>NW_005871053.1:18951629-18995642 GCF_000147115.1 Myotis lucifugus
CCAGTCTGCAACAAGTTTGGTGTTTTTTTTTTTTTTCTGAAACCTTTGTGTGTAGTAGAGTAATAAGTCGTAACGTGGATTTGCAACAATCTTCCCTTGAAACCTCAAAGAAGCTGCCTGATTCGTAGGAAACCCGGAAGACCAGTGTGTGTGTGTGTGTGTGTGTGTGTGTTCGCGCGCGCCCCCCTCCCAAGTATATTTAAAAAAGAAACAGGAACTTCTACTGTCACTTTCTCAAGGTTTTCAGTTTTCAGAAGCACAGGGGAATCCTGTGACATCTAGTTGCAGAGATACTTGGATAAGCCTGAGTCATACACATGCCTTTTCTTATTTTAATGCAGTTTCATACATTTTTTAACAGATTGAACTCCAAAGGCACTTCAGTGGTTAGATCAGAATCCCCTGCTGGGAAAAGGGAGTGGGGCTGGGAGCTTATAGCTACAGCCTTTTGTTTTGTTTTGTTCTTTTTTTTCATCTTTGTTTTTAAAAAGAAGGGTACTGAAGCCATGTTGTGATAGATCTCACGGAGCCTTTCAGCAGCAGCAGTAACAAAACCTACCTCTAAATTATGTAAAAAATGTGCAGGTCTGCTTAGAAAAAAAAAAAGGTTAAACTGATTTAGAGGTCAGCGGCAAGATGCTTGTTGAGGAAACAAAAAGAGGATTGCAGATATTTTTCTTCCAGAATAAATATCTTGTCTACATCCTTAGCCACTGAGACAAATCAATTAAGTTATTACCCCAATAATGATACAAGCAAACTGCATCTTTCCATGCAGACCGTGGCTCTGTTAAGATCATGACAGATGACAGTGATGCCTGGTGGCTTTTCTGAAGGCATTCTCTGGGTTGTTGATCATGTTTAGTCCTTTTTATTCTCATAGTCATTTTTTGGGGGAAGGGGGGGGTATGTTCTAGCATAAGTATATCTGAAAGTACGGCTCATTTTGTTACATAGTGACAGTGTCAAACAAAAAGTATTGTTTTCTGTTCTTAGGTTCTTTTACTTGCTAATTTTCTCTTAAAAAGGTAGTTCACACACCCTGATCTGTATGCCCCTGCTGTCCAAGTAAGTGGAACTTTTACCTGGCTTAAGAAAAGTCCTCTCCAAAAAAAAAAAAAAGGAAAGAAAGAAAGATCTGCATTATGAGCTGGCTGAAGTCTATGCTAAAATTGTCAAGATTCAGAAACTGGCATCTCTTAACTTCATGTGGCCTCATTTAAAATAAATGCCTTCAGGTCCAGCACACTCACATCAACTTCATAAAGGGAGCCAATTTACAGTAAATATTCTTACCCTGAACCCTCCTCCCCCACCCACCTCACTCTCCCTGAAAAGACGGGCTAATTATGTAAAGGCCTTGTGTGTTCATTTATTTGTTGTCAAAACCCGGTGGGGTGTTGGCTCTGAAATGGGGAAAAGGCTCTGAGGGTGAGGCGTTGGACTGTGAGGGGCTGGAGGTTTTGTGTGTGGAGGGGGACAGCCTGCTGGCCTGGAGCACGCTGATAAGATGCTCTTCTTTTCATGGGGCTCTCCTCAGATTCAGAGACTAAAAGGGCTGACTGAATCAGAAAAACAAACAGACTTTCTTTTTCTATAGGCAAAGAAAGAAATGAATGTGTAGGCATTATACAGACACAAGACCCCGGGTACCAGTGGTATTTGACTCAAAGGTTTCTTTTGTTGGTGTTGAGCCATTCACTGGAAAAGCACACTTCCCGCACGGGGACCTGGTGACCAGGAGTGACTTTGTGATCTCACCCCGCTTAGCCTAAATGGGAAGACTGATGAGCGCCTTTTAAAGGGGTTTTGTGATGTTCAGCTTGCATCTTTCGATTCATGTTAGTGTGTTCATTTTGATGAAAGAATAGGTAACTTTTAGGTGTCTAATGCAGTTGAATTTTAATCCAGAAAATAGTCAGCTGTCAGAGCTGATTACAGATAAGTAACCTGAGGAAAAAAAGTTGAATGTGAGGAATACTTAAAAATTACCTTTGGAAAAATGTTCTGATTCAGAATTGCACTTGAAATATATATATATATATATATATATATATATATATATATATATATATATATATGATAGTAGTCGTTAACCATCATTGAGCACTCACTTTCCTGCCTGCTGGTTACTATGTTCAGTGCTTTTGGTGGGTTAACCCATTTAGTTATCAGTCCTATGAGGCAGGTAATAATAATATTTCCCTTTTACAGTTTAGAAAACTGAGGCATCGATTAAGTAACTTCCTCAGTCTGTACAATCCAAAGGACAGAGCCAGGATTTGGACCCTGGCAGTCAAGCTCTTAAAACCACCATACTGTTAATGCCTGCTTTCGGGCACACCTCAATAGAAACCCGGGCAGAGCCCAGACGGGCTGCCCATCGCCCTTCTAGTCTCCGAAGTCCAGGGATTCCTCCCACCTTTTTTTGGGCGCAGGCGGAGGCTGTGAGGTTGGAGGTGAAGGATGATGTAAATGAATGATATGGATAGTGGGTTTGTGATGTTTGGAAGCAGCACTGAAGCCAGAATATGCCACTACTGAATGATTGTACAATTTCTTCCTAAAACTTGACATTTTCCATGTATAGGAGTCAACCAGTTTCGGTTAAAGCAGAGGTGGGTGGTGCTCATCCCCTTTCTGCCCAGGTGGTGTATCCAGGGCATCCAGGGGCACTGATATCTGGCCTCATCCAGGATAAACAGGATTTTCCTGCATCACAGGCCTCAGCACACATTAGAAATAAACCTGGTCGTCTCAGGTCAAAGTGAGAAGCTTTGGAGTGGAGTGATAACCCAGTAAGCAGTATCTAGACCAGGGGTCCTCAAACTACGGCCCGCGGGCCACATGCAAATACAAATATTGTATTTGTTCCCATTTTGTTTTTTTACTTCAAAATAAGATATGTGCAGTGTGCATAGGAATTTGTTCATAGTTTTTTTTTAAACTACAGTCCGGCCCTCCAACGGTCTGAGGGACAGTGAACTGGCCCCTTGTTTAAAAAGTTTGAGGACCCCTGATCTAGACAAAGATTGTTGGTTCAGGTCTTAGTGGAGAAGTGTCCTATTTTGTTGACTGTGACTTTCAGGTATAGGACATTCCTTAAGCAAATCCAGCCTGATTCTATGAAAACAGCACCCCCATAACCCAAACAAAACCATTTGCCAGGACTTTCGTAGTTGTGAAAATATTTTCATGTGTTTCGAAAGAAAAAGTGCTTTATGCTGAAAAGCCTTTAAATATAGAAAATGAATTTCCATTAAAATTATTTTATTAGTTATGTCTGTCTTCATGTTTCCCTACTTCCATTTTGAAACTGCTTTTTTGAGGTAGTTGACTCAGTTTATGTCATACTAGAGGCCCGGTGCATGAATTTGTGCACGGGTGGGGTCCCTCAGCCTGGCTGGCTATCGGGGTCAATCAGGGCTGGCCAGCCAGGGAGAAGGGACTGCAGGAGGTTGGCCGGCCACGGGAGGTTGGGTGTGGGAGCGCACTGACCACCAGGGGGCAGCTACTGCGTTGAATGCCTGCCCCCTGGTGGTCAGTGCACATCATAGCGACCGGTTGTTCGGTCGTCGGGTCGCTTAGGCTTCTATATGTATAGCTACTTTGGTTTTTATAATAAATCATGGCACACAGTATCGTAGCCAATGAAATTTATCCGAGGCACGATTATTGCTAAATTGAAACCAATCATGGCATGTCACAAGCCCTTTTTTTGCTAAGTAATGTGTTCTGGTGGTTTACCATAGGGTTTGGGGTAGAGGAGTGAATGCAAGAATTTTCATGGATGTGTATATTTTTCTTGTGTACTTGTTCAATGTTGCTAATTTTTGACAAGTGAAGTTCTTATCTCCCCAGTTTAAGTAGATTTACATAGTTTGCTGCTTTCTGGAAGATTAACTGGGTGTAGCTGCACATGAAGAATTCAAGTGATTCAGTTAAGAGGATGACATACAAAGCTGTTGATTAATCCTCTTCAAGCAGTTTCTGTTCACAGTGATTTATGTGTAGTATATTGGGTTTGTTACAGTTTGAAGATTAAAGTTGGGCATAGAAATATTTAAATGAACACTGTTTGATCTAGTCCCAATTTGTTGTTTTTTTAAAAGAAGGTATATATACTCAAGCCACAGAGATTGGAGGTTTAGTGGAAATTAGCAGAAAATTAAATTGGTATGCATAACGAAGGTCCCGTTTTTGTCTTAGGCTATCTCCATGTGTTTGTGATTCAGTTTATGAGCTCATGTAACTCAGTTTTAAATACGTGTCTATAGCCATCTGAAAGGTACTGGATTCTCCAGCGGTGATAATCCAGGTTTTCTGCTAGGCACCCCTTTTGGCATCTGACTACATTTCACTTCGGGTTTTGATCACAGTTCTTGATTTTGTTCTTTTCTTCGTTTTAGAGACTGCTGTCAACTGGGTGCACCATATTCTGTTAATACTTTCCAAGCCCTTTCTTGGTAGTGGGGGAAGAGTCTATCTGATCCAGGTTTCTGAGACTATATTTCCAAAGCACTCGGCCAATAAATATTTAAAGATACATAGGATATCCCCTCGCAATCTCAGTAGTATTTAATCTTAACAACATCCACATAAAGTAGAGAAGGGTGAGGAATTTTTGCGTCGGTGACTTTAAATGGCTTGGTTGGTGAAAGTTAGGTCCCTGGAGTGAAGGGCTGTGTCTGCTACCAGGAAAAAGAGAAGGAAGCTCGGTCCAGAACAGCTGTAGCCCCACTCACTTCACTTCCCTCGACTTGGCCTCCCAAAGACATGTGGCACACAGAGCATCCCAGATTTCAGCTTTGGGAATTGTAGCTCTGTAATTTATTAATGTTTTGTTTGTTTCATAAAGGTCCTTACTTTAGGGTTGTCAGATAACATACAGAAAGCCAATTTCAATTGAATTTCAGATAAACAATGTGTTAGTATTAATGTCACAAATATTATGTGGTGTACTATATATATAACCCAGCAACCCTAAGTCTGGGGAACTCACTTTACTTTTTAAAACTAGTTATAAAAATCATAATTATCGCCCAGCCGGTGTGCCTCAGTGGTTGAGTGTCATGCTATGTATCTATGCACTGGAGGTCAGGGTTTGATTCCCAGTCAGGGCACATGCCCAGGTTTCTGGCTCTATCCCCAGTGGGAGGCGTGCAGGAGGCAGCTGATCAATGATTCTCTCTCATCATTGATGTCTCTATCTCTCCCTCTCTCTCTTCCTCTCTGAAAACAATAAAAATATTTTTAAAATTTTGAAAAAAATCATAATTGTCACCCTTTTCATTCCTACTTTTTCCACTTAAAAGTTTGCCTCTTCGCATATTCCTTGAGCCCTGCTGGTGATGCAGATTTCACATTTTAACTTTGTAAACTATCACTCAATCTAATTGAAAGACCCTGGCTTAAGTTCTGGCTCCACCACTTGCATGCTCTTTCACTTGGCCTGGCTAAGCCTCAGCTTCTGTTAAGTAAAGATAATAGTGCCCACTCCACAGGGTTGTTGTTAATCCTTCTAAGGTGTTATTATTATTAATGTCCCCACAGAGCAGGCAGCAGCGGGTGGTCCTGGGAGGCTCTGTGTGTTCCTGGGAGACCTTGACAGCCTCTCAGAATGGACTATGTTTAGAAAGTGGGGCAGCATCCGAAAGGACAAAGACCTGGAGCTTGAAAACAAGAGTCTCAACCACATTTGAACCAAAAGAAGTATAACAGTGAATCCCACTATATTTTAAAACAGCAGTTCCTGTGTTTATGTCTTAGCAGAGCATGCCTTCTCTTTGAGGGGAAAAAACACACCTTTCAATCCTCTATGCTTTATCTTATGCCCATCCAAGACTGGAGAAGGATAAAAAGAGCATTGCTCACTCTTATTGTGAAAAATGCTATCTTTTAATTTGCTTGAAAATTTGATTATTAGTGTATGCACAATGACTTCCTGAATTCTTTTCTTTGTCTTGTTTGTATATTTGGTTTCCAAAGAATGCCCTGTTTGCATTACTCAGAAAAATAAACATTCTTTTTGGTCCTTGGATATCGGTAGGTGTTTGTTTTTAAACTTGCATCTGTAAAGAATGCTTTGTTTAATACATTCTAAAGACTGTAAATTTTTAAATAGGATAGATATACCTTGAGGACGGAAGCAAGCTTTTCCTGGAGTTAGGACAAGGTGAAAAATTAAATGGAACAAACTAAATTCTGCATTAAAATAATGAATCAATGCAGCTCTTGTTATTTAACATTTATTGAATGGTGTTATAGAGATTGGCATCCTAATTTTATTCATTTAAACAAACATATGGAGTTTCAAAGTAATGTAATGTAAACTAGGGATGGTTATACAGGATAAAGCAAAAGTAGGTTTATAGTTATTTGTATGGAAAATAATATAATAATTAATAATAATCAAGAGTAAACTGTTTTGCAAACTCACAAAAAAGTAGATTTTGTAAAGCTACTTTTGCCCCACCCTCTATTTGTACTTGTTAATTGTAAATACAATAATATAGTCTCAAAATGCATTATAAATAGATCGGAAGAAAACATGTCAAAATTTTAATGTTTCCCTCTGTTGGTAGGAAGAATCATAAGGGACTTATTTTCATGATTCTTTACATTTTTTTCTCAACCTTCTAGTACCCCTTGCTTCAGACAATGAACACACAGTACTTTGGTCATCAAGGAAAAGGTAGTGAAAAACAAATCTAGAACATTTTATTATTTTAATGTCTAAAAATTGTGGTGAAAACCCAAGGGATTCCTGTCATAGAGAACCTCAGCGAGTAGCAGGTAGGTAACCCTTGCTTCTCTTCCTGAGCTTTGAGATGCGGTCTTCTACTCTTAGGAATTTCTGTTCTTATTTTACTGCAAACTCCTAAACCACTGTTTTGGAAATCACCTGTTTCGGATCGTTTCTGTGTTTATGAACTTAGTATTTTCCTATTTTATATGTACTTTAAACAGGCCTGTGCTTTTAAAAAAACATTTTTAGAACACCAGCTTATCTATATGAGCCAATGAGGGGAAAGTGTAGCTATATACTAGTATATGAAATTTCATATTCTCGGTTACTTTTTAGGAAAGTAACTTCAAAATATTGAGGAATTACCACGTTTGTCTCTGTTTTCTTTTAATGTAGCTGTTTTGTGGACAAATTCCCCCACGTTTAATTTCTGTATTAAATTGGAAAAAAAAAATCGAGACTGTTCTATTACTTGTGTCGGAATCTTTTGGATTTATTTTATATGAAGACTCATGACTGTCTCTATCACATACTTCCTTTTTAGTTTTAGCTTTGTGAAAGGGCAGTGCCGTGGGAGGGGTGACTTCCTCACAGGCTTCTGTAATTTATAATGGAGCAGTGCAGGTTTCTGTAAGACATGTACTGTACAGATAATGTCAGCATGCTGCAAGCTGTTACTGTGTAACCAGGGGGATTGTCAGCCTATCAGGGGAGTTTTAGGTGTGCCCCAGAGAGGCTGCAAGACTTTGGTGAAAGGAGAGAGGAGGGAGGAAGGGAGAGTTGGGGGTGGGGGTTGAGTGAAAGAAAGAGAAGGAAAGTTGTGTTGCCTTGTTAGGTCCTTACTTTATCAGTTGATATGCTACCTTAAGAAATCTGTTAAAGTCTCATTGTTTTGATGCTGTGTAGGTTGGGTGCAAATGGGCAGCCCCATTGTTCTGTATTCCCTCAGGTTCTTACATCCGCATTTTTATCTTCACACCATTCCCATTACCTAGAATTTCCTTTCAGCTCTGTTCTAAGACAAGACCTCTGTCTCTCCACTTCAGGCCACTATCTAAAAATCACCCTTTGGGAAGATCAATTATCTTCTTTTGGCAGAATCAATTATGATCAACCCAACCCTACCTAGTCAAATATTCCAGAAACAGCGTTGCCTCTACTTCCTCTGCATTCTTAACTCTGTAGGCCAGATGTATCAGACCAACTCCCAGGGAGTGGATCTGTTCTTTTGTTTAACTGAAAGTTTAACAGAGACTCGGAAACATTGTGATAAATAATTATTGAATGTGTAACCTAAGTTAAGTGGTTTTTGGAGCAGACTTCCTTCTGGTGGCTTGCAGGGATCACACTGTTGCTGGTCAGGGAAACCAGTTAGCTAGCTGTTAAAACAGCTAGAGAAGGTAAAGACCCCAGAAAAGGCAGTTACATTGTGGGCATGAGGAACAACCAAATTTTATAGACATTTGAGTCTATGAAAGCCCCTAAAATTGTATTAAAATGTGGCAAACGTTAGCTCTTTCCTGGGAAGAGTTCTGAGAATTTGTCAGTATGCTAGAGAGACCGGTGCCCTCTAAGAGATTTTGTAGCTGTGTGTCGAAGGAGGACTTAAAGGCGATGCCAGAATTTCTCACTCAGCAGACAGGATCGTCACTTGCATCATGGAAGGTGACATTTCAGGGGGAAGGAACATCACAGCGAAGATTTGAACATAGCCAACATGAGCGTTATTAGGGGAATGTGAATAATTCCAGTTAACTGGGGTGTGTGGTGGGCAGCGGGGATAGGGTCAAGCTTGCTAAAGTGCATCAGAGAGCCTGAGTTTAGAAGGTGTAGCCACTATTGAAATAAAGCTATAAAATGGAGTAGTGGTGGTGGGAAGGTTTTAGATGGAGTGGACTCAAAATAATATACAGCAAGAATTGCCAAGATTTTTGGCTGGTGACTGACTGGATGGGGAAGGGGGGGTCTTGGTAAAATGGCCCTAGGTTTCTAGTCCTAAATGATTGGGGGGAAAAAAATTACTGTAAACCTGCTTGCTCTGGGCTGTGAGGATGAAGAACCCAGCTATTCTCTTACAGGGATTTTCTACATTTTTTTTAGGTGGTAAAATAAATGGGAAGGGGATTGTGTTTGCCGAGTGCTAAATTCTTTCGATACTCAGGTGTCCACACATGAGGCCTTTCTGTGTCTAAGTCAGTCTTATAAGGCAGAATTGTGCAGCCTGAAATGCTAGTAGTGCCACAGTGTGAACTGCATTAAGAACTCATTTTGGGTCCAGGAGATGGTTGTAAACATTTCCTACTGCTCCTTCGGGATTGCCTTAACGTCATTGTAGAGGCGGTGCCACTTGGGTGCATAGATTTTCCCTTTTGGCCTGAATGCTCACATTCTTTTGAGAGTAGCACTTATGCAGTAAGTCTTTCTCTTGATAATGCTCGCCATCTGTAACTGTATAGTTGTCTTTAACAGCTAGAGTATAACTAGTGTATTGGTTATGATAAAACGATCTCCCACTTCCACAGCAGTGTGGAAGATGGCTGGGTAGGGTGGTGAAGGCTAGCATAGCCATCCTACTACAATAAAATAGTTTCTGAGGAAAGTGATGAGCTTGGTTTGGCCATTTTAATTTGGCCACAAGAGTCACGCCTTACCACACACCCCCTTCCCTTCCATCCCAGGCAGAAATTTCTACCAAGCAGTGAAAAGTACAAAACTTCCGGGCAAGAAGCTCAGAACCTCCTCAGGCACAGTGGTGTATTATTGGGAGTAGATGAAAGCATTCCAGGAGAGAATGGGCGTAGAAGAGTTTGGGCAGACCTTGGGAAACACAGCTTCTGTAGTGGGAAGGAAGACGATGAGCATTTGGCAAAAGGAAGGGAAAGAAATGGCAAAATATTTGGGAGAATCCAGAGAGTGTCACAGAAACCCAAGAAGAACAGAGTTCCTAGATGGTCAGCTCTGTGAAATGTTGCCTTGAGGTCAAGGGAGACAAAGGCCAAAGAATAGGCTATTGGAAATACAAGAGTCCCCCGTTACCCACGGTTTTAACTGCAGTCCAAAAATGTTAAACGGAAAATTCCAGAAATAAATAATGCAATCCGCTCTGAGCAGGTTAATGACATGGCAGGCCCTCTCCCTCCTGCCCTGGATGTGAATCATCCATTTATCCCATGTTTCCATCCTGTGTACACTCCTCGCCCTTTAGTCACTTAGTAGCCCTCTCGGTTATCAGATCCATTGTTATAGTATCAAGTGCTTGTGTTCAAGTCACCCTTGTGTTAATAATGGCCCCACAGAGCAAGAGTAGTGATGCTGGCCATTCCGATATGCCAAAGAGAAGCCATGAAGTGCTTGTTACATATTATCAGGAGCTCATTAGTAGCCTAACGTTACTCCACAATGCCTGTCATTCACCTCACGTCATCTCATCACCTAGCACGTAGATAATTTATTTCCCATCATCACAAGAAGAGTGAGTACAGTACAATAAGATATTTTGAGAGAGAGAGAGAGACCACTTTTACATAACTTACAATCTATATGTGTAAAAGGCTAATATGCAAAGTGCCCCCTCGGGAGTTTGACCGAGAGAACGGGAGTTTGATCTCTTGCTATGACCTGTGTTGATCACCAGGGGGGTGGCGCGGAACATGGCGGGCAACCAGCAGTGGCGGCGGGTTGCTTAGGAAGTGAGGAAGGAGGAGGTGGGGGAACCGTGCGATGGCAGCGAGGGAAGGAGGAGGCGGGGAGGCGGGGAACCTGATCTGCCCTGATTGCCGGCCAGGCCTAGGGACCCTACCCGTGCACAAATTTCGTGCACCGGGCCTCTAGTATCATTATAATTGTTCTATTTTATCATTTTTTATGGTTAATCTCTTACTGTGCCTGCTATACAAATTAAACTTTATCATAGCTGTGTATATATAAGAGAAACCTATTACTTACAGGGTTTATACTACCCATGGTTTTGAGCACCCACTGGTGGTCTTAGAATGTGTCCCCCGTGAATAAGGGGGGACTAATGTATTCAGTGGGATGTCTTGAAAACTTTTGAAACAGAGGTTTCAGTAGAGTAGTATGTGGGTAGTGGGGCAAGGTTGGGGGAAAGGGTGGTAAAAGCACAGTCCAAAAGCTTTAAGGAATGAGTGAGTGAAGAGGGTGTGTTTTTGGAAAAATCGGGAATCTAAAAGGAAAGGTAGTCCTTTCAGATAGCCTTGAGGCCAGATTGTTTTAGTATTTTACTGTGGTTGGAATTAGAGCAAGATAATAGAAAACAGAGGGAATAGTTGGAAATAGGTTTTCCTTTTAAGAAAGACTGAGGCAGGGTTGGTCTTCTGGGAACAGGATTTGAGAGTTTTTCATTAGCGATACAGGAAGGAGCAGATCAGTTGTGTTCGATATGTGGAGGAGGAGGAAGAGGGTGAAGCTCAAACTCTAAAAGCTTACATTTCAGTAAAGAGGCTAGCTAGATCATTTGTTAAGATTTCTATAAAGGGAAAAGGAAGATGGGATCCTAGGCTTAAAGAGTGTGACAAAAGATTTGGAATAACTGCTCCAGGGAATTTGGTGAGCAAATACTAGTAGAGGAGTAAAGGGATGACTAAGCTCTATGATGTCCCCTGGGAGTTCATTGCTCTTGAGTCTGCAAGAGATTTGGACCCTTCTCCAGCAGTAAAGAGAGGGGAAGACTGGGGAATGAGCTCATGAGGTTTGGCATTGGCAAGGTGGAAAGGTGTGATGAATGAGAGCGTTATAAAAGTTAAGGAGACCGGTGAAATCAAGAGAGAAGAAACTTCGAGAACAGGTGGGAACATAGGGGAAGTCCCTGGGAGTGAGGGGAGAGTTCAGAGAGGAAACACCCTCATCAAGACAGACAACAGTGTGGTGAAGGCCTAGGGGCAGGTGGGGGTGCGGGCTAGAAGGAGTCAATGGGGGAGAAAAGGGGACATCTGTAATACTTTCAAAAATAAAGATAAATTTAAAAAAATAAAAGATATTGAAGGCTGAGTAGTTGTAGGATCTTACCTTGTGGTTTGTTGGGAGGATTAAATGAGATAATACGTGTGTGTCTAGCTGGCATGCCCTAAATGCTCCAGTGGTTAAATTTATTAAGATGTGGCCCTTGTATAATTTATACTTCCCTTATAACTACTGTTATATTATTTGTGTAAATAAAATCATATTTCAGACTTCAACCAGCCATGAACCACAAACCAAAATAAAATATTATTTTTTTAAACTGAACCACAAGCCCAACTTAAGTTTTAAAATATACCATCAAACTATTTCAAAACCTCTTAACTTGCCTTTAAAGAAAAAAAAAGGTGGATAAGGGTGTGGATCTCAACTTCATCGCATATCAGTTTTGTGACGATGAGAACTTTTTTTTTTAATGCTCTTTAGGAAGGAAGTAATAGTTCCTGAACTTGGGCCCCTCCTTCACGTAAGTGCAGAAAATTGGATGGATTTCTGCATTTACCGGAGATGCCTTTATCATCACCACCACTTTACTTTGCAGCCTTCCCTCACCATCCCAGATACACCTATTTCTTGCTCTGCCCTTGGTTATCTTTACCATCGTAGCATCTGGACTATCTTTTAAAATTATTTTTCCTCATAAAATTTGTAAGCTGTCTGAAAGGATGGCGCTGCTATTTATTGAGTAATCTCTATAGACCAGGCATAGGTCTGGGGACTTTTACACCCATTTTCTCGTTGACAACGCCTCCCTGAGATAATTCCTCTTATCCCTGTTGCACAGATCAGGACAGTGTAAGTTGTTCACCCCAAATCCCAGAGCAAATAGGTATAGAGCCAGGATTTTTACCCAGCCTCTAGGGCCTCTCTCTCTACTGGACCAGCAAGAACGAACTCATAAGTTGCTTTTGAAGAAAAAAGGTAGACACGGATGTTGATGCCAACTTCGCTATTTATTGGTTCCATCACTGCGGACACATTTCCTAAACTTTCTGGGTCATAATTAATTGCCTCAGTGACAACAGTAGATCTCATAGTTACTTAATGTTACTGCGATGATTAGATGAACTCATATGTCGTGTGTGACAGCACTTACCACATTACCTGGCACAGGTGCTGTTTCTGCATCCCTCCTTCCTTGGGGTGTCGCCTAACAAGTCAGTTTACACAAGAGGATCTTGGAGGGTGAGTCAGGGAAAGCCTGAAATGATAATAGTGGTAGAAGATTGTGATCATTCTGTTCATTAGTAGAAAGTACTTCGTGATGAGAAAGATCTTGAAGGGAAACTCAGTTATTATCATTGGTAAAATGGAAATGATCCTTATATCCGCCCTTGACTTCCTAGAGTGAAGGGTCAATGAGTTTATGTAAGATCAAGTGCTTTGTGACACGTAGACACTGTAGTGACGTTATTATGGTTTCTGAAATGGATGCCTTAACGTCTTCTGCGAGCATTTTGCTTCTTTCAGCGTCTGATTTTAAATTCATGAAGTTTATTGTTTAAAGCTGCTTTCCCCAAATTGTGTTCACTAAAATCCTCGGCTTTTATTAAGTGTTGAAAATGTTCCAGGAATTAAAGTATGCAGTGTTCAAAGAAACTTGGGAAACACTACATACTATGTAGTATTGTTTTAGAGCATAACAGTATAAATTAGCATTAAAAAGTCTCTGAGAAGTGTGCAGTAAAAACATTTGTCCCACTTTTTATGTATGTCATTGTTTCCTAGAATTACTTGATTCTGAAACTATTTAGACCTAGAATATTTACTAAATGCATTTTATGGAACAGTTTGGGAAACACTTATTTAAAGGGGCACTTTGCATTTTAGAGTTGGAAATGATCTTAGAGATTAGTTATCCCAACCCTTTTCATTAAGGAAATTAAAATCCAGAGACACTGAATGAATTGTCCAAAATCTCACAGGTTGAACAGCCTAGGTCTTCTGCGTCTTAGTGCTCCACCATCCTACCTTACAAGTCTTGGCTTTCCCAGTGTGGCACGCCCTTGCACCAGTGTTTTCAGAATTGTTTTCATATGAGGGTTGTTTTTTTTTCTCTATCATTCTCTGAACAAGTAGGCCCTTAGGGATGGTATGCTGTGTGTTATTTTCAGACACAACAAACTAGTATCTGCCAACTATCATCATCTCCTTCATTTTTCATTTTTCCTCTCTTAAGGTTAATTTTCCCACCTATTTTATTGCTTCTTAAAGCCTTTATGAAACCAAGATTACTGACTTGGGAAATCAATCTAGGTTAAAATATCGGTGATCTAGAAAACCCATACCTTCTAATTATTAATGAATGTATTTTTCCCCTCTAAATTGTTGTCTTTTTCATGTAATTGGCTGTGGGTAGATGAATTTGCATATTTTAGCCCCTTCCTGCCTGACTTATTACAGCAGGTAAAAATTGCTCTGTGGTTTCTAGGTTAAGTTCCGGTGCAGAGAAACGATGGGGAAGACTTTACAACACTTCTGTGATGAATGCCTGTCTGGGACATGCTGCTGTGTGTTCCTGAAAAAGCTGAATGACCAGTTTATTGCCCTTTGTGATAATTAAGATTTATTTCAGACACTAATAGTTCACTTGGAGCATTTCTATTTTTATGTATTTTAAGGTTCTTAGTTGCTGAGTCTGAAGAAAAGTGGGTGGGTGTCTGTCGAGACCCTCACTGATTACTTCATGGAAATTTACACTGAATGAGTTCTTTGACATGACATAGTGTTTTGAATGAAGTGATAGGAAATAATGTCTGTTATATTGTGTGTATCACAAAAGAAGCATAAAATATTAGTGCAGAAAGGGCCTCAAGAGATGAGCTTTTCCACGAATTAATTTTAGGCTATTTCAACATCACACAGCTTATTTGTAATAAAGCCAGGACTAGAGCTCATAGTCTATCCTGACTAGAGATTGGACCTTTTCAAACAAATCCAGCTTCAATTATCATTCAATCAATCAATATTTTGGAGCCCATTATGGGCCAAGCACTGGGTTAAGCCATGAAGGGAATAACACATTAATGATCTTATTCTTAACCTTGTAGTCTAAAAGGGGCAATGGAACAATTATGTACATAACTATGTAATGTAGAAATTAATCAGTCCTCTAAGCGGTGCTGATATTTAAGAAGTACATAGTAAGAACATGTCTAACCTGTAGCTCTCATGCTCCAATTCACGCGAATTTAGACTCTTTTATTTCCAGGTGTATTTAATTTGATTCCAGAATAGAAACAAGATTTTGAGTTGGCTGATCAATTTTGTCATTGTGTTGGTTGTCACCTTAGAGTTACTGTACCATTTAATTGACTGTATTCAGCTACTTATTAGGGTGCTAAAGCAGAGTAGAGAAGAAAAGGAGGTATAACTTCCACGTTATTGGCATCAATTTATTGCCAATTTTGGTTTCATTCGTTCTTTAAAAGGAATGTGGAAAAACTAGAGAGTATTAAGAGAAATTCAAGCAAAAAAGGTACTATTTCAGTTTCTAAGAGCCCCTTGCTGTTTTCATTGTTCGCTAGTCCAGTGTGTGGAGTTGGATTGGAAAATAGTACCTGTGGCATTGGGATTGCTGACAAAGGAAGCAATCAGTCAAGGTTTACATGGGAATTACTCGTACATTTCATAGACTGGGCTCGGCAAATGTTTTTCTGTGAAGGCGTCTTATGGTAGGCTTTGCAGGCCATAAGGTCTCTGTCACAATTCACTGCCTTTGTAGCTTAAAAGCAGCCATAGGTAACTCATAAATGAATGGACAGGGCTGTTTTCCAAAAACTTTATTTTGAAAAGCAAGTGGCAGATGGGATTTGGCCTGTGGACGGTAGTTTGCAGACCCCGGGTGTGTAGAGTCCTTTGTCTGATGGTTCTTTTACCAAAAGGTGCACAGAAAGAATGAAAGAAAATGAAACTCTAACTGGATTATAATGGTACTTATTAACACTGTCAACATAAAGTAGACAAAGAATAAAACCAAGTGAATGTAGGGCTGATTTATAGTTTGGATCACAAGGTTTTGGATTAAAGGCTCAGTCTTGACAAGATACTTTGTTTAGTTTTATTTGGGGAGGCATCCTTCATGTATCTATGTAATCATTGGTCGTTTTATATTTTTTGGTCATTTTTTATATTTTCAATCCCTAAGACTTGGCCGTAATTCTGAAGTGGTGAAACAAAGAGCCATGGTAAAATAGAAGCAGCATCCCAGGGGTGAAATCTTAATTTTTGTCTTTAAAAAGAATATTTGTGGCTAAATTTGTTTTACTAATTATCAAAACAACATGGCCCAAACAAACTACTCATGCACCTGTATATTAGTTTGCAAGGACTGCCATAACAAAGTTCCACAAACTGAGTTAATAGAAATTAATTTTTTCACACTTCTGGAAGATAGACGTCCAAGTTGAAGGGGTTGGCAGGGCCATGCTCCCTCTGAGGGTGTAGGGAAGAATCTGTTCCAGCCTGTCTCCTAGCTTCAGTCTTCACCTGACAGTCTCTTTCCGTGTCTGTCTCTGTATGCAGACTTTCCCTTTTTATGAGGATACCAGTCATATTGGGTTAGGGCTCATCCTGATGATCTCAACTTGATTACCTCTGTAAAAACCCTATCTCCGAATAAGGTCACATTCCAAGATAGTGGGGTATCTTTTTTTTGGGGGGGGCATAATTTTACACATATACCAACCTTGTGTGTGTGTGTGTGTGTGTGTGTGTATAATAAACTTGCTTAATTAGACCTGCTTTCTGATTTAGCTAAACTTTTTCCAGCCCAGTGAAGCACCCCAACTTCTCTTTCAGGTAATTGTCAGCAACACAGCAGTAAATATCAACACAAAGCAGATTATTATTATAGATCATGCAGGGAGAACAAAGGGTAATATATTTAACGGCAGCAGTGTTTGACTATATTCTGCTCAGTAAGAAAACCTGAAGTCATTTTTCAAGGTGCACCATTTCTTCTTTTCAGTCGGGTCAAGTTTCTAAACTTTCTAAATCTCCGTTTTCTGGCTAATGAAAAGAAAATAGGATTCCACCGAGTCTCTTATCTACCTACTCCCGGACTTCTGTGAGGATCAAATGAGATGAGGCACTGGAAAACGCTTCACAGACATTTGGTTGAAGTGTAAAATGTTTGCACCTGGCTAAAAGCAAGTCGTGTTCCTGGACTGAAGAAGCTGCAAGGAGTCTAGGGGAGAGGAAGCTGGGCGTTGCTACGTGACATCATTGCCCGGCACCCACAGCCACCGTTTCTGGGCTGGGCTGTGGGCCGCATTTTGCACCATGGGGTCTCGGCAGTGTCAACTGCGATTTGGAGGGCTGTCGCTTTGGGGTGGTGGCGGGGCCTGTGTCCCACTTGGGGGAAGCCGAGTGTTGCTTTGTCGGAGCCAGCTCCACGGTTCCATTTCTCTATAAATGGCCAGTGCACGTCACAGCAGCTCTTGCCTTGAGTGTCTGCCCCCCGGTGGTCAGTGCACATCATAGCGACCAGTCGGACGGTCCGAGGGACACTTAGTATATTAGCCTTTTACTAGTATATATATAGACTAAATTGATTAATAGGATCATACAGGTTTCAGGTGTGGATTTCTGTGTTACAAGATCTGTATATTGCACTGTGTGCCCACCATCCAAAGTCAAATAATCTTTCATCATCCTTTCCTTGCTTCTTGAAGTCTGTTTTTCCCCCTTTCTCTCCTCGAAACTTTTTGTTATCCTATCACAAAGGGACACAGAACTCGATCTCCTCGTCAAGTTTATATTCCTCTCATCTTAAGTTAAGGTTCAAGGTCTACCTCTTCCAGGAAGGTGATCTCCCTTTTCCGCTGTTCTGCTATTACATTAGAGCAGAATTCTGATGTGATGGTTTTCCATCGACCACATCTCTGTTGTGGTGTGTGTGTGTGTGGATGGAGTGGGAAGCAATAATGCCCTTCTTATTGAGAAGGGGATGAGTTGCGCCACTATCCATTAAGGCATCAGGTTACCTCTGGGGACTTGGAATGAGAGTGAGTTCCTGTAGTTATTGGGTAAGTCCTTCAGTACAGGGAAATATTCTTGCCATTTTGAAGTTTGTTTTGAAAGCTATTAGAGAGCTGTAGGTCAGTAGGAATGTGAAGCGGTATCAAAGCATCTCGAGTCTTAAAAAACAAAAATTTTAAAATGTTCATATGTTCCATTAGAGGTGGAACTTCAATTCTCAATTTTTCCTTTTTTTTTAATACTGAGGACATATCTCAGATGGCACCAGTTTTATTTTTTTAAACAGCTAAATTATTTATTATTTCTCTTTACAAAAGGAGTCCTCACTGTATATAACTGTTGCTTAATTGCTGAGTTGTTATTGAACATTTTGGAGGGGGTTGTGTTTGTTATTACCAACTAGACTGTTTAATGCCTTCAAGCACTGGAACCTGTATTTCTTTGCAGCATAGTGCTTATGTAGCATAGTGGATTACATGTATATTAGGAGGACAATATTTGCTGGTTTTATTTTCAGGTTTTTTTTTTTTTTTAAAGTCCTATTTCCTTACTACATGTAAAACATGGATTTGCTCATGTAGAATTTTTCAGAAATGCATCCAGGGTGTGAATAGTTATAAGTTATAATTTCAGCAAAAAATTCTGGGCGACTGGCAGTGCTATGTGTCAGGGAATGTACCTTTCTGCCCCTAATGAGATCCTTGAGTTTACAAAAGCAACTACTTTCCGAGTTCTATTTATGTATTTATTTTTGGCTACAGGTAGTCACATAAACTAAAGTAGGGATTGAACACATGTGGAACTGACTTCATGACTGAACTGGAACAGAAAGATCTTTCCTATCCCTGCGTAGGGAGGGCCTCGGTAGAAGGTCTCCTCCCCTCCCCCCAGGAATCATCAAGCAATTCGTTTTATATTCGCCTGTACCCAGTGAGATATGTGGAGTTCTTAACCTAGAGCTGGCCATTGCACTTTTTTTGTGTCAGTTAGTGAGAAGCCATGAAAATCTCTCACATCTGGAGAAGGATTGGTAAGAAGTGTTAGATCAGTCCAACTGGTGTGGCTCAGTGGTTGAGCATCTACCTATGAACCAGGAGGTCATGGTTCAATTCCTGGTCAGGGCTTGATCCCCAGTGTTGGGCATGCAGGAGGCAGCCGACCAATGATTCTCTCTCATCATTGATGTTTCTATCCCTCTCTCCCTCTCCTTTCCTCTCTGAAATCAATAAAAAATAATATATTTTTTAAAAAGTATCAAATCAGGGGAACCGAGTTTGCTTGGATCAGCTGATACAAAAGAGGATCTGGAGGGTGTGGCCAGGGAGTGCCCTGTCTTAGAACCAGGAGACGCCTTTCCTGCTGGCAAGTCAAAGGATCAGCTGTCATTTGGAGAATTAAAAGATAGACCCCCGTGGGGAGCAAGGGGCAAGATGGCAACTGCTTTGCGAGTGGCACAGTCATAGCCGAGTGCTGGGGTATAAGTGGGTGGGGAAGCCCAGTCAATGCCCTAAAGACTCCGATCGGCTTAGAGACCATAGAGTACACTTTCCAGGGTCAGAGGGACACCAGGGCCTCTGAATTTCAAAGATCTTGGTTCTACCTCTACATGGGCATTTCCTAAAGTGCACTCCCAGGATGTCTGCCCCAGAATTTCCTGGGATGTGCATTAAAAATGGTATTTATTGAGTTCCACTGCCTCGGGAGTCCTCAAACACAAGGGCACCTTCAGGCTCCTACGGGAGGGAGGAGCTCGCTGCAGTTTGAGGACCACTGGGCGAAATGTTCCTCAGGGAAGCTCTGCCTGTGGGAATTTCTCAGTGATGCGGAATAAGCTATTTTCTAAAGTCCAGTGGTGATGCCGGCAGGAAATGTAACAGGTGCCAAGTAGAAAATGACAAATTTAGGAGTAACTGAGTCAAAATTGGGTCCAAAGAAAAACTGGGACACATCTCTGAAGGCTGACGGGAAAGCTAATAGCACACGTCCCTTGGAAGCATGGTTGGCCAGAGCACTGGACTAGCTGGCCTGATGCGTTGGAGCCGTTCTGACTTCCTGTAGGAAACTGGAAACAGTTTCAAAGGTCAGTTTGTAGATGTGCTGAGCCAGCTAAGATGCCACCGCCAGCCATAAACCTCAGGGGCCAGATGAAACTCTTTAGAATCCAGGGTACAGAAAGCTTCTAATTTTTTTTCCTGTTGAGGTTTTCCCATGCATGTTTTCCAAGTAACTGCCTGTGTGTGTGTGTGTGTGTGTGTGTGTGTGTGTGTGTGTGTTTGGCGGGGGGGAGGTGGGTCCAGGACATGCTCTGTGTGTCTTGTTGGGGGAGGACATAGCAGTCAGGAGATATTCCTGAGCATCTCAGAGTCCCAAAACTGTGTGATAGAGTGGGTTTCCATTTTCTTTCTTTCGCTGACCCTTTTCTTCCCTGTCTCTGCTGCACACATGGAGTGGGCGAGACTGCCATTGCAGCAGAGACGGGAACTTCCCGGGGTTCACCCATTGCAGACTCCTCACCAGCTGCACGGCTGTGCAGTCAGAGGCAAGGGAAGGACAGTCCATCAGACAGTGGCCCCCAGCTCCTTACACGTGCAGTGCTTGCTTACTGTGGTCCACACTTGCCAGGTACCGTTAATTTTAGGAAACAACATTTAATTATTAAAAGCTCTTGCTAAGTTGTAGAGATTTACCCAATTCTTATTCATCCATCCTAAGGGAATAGTGCGAAAAAGAATCATTAGGATAAAAAGAATAGTTATTCTAATATAATCTCACTCGCCTCAGCCTTTTCCCCATCATTACCACCTCCCCAACCCCATTTACTGCAGCTAAATGACAACATTTTGAAATATTTAATTTCTGTATTAACAACCATCTGTACTCTATTGAATGGCCAGAGGGGGAAAACAGCCAGGAAGACGAGAGGTGGGTTAGTCTTAGGATTTGATAAGCCAGACAATGAGTGGATGTCTTGTGATAAGATTTGTGGAAAACAGCCACTTGTACATCACATATAAAACATGCTTCTTTTTTTTTATATTTTATTGATTTTTTACAGAGAGGAAGGGAGAAGGATAGAGAGTCAGAAACATCGATGAGAGAGAATCATCAATCAGCCGCCTCCTACACACCCCCTACTGGGGATGTGCCCGAAACCAAGGTACATGCCCTTGACTGGAATCAAACCTGGGACCCTTGAGTCCGCAGGCCGATGCTCTATCCACTGAGCCAAACCGGTTAGGGCAAAACATGCTTCTTAATTTTTGAGATGACAGCCAGCTGGGAGGAATGGTGATCCAGATAGAATGACAATTAGCAAAGAGATACCAGTGCAGGCCCAAGTTTTAACAAAAGAAGGGTTAATAGGAATAAGTCATTATAAAATCTTGCAATTCCATGAAAAATGCTGAGCAAAATCTAATATAACCAGATGGGTGAAACGACATGTGTGGTTGGTTTGACCAGAAATGAGGATCAGCCATCAAACTGATTTAGGTGCTTTAGACCATTAGTGTAGTTTTGCCGACATTTAATAAAATTATAATACTTAGATTAAGAAATAAAATCATCCTGCTGCTAGGTTGGTTCCCAGGTTTGCTCATTGCAGTGCTGTTAGCAGTGATTAGATTCCCAGGTTAGCCCACAAGACCATAGTCTTCTAAGGGAATTTTAGAGCTGGTCGTGCCAGCTTCCGTTCTGAGTCTCTTGTGAGCAAAGGCTGTCTCATGGTACATGAGATGGAGGAAGAAAACATCTTTCGCTCTCCTAATAATCATAGTAAAAAATGGAAA
This sequence comes from Myotis lucifugus, assembly GCF_000147115.1. Lineage (NCBI taxonomy): Eukaryota > Metazoa > Chordata > Mammalia > Chiroptera > Vespertilionidae > Myotis > Myotis lucifugus. The sequence continues at coordinate 18,973,125 of NW_005871053.1, forward strand.
TTGGGTGGCCTTTTGCACCCTCCCTCCTCTCTGGAGGTTGAGAATAATAAAAGTTAGGCACCTGTAAGGAAACGTAGCCTCATCTTTAAATTCCCTTGCTGCTGCTTGTCCCAGGAAGTTGAGAGGTAGGTTAGTCTTGGGATTTGATAAGCCAGACAGTGCATGTCCTGTGATAAGATTTGTCAAAGACAGCACCTCGTACATCACATATAAAAGTCTATCACGTATAAAATTCATTGCTTAGTCTTAGGTGATGACTGTTTTATCACATCATATCCTGGAAGTTTGGGAATTTTTAAAGAGGGACCCTAACCCAAATGCATCTCTAATTGGAGTTTTAAGTTGTGAAACGAACCCAAGTGAAAAAGTCCAGGGACTGTGAAAGGCTTCATCAGGCCAGCCGTTCCAGGGAGCCTTTCCTGGAATATCCACACCCCCAGTTTTTTTCTGCCTTTTGCAGCATTTTCCACTTTTGAACCCACAGGGTCATTTCCATTTTGCTCTATTTTTTTTGTTAACTGTGGCTATGCACAGGAGTCTCGAGTAGGAGGAGGGGAACTGAGAAGCTACTTACCTGTATGAGTCAGTTTCAAGATTAGAACTGGTAGTGCCTGTCCTGGGCACAGCCCTCGTGGCCAACTGGATACCAAGTTTAGAGAGGGACCCTGAGCAAGGTGAACTCAAGTGCAGCTGACATTTACTGAGTGCTGCTTACGAGCCTGGCATTTGGCTGAGGGCTCAACAGTAATTAGCTTGTGCAATCTTCACAACAACTCTGTGAGCTAGAATAGAGGGTAGCCTCCTCACTTTACAGATGAAGAACTGAAACTTGGAGATGTTAAGTAATTTGCCCAAGGTCACAGTGAGTGAGCGGCAGTGTGGTCTCAACTCAGGCATGTGATTTCAGAAGCATCCTTTCAGCCCTACTTATCCCTAGAAGTTATCTCGGTGAAAGAAACTGCTCAGATACTGACATTTGTTTGGAGGTTTAAAGGAATACCATTTGGGGGATGGGGGCAATAGGTATCATTAAAGATTTAAATGTGAATCAAAGAAGGGGAGACTAGACTTGTTACATGTTGGAGCAATTAAAAATGTTTTAGAAATAAATTATGTCATCGGCTGTATTGTCATGATTCCCCACCTCACCCCCAATCTCCATGGCATAGAGAAAAATCTTTGGGTATGAGGTGGGACAAGATGCCCCGTAAGTTTTTTCTGGATTGAATTATGGTTAAAGAATTAATGGCTATTAAAACTTGGTGGGTGCTTATGTACAGTAACTTTATATACATGTTTTGATTACATGCTCAGATTTTTAAAAGTAAGATTCGGAAAGTAAAAAAAATCAGCCGTTAGCCCTGGCCTGGTAGCTCAGTTGGTTAAAGCATCGTCCTGGTATGCAAAAGTTTCAGGTTCAATCTCCAGCCAGGGTACATACAAGAAGCAACCAATGAATGCACCAAGTTAAACAACAAATTGATAGCTCGCTCTCTCTCTCTCTCTCTCTCTCTCTCTCTCTCTGCAAATTAAAACATTTCTTAAACATCAAGCCTTTACAGAAAGCATGGTGTCTGTCAACAATTCATATCTAACTAAAACTTCAGAATGTGACTTAAGATCTTTGCAGATATATGTAGTTAAGGGTCTTGAGACTAAATTCAAGTGGATTCAGGGTGGGCCTTAAATTCAGTGACTGTGCCCTAATAAGAAGCTAGGACACAGACACACAGAGGGAGATGGCCGTGTGAAGATAGAGGCAGAGATTGGACTTATGCCACCAGAAACTAGAAGAGGCAGGGAAGGTTCTCCCTAGCCTTCAGAGGGAGCATTGCCCTGCTGACACCTTGATTTCAGGCTTCTGGCCTCCTGAGCTCAGGGAATAAATTTCTGTTGTTGTAAGCCACCCAGTGTGTAGTGATTTGTTGCAGCAGCCCCAGGAAATGAACACAGCCATTTTCCACTTGGTCCCCGTTTGTATTTTAACTTTGGCATAGCTTGATGCACATGTATCATTGTACTTGCACAAACTGTAAGTTTTAAATTTCTTGCCACAGACGAGGCACAGTTAAATTGTATTAGGATGCTATACTTACGTTTAAGTTTTGAAAGAGATGAGGTGTATTTCAAGGAGTTGCCTTTTTTTTTTTTTTAAGCCATGCTGGTGTTGGAAGTGGGTGGGTTTGTGATTCATGTGAAAGAATTTTATCAAACCACTCAGATGACTCCTTTAAGAAGTTAGTCCCAAATAACTCTGTTTTACTCTTCTGAGCTCAGAAATCAATTAAAAGATTAGGAGTGAAGGTGTCATTTTCCCTGTGAGAGTTTAATAAAGTGTGTCCCGGGTAGAATGAATAACAACTGCCTGACCAGATGTGGCCGTCACCAAGGGCAAGAGGATCCCAAAGTGATTACATCTGCTTGAAGGCTTATAGTAATTCTGATTAATCTGTTTTGAAAAGACAGATACCCACATATCTCAGGTATCCAAAGGCAGTAAGATTAAGATTGTTAGAACTCGTACTTTTCTCTGACTTGTAATTCTCACTATCAATCATAATTTGTTTAGTGTCCCCAGTGTTTCAGAGTTTAAACTAGGAATTTAAAAGTCTACTTGTCAGAGAGTTGGGAAATGGTTCCAGAGATGCTTTAGTCTAGAGAGGAAACATAGTAGATTTTCTGTGAAAGTAGAGATCTTGTTCCAGCTAGGAAAACAAGATAATTGATGCATTTCTCTCTAGATGTCAAACTCCTAAAATACTTAGGCTCTACAACCAGCTAGCTCTCGCTAACTTCTTTTACTGCCGTATGCCCCAGAGCTGTTCAGCATACAGCATTTTAACAACTGCCTCAATGACATGCTTTGTAACAAATGCCGGTCTACGTTTGTTCCCTCACCAGACACATAAAAACTCTTGGACCAGGTGCCTTGCTCTAACAGGGAAGGATGTGGTCATGTGTCCTCGAGGGGCTAATAGGGTCCTGGGTGAGATTTGGTCTTTAATTCGAATGTGGAAATATTATAGTAGAAAATGTTAAAGTTTTCTTGAGATTAAAATATCGTATGTTGAGAAGATCTAAAGGAAAGCAAGTGGCCTTACTGTTCTCTAGCCATGTTCCTTCATAATAAACCTGCACTGTTGGTATTGGAAGGACACGTCACTAAGTTTCACTGTTTTGCAACCGGTGTCTTGAGCCAAACCTTTTGGTAATGTTTTATTGATGGGCGTTAGGAAGATTTTCGAAACTATGACATAGGTAAACGGTTGATGGCAAAAGTTAATTTTTTCTAAAAGCCTTAATTAGTGCAATTGTGTATCAAATAAGGCCCCCAATTCAATGAAACTGCTCCCTACTCCCCATTTTGTCTTCTACTTAGCTCCTAAAGAGGTTGTCAGAAAGACCTATGTCACCACCAGACTACCACCAGACTACCACCTCTTTGGTGATCTGGAGAAAATCTCTTCACTTCTGTTTTCTTATCTGTGTTATGGTGATAACCATACCTACCTGAAAGAATGCATAGAAAATACATAGCTTGCTTCAAAAATAGTAACTGCTCAACAGTGTTAGCGATTAGTACCATGAATGACACTCAGATCTCCAGGAAAAATCATGTGTTCAATAAGTTGCCATGATTTAAAATGTTTTTCCCTCTGATTTTTGTTTATTTGGGTATTTTAAAAGAATGCCTAGATTACTTCGGTAGTAAGAAAAAGTATTATAGATAGCCCCAACTAAAATGGGTAGACAGCTGAACCTACCCCTTTCAATTAAGAGAAAAAATACTGTTCTTGGCATTTGGTCTATTTCTAGAAGGATAACAGCTAGCAAGGATTTGCACATTAGCTATTATGCAAGGTAAGATTGGATTTTGCAATAAGAAAACAAAGATGAAGTTAGAGTCTATAATACAGGCAAAGTTTCTGCGTGTATTTCTGGGGACAGCAGAGTAAGATAACCTATTCATGATTTTAGGGGAAATCTGGCTTCAATATTTACGATTTATATATGACCTTTCAAAAAATGTATCCAGGCAGGATTAAACGATCCTTTAGATTTGTATCTTCTTTTAATTTGCTTGGTTCTTCTAAAAAAGCAGGGTGATGTTTTAGTTTGAACCATTCTTAGGTAACTGGAGCAACCCCTGGGCTGCAGGGCAGAGCAGAATAGCAGCCAGTGTCCTCTCTGTGGTGAGGTGTGGACCCACTCCTCAGGCGTCCTGACTGATCACAGTGTAGAAAAGGCAGCAAGAGGGCCTTTTCATTCCTAAATTTTTCCCATACTAGAAATTACGGTGCCTGGTTCTGACCGCCCTCCTCCCGCTCCCCCCGCCCCCATTCTTTTTCGTTCATTTCTTTGTTCTATGCTCTGGTTTTTAAATTGGGCGGAGAGTACTGTTTTGAGATAAAATCTAGTACAAAATGTAAAAGAAGTATTGAAAGACTTAAGTTTTTAGGAGGTGTGTTTTCTGCCTGGAGAAATAGAAATTTAAAAACTGTATTCCCATCCTGCGTTTCTTCTTCTTTAGCAAACTGATTTGACAGTGTTGGGGTTGCTCTGAAGTTTCGATTCTCCTGCTTTATGTCCGCTGAATTCGGTGATCTGCGCGTGGCTGCAGGCCGGCTGGGGCTTGGCCCCTGTCTGCACGGGCTGGGGGCCACGGCAGTGTTTGGGCTCCGGCCTGTTCCCGTTCCTGCGCTGGAAATGCTCACTCGCTGCTTCGGATTAGGTGGGGTGGAGGCAGAGAGCTGGCCCCTCCTCACTGGTCACTGAGCGTGGAGTCGCCCAAAGCCAGTTTCCATTTCGGCACAATTTTCTTCATAAACTTGTCCGTGTGGGGTGGGAAAGGATGGTTTTGTTTTTTTGTTTTATGCATTTAGAAGGGCAGAGACTGATGAAACCCTCTTTGGGTACTTGTCACTTAGTAAGTTAGGTTAATCTGGGATTGGGGTTGAGAGTGAAAGATGGCATATTTTGATTATGTGAAGAAAAGATAAAATGTATTTTATTTTATATTACAATGAAGCTAAATAAAATGAGAAGAAAGAAGGGTGGGTAAAACCCACGTGTAGTGACAGTGCCGTATTGCTGTGGGGGTGTGATCCCCACACCAAACCCCTCAGGCACACAGAGGTTCTGGGTCTCTGTCCAGGCTCCCTTGGAAAGAAGCTCCCTCTGAAATTTTCAATAACCAGCAATGTGTACATCTGGCTCATTTTGGTATAGAAGTGAAACAGATGCTTTCTGATGTACTTTACAAAAAGAAAATAAAAAGATATCCAGGGAGATTAATAGCTTTGCTTCTTTTCTTTGAGCAACAACTCCCTACTCTAAATCAAGAGTATTGCGAAATAATTTAAAAACTAAAAGGGAAAAAATAAAGCCATGTCTGGTTTACGTAAATATTGAAACTGTTTCCCAGATTCTGCTTACCGCCGAAATGAAGTTCTTCGGTTTCTCTCTCAGAAAGGATGAAGAGAGCAGCGGCCCGGGCCAGCGTGTGGATTGGTTAGCTTCCAGGGCACTAGGTGTTCCAAGGATGATCGCATCACTCCCGAGTGACTGGGCAGTAGTGCAGGGCCTGGCTCCCTACAGGGAGGAACCTGAGGACTGTTGGCACCAGCACGTACTCCGTCTAAGTGGTAGTATCCATCAAGAGAAGTCTGACATGTCAGAGAACTTGCCCCTGCAAAGATGGGGAAATGCTGATCAGGTCAAAAGAGAAGCAGTTCCCCAAATCCGCTGGCCAGCTGCTGGGAGCAGGGCCCACATGCCTGTTCATATGAGTATAGTCATTGTGATGCTTCAGGAAAATAGCCAGCACTGTTACACAGGAAAGGAAAATTCTTACAACTTTTTTTTTTTTTTTTTTTTAAGGAAACAGGATTGGAGATGGTGGCTGGACAATTCTAGTGATTCTTCAAAGCTTTCTAATCTAAGCCCATTAAATTGTCAGTTGCCCTTGAATGTACATTTCTGACAGAAAGGCTACTATGTGCTATAATAATCTGTTTGACTTCTGTACCTTCTTGTAGATGGTACAGGTAGTGACTGTGGGTGCTATTCACAATTTTTTATTATAAACACAAAAATAGACATGGTAACATTCACAAGAATTTTTAAGGAATTATATATTTAATAGATGGTATAAGCCTCCCCCTCCTTTTTTTTTTTTTTTTTGGTAAGCAAGAAACTATTTGTCTAACATAGACTAGACATGAACATCCAAGTAAGGCATCTAAAAACACAAGGTGGGCCCTAACCGGTTTGGCTCAGTGGATGGAGCATCGGCCTGCGGACTCAAGGGTCCCAGGTTCGATTCCGGTCAAGGGCATGTACCTTGGTTGCGGGCACGTCCCCAGTGGGGAGTGTGCAGGAGGCAGGTGATCAATGCTTCTCTCTCATCGATGTTTCTAACTCTCTATCCCTCTCCCTTCCTCTCTGAAAAAAATCAATAAAATATATATATCTTTTTAAAAGCTAAAAATAAAAAATAAAAACACAGGGTGGATGGGGAATACAAGGTATAAAAGAGGCTGTACAGAATAGGTACTTTCTTTTCTGTGATGACTGAACAGGACTAGCATATAAGTTTCCTTTTTAAGACTCTTAGAAAACATGTTATGTACCTTCATCCTTGCTACAATGTTTGTGCCAAACAAGGGCTAGTGCTTTTTGACAGTAGCGGTGGGAATGGAGACCTAGTTCTGCCTTGAATTAGCTGTATGACCTTGGGGATATATATATTTGACTTCTCTGGGCCTCAGGTTTCCTGAAAAGTGAGGGGTTGGATAAGATCAGTGTTTCTCGACATTTTAAAAGCCAAGCCCTCTGATAAAAAAAAAAAAATACTGCCCCCACCTCCACTCCTCAGACCTATCTGAAGATTCTGTTATATCGCCAGTGGAGAGTTATTGAATTGTGTGATCTCCGATGTCTCTCTCAGCTCTAACATTTTGTGATTCTGAGCAGATACTCGATTGGAAATCAGATGAACAAGATTTTTATCTCATTTTGTGAGTAGATGCAGCTTTCTCCTTTTTAAAGCTGGGAAGGGACATTTCTGAAATTCATCCTCACACATCCTCACTGCCTTGAGTCTTGCTTTGTGCGTGGACATCACCTACAAGCTTGCAAGAGCAGCCGAAGCTTGGCCTCACCTGAATGTTGAGTCGAAAGCTGCATTTTTCCAAAGCAAGTGATTTCTGTGCTCATCAAAGTTTGAGAAAGGCAGCAGACCACTGTGCTTTAACCTGCAAGTGGCAATATTAGTGGGCTCTCTAATCAATCTAATAGGTTGCTGTCAGCAAGAAAAGATATTAGGGTACATTGCATATCATATGGTAAAGGAAAAGAACACAAAATTTTTGTTTCACTTCTGTATGTCTGTGCCAGTATGTGTGTATACAGGATTGAAATCTCAGGCAAAAAGTTATTTTTTAGGTGGGTTTCTGGCAAAAAAAAAAAAAGGTTTAAAAAACAACAACACTGTGTTTTGTCTCTCAGAGACAACCATCTACTTACTCCCTTCTATTTACTCACACATAGCCACACACGGAGACATTTACACAGACACACAGAGATATGAAATAAAGAGCTTTTCTGTACTGATTTCCCACACTGTATCAGATTTAAGCTGCTGGATTTTATCATGAGTCAGACATATAATCGTTCATTTTTTATGACTGAAAACTTCTTTCTGTTGATGCTTTACTTTGGTTGTAGACATATCACAACACTCAGATAAGACTTCATTTTTAAAATTTTTATGAGGAGATTTCATACACTCATTCAGTTTCCTGAAAGTACAGATAATGCTTTTTTTTCTCTAGGAGCTAATTTGTGAAACCCGCAATACTGTAAGCTCATTCACATGTCCCTTTGCCTGTAAAAAAAAAAAAAAAATTAACTTAAATAAATTCATTTGGAGTTTTATTTTTGGATAAGCTGACTCATAATCTTTCTGTCTTTAATGTTAAGTTAATCAGCTTACAATACTTTCAATAAGTGTTGTTTGATGTGAAGAAAGGATATTTAAAAATAGAGTGTTTCCACCCTGGAGCTTCTGCAGCCTCAGCGGTAGTTCTTTACTTACCAGAAATACTGGGAGAAGATACGAACTGTACTGTGCATGGCCTTTAACAAAACAGCTGGGAGGAAGCTGGGGACGCTGGGAGCCTACCCCCGCTGGGGTGAGGCAGGAAACACAGAGCCCCACAGAGGTGTTCTGAACTGTCCTGATAAAGGTGATACTGCACTTCCCATAGGAAGTTTTCTTCTTTCAACTTATTTTGAGCAAAAAGGAAAAGAAGAGTTCATTTTTGTCCCCTTCACAAGGCTTTGTGTTGAGGAAGAAAACTGGTGTGGATCTGAACACACACCCCCCCCCCCCCCCACGTGGGGCTCAGGAGGAGGAGAAAGGTGCTTTCCACACACCTGCGTTTGGAATCCAGAAGAGTGCTTTGCACCTGGAGTTGGGCAGGGTTTTGTGTTTCCCCTGTTCTAATAGCTGGCTGCTTAGGATGTAATTGGCTTATTGTTTTGAGCTTTAAGGAGGATTTAGAACTACTGCATGGTCCTTATACATATAAGATTAAACAGAATGTTCAGGGCTCCTTTCTACACCGATTACGCGTTGAAACAAAAAGATGCCAGCCAGGCTATTCACCAGCATAGAGTCTGGATAGATCTGAGTTATTAAGGTAATTTCAGCTATAATATTTTCACCTTAAGAACACTCCGGTTTCAGGAACTCTGAATATTACATCAATAAAATCTGTTTTGCTCCTTTAAGCTTTAGCTGTCATTTTAGTATAGCACATGTATTTATAATATTTCCTCGTAGTGATCGGTGACTAGGTAGGGAATCCGTGGTTGGCCTGGTCTGCCGGTTTAACCTCTTGCTCCATTTCTCTGGCTGTTGGCAGGTAGATAGGAGAACACAGGTCCTGGCTGTGTGCGTCTTGATGTGCCTTAGCTGGCGATGGCAAGAAGCCTTTATTCCAGTGTTAGCAGTGAGAGTTGGAAGGGAGCTTCAGAATCACCCAGCCTCACCTGTGCATTTCCAGGTGCGGAACTGAGCTTCCCAGGTGTGACCTTCCAATCCCTGGCCAAGGCAGGATTTGAATCCAGGTATCCAGATTTTTCCATCCAGTAATATTTCTTTTCTATGTACCTTTTCATAGAGAGGAGGGGAAAGAATTTCCCTAGTTTTATGTTCCCCACCAGTTGTCCTTTTTGTTTATAATCTTTTTTTAAAAAAAATACGTATTTTTATTGATTTTAGAGAGGAAGAGAGAAGGAGAGAGAGATGGAAACATCAATCATGAGAGAGAATCATTGATCTGTTGCCTCCTGCACATCCCCCACCAGTCTGGACTGGGAATCGAACCATGATCTCCTGGTTCATAGGTTGACCTCTCAACCACAGAGCCATGCCAGCTACGATTGTTTATCATCTTTAAATTCTCTTTTCTCCCTCAGAGACTCTCTACAGTAATACCTGACGACATCCTATCCATTTTCTGTCTTCAATTTCTAGGTTATCCTACTACCTTCCCAATACCCACCCCCCACCCCAAAATCCAGTTGTTCTAGCATATCTTCTGAACCAACCAAGACTGTGTTTTTCCCCACTGACTTTCATGAAGAATGACTCTTCCTGTCTGTGTCTTTTGTGGTCTCCTTCTCTCCTCTCACACCCACCCCTTTCAGGACTGCCATTCCTCTTATTGGTAATGGCTTGTCGTTAATATTCAGCTCATCCAGCTGTCTAGCCCTCTGTGAAGCCTTCTGCAACCTTTCTGTCTCAGGCTCCTTCGTCCCTGATCTTCCCTTGGTTGAACTCTCACTATTTTTAGAAACTGTACCATATTACCCTATTATATGTGATGCAATTAAGGGTAGATAAGGCCAGGAGCCCACTGTTAAAAGCTTTTCCTTCCTAATGCATGTGTTTTCTGGTAAGGAAGTTTTGAACCTATTGCTTAATCCCCTCACTTCCTTTCTTGGCCCTCCAGTTTTCTGGTGAATGACTTGGATTTAACTCCTTCAGTCTGGTATTTATATGTTGGGTTTTGGTTTTTTAAATAAGACTCATTTTTTTTTTTTTTTTTTTTTTTTTAGCAGTTTTAGGTTTACCACAAAATTGAGAGGAAGGTACAGAGATTTCCCATATACCCCTGCCGTCACACATACATAGTCTTCTCCATTATCAACATCACTCACCAGAATTGTACATTTTTTACCAAAGGTGAACACATCATAATCACTCAAAGTGTCATAGTTTACCTTAGGGTTCACTCTTGGTGTTTTATATTCTATAGGTTTGGAGAAATGTTTAATGACAGTATTCACCATTACAATGTCATACAAAGTGTTTTCACTGCCCTAAAAATCCTCTGTGCTCTAGATATTCATTCCTCCCTCCCCAGAGCCCCTGAATGGGCATAAGTTTTCAACTCTTTTAGGTAGATACCAAGGAGTATGCTTGCTGGATCGTTTGGTAAAAGTATGCTTAGTTTTGTAAAGCCTCCAGACTAGACTCTCTTCCAAAGCAGCTGTACCATTTTGCGTTCCCATCAGCAATGAGTGCAAGTTTCTGTTGCTCTGTGTTCTCCACAGCATTTGGTGGTGTTAGTGTTGCACTTTTGGCCATTCTAATAGGTGTATAGTAAGTAGTATATTGTTGTTTTAATTTTTATTAAAATAAAATTTTATTGAATTCTTATTTCCTGATGACATATGTGAAGCGGCTTTTCATGTGATTATTTGTCATCTGTATATCTTTTTTTAAAAAATATATTTTTATTGATTTCAGAGAGGAAGAGAGAGGGAAAGGGATTGAAACATCAATGATGAGAATCATTAATTGGCTGCCTCCTGCATGCCCCCTACTGGGGATTGAGCCTGAAACCCAGGCATGTGCCCTGGACTGGATTCGAACCTGGGACCCTTCAGTCCGCAGGCCAACATTCTATCCACTGAGCCAACCCGGCTAGAACTGTATATCTTTTTTAATGAAGTGTCTATTAAGGTTTTTGGCCCATTTTTAAAATTGGGCTGTTTGTTTTCTTATTTTGAATTTTAAGATTTTTAAAAATATATTTTGGATAGCAGTCCTGATAAGATATGTCTTTTGCAAATATTTTCTGGCAGTCTCTGGCTTATCTTCTAATTCTCTTAATATTGTCTTTTGCAGAGTTTTTCATTTTAATGAACTCGAGCTTATCATTTCCCCCCATGGATTGTGTCTTTGGTGTTGTATCTGAGAAGGCATCATACCCAAGATCATCTAGATTTTCTCTATTATCTTCCAGGAGTTTTTGTGTTTTACATTTAGGTCTATGATCAGTTTTGAGCTAATTTTGGCAAAGGGTGTAAGGTTGGTGTATAGATTCATTTTTTTGCGTATGGATGTCCAGTTGTTCCTGCACCATTTGCTGAAGAGACTATCTTTGTTCCATTGTATTGCTTTTGCTCCTTTGTCAAAGATGAGTTGATATATTAATGGAGGTTGCGTGTTGGTTTTTATCCATCTCCCCTCTTATAAATGCTTTTACAGAAACTAGAAGGAACAAATAGGAAAAGAACTTTGGTGTGTTTCTTGGCCCAGAGTTCTCAGTAGGCAACCTGGGACATCAGTGGGGTTCTTGGGAAGACCTTTGGAGGGAGTGGAACAATTGAACTGATTTTCATGCAGGAGCACAGAATCAGATCTTTAAAAGGCATTTGAATGATAAGGAATGTAGTTTCTTGGTGGAACCCTGAAGGGAAATTTGACCTCAGGAATCACATGTTGTATCTATGGTGTGTTTTCTACCATGGATTTTCAACACCTGCTTGCCCTTTCTTCTTCTTATCCTTCACAACCACTACCTCCACCACAAAGAGCTTGTCCAAGTTGTTTTAATTAAGATCTTTTCCTTTTGGTTAAAATTGATTTTCATTTCTGCAACATGGTCTCCATCCATTGAGTCAGCCATGTTGTATCCACAGGCTATTTAATATAAGCCCCCGCCCCTTTTTTAAAAATTTTTTTTACCTGAAGAGATTATAGCTTTACATGCAGGGATCAGCTTTGGTAGGTATCTTTGAGAATATGAAGTGTGAAATCTATTGGGAATTTTTGTTTTTAGATTATATTTGAACAGCCAACCCAACAATATGGACCCCTCTCCTCTGACAGGTGTAATCCAACCACAAATACTGAATAACCTGTTTCTCCATTTCACAGTCTTAGAGGCTGCAAAGTTTGTCACCAAACGGGACAGTGATGATATGAGAACCATTTTTTTTTATTATAATGATGAAAAATGTATAACATACAATTTTCCATCTTTTTTTCCATCATAGTTCACATTTAGTATTATTCTGTATTAGTTTCAGGTACACAAGATAATGGTTAGACAATCATATACTTTATAGAATGGTCCCTCTAATATTTTAAGTACACCCCCCCCCCCCGCCCTTACATAGCTATGAGAACCAGTTTTATTAAATAGTTGGCCATGTGATTTTAAGCTTTGCTATCCTAACATCAAATGGGATTAAATGATGTATGCCCATTTGCCCTTCCCCCACATTATGGAAAAGTAAGGACCTGTGTGTGTGAAGGGGCACTGTTGTTTCATTAATATAGGTGCTGTCTCTTCAGTTTGACCTACCCGGAAGAACATCTGCTTCCTGACCAGTTTCTCATCTCTCATTAATTCCCCCCCGCCGCCCTGCCCATGCTGAGCTTGTGTACTTTCCCAGCTCCCTGTGCCTTTATCTTTCTCAGCTACTATTCCTAGCCCTCTTTGAGCCACTCAGGTTTCTAAAAGGAAACAAAGAAAATATCCTCATTTGGATGCTTTTCCCTTCTTCCTGCTTGATAATTCCCTTAAATTGTTCAATTTCTTTCACATCTTAAAAGCTTATGGAGAGGAACAATGTGTGTAATTAGTACAGTGTATAGTATCTTTACATAGTACTCAGTTCATGCCAGGCTTGATATTATCCTATATCCCGGTGTAAATGATAATGTTCCATAACTTTTGCCAGTTCTCAGGAGCAACTGTAGTGATTATTTTGCTTGTGGATAAGGTGGTCTCTCTCTCTCTCTCTCTCTCTCTCTCTCTCTCTCTCTCTCTCTCTCTCTCTGTAGGGGAGGTGGCAGGGTGGGGATGCAATTATGGATTATAACCCTCCTATAAGAATGATAACCTTAAGGAAGACGTGAGGGTAATGAAAAGGCAGATTGTAGGTTTCCTTTCTCTTCAAAATGTATTAGAATTCTTAGGGAAGTTACTAAGTAAGGGGGAGGGGAGAGGGCAGCTTCAGCTATAACGTTGGCCAGAGCACTATTCTTGAGTTTATTAGAAATAGGAAGGAAATGAGACAATAGAATTTATGATAGGTCTTTATTTTTTTATTGTCTTTGCTGAATAGACATCTACAGTAATGCACACGGTTACTAATACATTTTAGTTCACACATGATTAATTTTTGCCTTTTTTGTAAAAGACTTTTAGGCTTCCATATAGAAGAGAAGACTGCTTAGTGGGTGTGATGTGATGGAGAGGGAAAGATTTGCTGTGGGTATAGTTGTCATGTGCCTGTTGTTCATCATCCTGTCTTTTAGTGGAGGAGGCGCGTGGGCCTTCCTGCCGGGATGGAGGCCTCAGAGCTGTCCACACAGGAAGTCCTCCCTGAGTGCTTTCCACACAGGAAGTCCTCTTGATTGCTGACAAGCTCTCTTCCTGCTGGTGCCCACACCCACTTGTGCAGGGAATGCTAATGGAGCCACCCCATTTATTTACCACTGACTTTGTTTTTTTTATCAACTTTGGCATGCAAATTAAGCCCCGATAAATGTTATGAACAGGGAATTAGCTCGTTTCCCCTGCCTTTGGATAGGCAGCTTTGGTAGGTAGCTTGTTTATATGACCTGAAGCAGTGAAATTGGGCCAGAGGAGGCTGGAATAGACTACTATGCTCTGAGATGGACTACTAGTACTAGGATGAGTCAGCACTTAGCTGCAGTATTCCCCCTTCTCCCCCCCCCCCCCCATACACACACACAGTTCCTTAATTAGGTGAATTTATGTACCAGTAAATCAGTTACAGACTTCATCCAAGGGCCAGGGGAAAGGGAGGGTGTCTCTCAAATTACAGGACAGCTTGGGGGCTTTGAGAGGCAGAATGTAAAAGGACAACCAGTGATGAAAATGGAGGTTGGTAAAAGGTCCTTCCTTCGTAAGCTTTTTTTTTTTTTTTAAGTTTAACATTTGTGCTATTGAGGCATAACTACAAAATGTCATTGCTTTGAGGTGATCCAGTTCTGAAGTTGCAGTTGAAGACTTGTCAGTGCTTTTCAGTCTGGGAGGGAGGGTCTAGTTCTTCACTGGTTACCTTGAGCTTTCCTAAAGTGCTCTCTGTTCAGCCTCAATACCCCGGGTTTTTTGTTAATGAAAAGATAGATAAGGTAAAATTTTAAAAAACCAATCTATTTAAAGCTAACTTTGTTGTACACACACACACACACACACACACACACACACACACACACAGGCTTTTTGCTCATTAAATTAATTTAAAGGCACCTTTGACTGCTTTTCTTCGGAAAACATAGCCACCTATGGTATTGTCATATGTTAGAGAAATTTGAATATAGTAAGGTTGCAGGAAGGCTGGGCACAGGAAAATCAAAGACTACAAATAGGGCTTTTAGGAGATAGTAGACAGTGTTTGGGATGCCATTTAGAGAACTGTTTCAGGGTTCCGGCTTTGTTGTCCAACTGACCTGGGTTCAAATTCCAACCCTGCCTCCTACTAAATGTGTGGTCTTGGCACATTACTTAGAGACTCCCCACCTTTGAGACTCCATTTCCTAATCTGCAAATGGGAGAACAATCATGTACCTGCCTCATTGGATTAAGTAAAGTAATGCACATAGAGCAACTGGCACCATGTCTGGCACATACTAAGCAGGCAATACATGACAAGTTATTACTCACAAGTTTAGAATTATCATTAACCCATTCTGAATATTTAGGAGTATTTAACTTTATTGTGTATGAATTTTCTTCTTTGAATATGGACTTAAATTTTTATTTTCTGCAAGTTCTAAAAACTTAATCTTTGATGAAAAATTTTCTGCACCAGGAAATAAAAAGTTGACAACCTAGAATAATTCAGTGCTTCTCTCTTTCAAATATCTTTCTCTGTGTTCAGCGAATTCTGAGAAATAGTTGACATTAGGATAACATGTGAATTTGAACTTGTTCTATACTGAGTGGCCAGATTATTATGACCACCTGATGTTTGTAAGCAAATTAGCTATAATTTCCTGCTGAAGTTGCTAGAGGGCCAGATCATTATAAACATCTGAATAGCACAACATACCTAAGTATCGTTGCTGATCAAGTTCATCCTATCATGTTGATGGTGTATCCCAATGGAGATGCCTTCTTCCAACAAGACAATGCGCCATGCCACGGTGCTTGTATTGTGCAGGAGTGGTTTCAAGAACATGAGGAAGACTTTACCTTGCTTAGGTGGCCCCCACAATCATCAGATCTCAATCCAATTGAGCATTTGTGGGACGAAGTTAAAAATTGAGCATTTGTGGGACGAAACCATCAGGCAGCTGGTTCCACAACCATCAAATCTCACAGAACTGGACACTGCTATTCATCAGGCATGGTGTCAGATTCCTCGCATCACCTTTCGACATCTTGTGGAGTCAATATCAATGCCAAGAAGAATCGCTGCAGTATTGAAGGCAAAAGGTGGCCCAACAAAGTACTGATGGGCAACAAAGTACTGATGGGGTGGTCATAATAATCTGGCCACTCAGTGTATATAGAATTCACCAGATGTCAGTTGGTTCCCCTCCGGGTACATCCAGGAAACCCCTTCTCCCACCTGGGATGGGGTACTAGGAGAACTCTTTTCCCTTAGGGCAGACCAGACGGGAAGCAGGAAGGGACAGACTACATGCTCCCCACCTACTTTCCAGAGTTGGAAAATATTACTGTAATAAATATGGAGGCCTGTCAAAGATATATTAAATCAGCTGTGCAAATTCTGAGATGTAAATCATGCTTCTACTTCTGCCAAAAGTAAATACATAAATAAAAACCTACTACTTTCATGTCCAAATAAACTCCACATAAATCATACCTTTAAATGTTTCTTTTAATCATACGTCCCACACCCAGTGCCGGAAGCCGGTCCATCCTTGCTGCTTGACACAGTCACTGCAGGAAAGAAACATCTGCACAGCATATGTTTCAAGGGACCTGGCGTATATAGCATACTGTTCTTACTATGTTTGCTCCCTTAGCGCTTTGTGTTTTAACCAAGGTCACCTCTCCGAGAAAGGTTGTTTCCCCAGGTAGGGATTTTTCCCTGAAGTTAGGGAGGGGATACAACCCCTTAACTAAGTGCCAGGTGGGTAGTTAATCACTTTAACTACAAACAATCACGCTTAAGCTACATAATCTTTACTCCCTGGAATGGAGATAAAAAATGCCCTAACCTTTGCAATAGAAATTGACAGGATTAAAATCAACTGGTATAAATACAGATGTAACAAGACAATAAACACCAGAACCTGGCTGGAGAAGATCCTAGACAGAACTTGGCTGGAGCTCCTAACCAGAACTTCGCTGGAGATCCTGACCAGAACTTTGGCTCGAGATCCTGGCTAGAGGTCCTGACTAGGCTGCTGATCAACTGAAGGCTGTCTCCGTGTCATTCCTTCTTCACCGACTCCGTCCACACCTTTGGGGACCCCTGGACCTGTTGGGGTTGGACCCCAGCAACCCGGCCCTCCACTTTTCATCCCAAAGCAAAGCAGAGGTTAGAGCTGATGTAGTCTAGGAATGCCATCTCCGAAATGTGTGATGGTCCATTTGCTTTGTGTTGGTATAATCCCTCTGAGGGGGGAGGGGAGCCCTGGTCCACAGCTTCCTTCAGATTTCTCCAGGTCTTACCCATGGTAACCATGTTTCATCCGCCTATGAACTGCTCTGCACATACTGGGTCCTGCAGTGAAGAACAGGGAGGTTTGTGGCAAGGACAGGTTCTCAGATGTTCATCAAAGATGATTTAAGAAAAAAATTCAGTCTTGCCTAGGTTGTCCACAGCTACAGGTTCTTGTGTAAATCAAAGGCTTGGGACAGAGAGGCCGCTGTGTGTTACTTCCCAGCATCTCTGTTAGCTGAAGTGAGAAATAGGGCATGCCTGGCTACTTTCACGTAGCAGCTAGCAGAGGATTGAGTGACTTTGGAGAAGAAACACAGGCCTCTGCATGTGGCATGGCTGAGGGTCTGAGGTCCCACCTGTGGCAGAACAAGGGACAGGGCTTATTCTTAGTTCTACATCTAGAAACCCAGCTTCGCTGTCCCTTAGAGAAAGCCAGGGATGAGAGGAAAGGATTGGAGCTCAATGACTTATTAATAAATCAAAGACACTTGATGGGATTTGATCTCAGGCAGGTTTTGTCTTGGATTAAGTAATACTGATGTTCCCAGTTCAGGTTCTTCCTTTATTTTTACATTGACTGTTGTTAACTCTTCTTGCTACTTTTTTTATAAAAGCGAATCTCATGAGGTAAAGTGGTGTTTGGACTTAAGGACCCTGGACAGTGAGAAGTAGCATTTGCATAGTATCTCTCTCTATATAAAAGCCTAAGCGACCATTATGACCGAACAACTGGTCGACCAGTCACTATGATACACACTGACCACCAGGGGGCAGATGCTCAATGCAGGAGCTGCCCCCTGGTGGTCAGTGTGATCCCACAGCCAACCTCCCGCAGCCCCTCCCCCCACCAGGCCACTGGCCAACCTCCCGCGTCCCCCCCCCCCTCCCCCGGCCCCGATGGGGGGGGGGATACACAGCTGGCAGACCAACCTCCCATGGTCCCTCCTGTTGGCCGGCCGGCAGGCCCCCTGATAGGCCTTGATCACCGGCCAGTCCAAGGGACCCCAACCGTGCACGAATTCATGCGCCAAGCCTCTAGTAGGACATAAAGAAGCGAAAGCTTTCATGTCAGATTAATGGGGATCCCAGTGAGTTGGGCTACTGGCGAACTAGGATGGTCATGGCAGAAACTGGGTACAGAGCCAGCTGTCCATCATGGATAGTTGAAATTATCCAAGGTTACATTTATTGCAAGGGGTCTGCTTTTTGAACCAAAGTGAAATTTACTTGTGTCTTAGAGATGCCTAATTTTCTTGTTTGTGGTAGTAAAGATCAAGCTGTAAGATTTTACATTTTGGTTGCATGTCTGTTTAATTGTATTTCTTCAAGCTGTTACTAAACCTGAGTGCTGTCCTTGGATTAGTATATTTGTTATTTAGAAGGTGTGAGATGAAAACATTTCTGTCCTGCTGTGAAGCTGCTGAGCATTTGCTGTGAGGACACCTTGGGGTGTGCTCACTTCCATCTCAGACTGAACTAACTCACTTCCTCAAAAGTCATGTGTGTGGCGTAGGGGCGGAGGCTGTGGTTGCTTTCGATTGGTTAACAGAGAATTATCTGGTGTGAGCACAGTTTCAGTCATTCTTCCTAGGTGGCTGCTGACTGTGAAACCACACTGAGCCCTGGTTGCAAGCTTTACAAAAGATGTTGCTTGCTGTGAGGCCTGAGGAGGTTTCCAGATACTTCACCATTCTCACAGGGGTTAAATTCCACAAGGTTAGCCAGAGCAAAATGCAGAGTTCCTGTCAGTCTTACCCAGATGTCTCAATGAAGCTGTATGCCTATCCTAGAACTAGGTGAAGTTTTCCTTATTTGAGCATCTTGATTGGACTCTTAACTTTCTTACACTTGAAGAGTAATTGTGTGTTTTTTCCGCCCAACTCATCTTAATAAAATTATTAGCAACTTTCAATCAAATGTTCTTCAGAATGTGAAAACCTTTTCAAAAGTCTAATGATCTCTAAATTACTGTATTTAAAAATATTACCACATAACTGCATGCAAGTTAATTGTAAGTCTCAGTAGGTATGTTCCTTAAAATGTGTGTGACTAAATTAATCTTACATAAATTTAGTCATACTTAAGGTGCCCATCAGAATATTCTACTGAATAAAATCCTATTGTTAATTTCATGTTGAAAGGGAGAAGGTTTTTTTTTGTTTGGTTGGTTTTTGTTGTTTGTTTTTTTTAGGACAAACATGTTTTTTTAAGGTATAAATTAAAGTTTATATATTAAAGTAGCTTAAGAAAATCTGTTTTGATATCTTGGTAACCTCATTTCATGTTGCAGATCAAACAGCTTCTGAATGGTGCTAAATACCTTCCATCTAGTCTAGTCTTTCTAACACTCCTCTTTGTTTTTCAGCAGTCTCTGGTCCCAGCCCACCCCATGGCCCCTCCCAGCCCCAGCACCACCAGCAGTAATAACAACAGCAGCAGCAGTAGCAACTCAGGATGGGATCAGCTAAGCAAAACGAATCTCTATATCCGAGGATTGCCTCCCAACACCACAGACCAGGACCTGGTGAAGCTGTGTCAGCCGTAAGTAGCAGTGGCTCTTATTGTTTTTAGCTGCTAAATATTTCTTTGATCTGATTATAGAGTGATATAAATTGTGTTCTAGGAGAGGTTCAGCACAAGATGGATCTGTGAATCCTCATTATTGACACAGTGATAGTTTCCGGATTTTAAGTCCTTGGGCACTTCTCCGGTCAGCATTAACATCACCAGAATATGCCCATGTAACAAAATAAATTGGAGCAGTTTCTCAGTAGAATTTGACTTCATTGGCATATGAGAAGTACAATCTGAATTACTTAAAAACGTGTAGCTCAGTCCTTTGGAGGAGTGCTCATTTTTGGTGGGAGCGCATCCAGGGGGCCAATCTGTCACATAATAACAGAAACTCTAGTTGTCACTGTTTGTCAGAAAGGTAGTTACTGCCGACCTTTATCCTAAATTTGTGTAAAACTCGTAATTCCAGCCAGGAAACGGTCGTCTGTGTTCATTAGCCACCTGTACTTTTGTGGCCCGGTTGTTCACCCTCCTCTCCTTGGGAATTCTATTCCCCATCTTCCTGTTTCCGTTCTCACTGCCACCCTTTCTGAGTCTTGTGAGAGAGATGGGCACACGTGTGTAAGTTCCACAGTAAATTTGCATTCTACGCTAACGTTGTCGATAGGATATAAATATGCCTGCTTCGCTGCAGTTCCATGAACTCACTAAGTAAAGGAACCACTCATTAAAGCAAGGAGCCAGAAGCACTGTGCAGTGCAAGGACTGTGGTGTAAGGACGTAAAGGCCTTTGATCACTTTGAGCTGTAAAAGCCTACACATATAACAGCGTCTTTTATTTATCCAAAGAAAGTAAGGGTCCCTTACAAAAGGGATTTTAAAGACCCGGGAAAGGAGACATCACTAATAAGTGTTTCCCGTTCCCTGGAAAAATATTCCCAGTTCTCAACGTCCGATCAGTAGCATCAATTTTTCTGTTGTCCTGGGTGAAATAATTAGACTTATTCTCATTTTAAGAAAGAACATTTTCAGAACTTACTTGGTTAGTATTTCCAAGTTGGAACTAAACGTAACTTCTGGCCTTCCATACGGTGGTGGTGGTTTTCCTTTGTGTTGTTTTGGAGAGGAGGGTGGGTCAGCGGCTGGTGTTTCTTTAGGATCTGAAGAGCTTGGCGAACCTCATCTCAGCACCCTCCCTGTGCTTCGCTTGTGTGACGCTTTTGATCATCCCTCTTGGACTTCGACTGCCGCCCTTTGCTTCTAGGGCAGTGAAATCATGGCCTGTGCTGGGGACTATTCTGAAAGCAAGTCTGGCTCTTAGGGTTGGTCATGCCTGGCCCCGGCGTCAGAGGGAACTTTGCCAGGCACGCCCTGCCCTACTGCAGCTGTTCAAGACCACAAATAGGCCTTCTGCTGTCTTGTCTGCTGCCGGCCTTTACTGGCAGCATCATCTCCTTTTGCAGCATAATTACAGGTAGATAGAGCGCCGTAAAGTCTAAGGTGCTAAAAATACAACTTCGTAGGAAACAGAATGAAGCTACCCCTCAAATTCTTGAGGTTTAAGAGAAGGGAAAAGAATTTCAGATGACACATTGTGCCTCACCTAGTTTTGAATCATGTAAGCTGAGTTTTCACATCAAGGAGATAGAGTTCGATCACCATTAAATGATAGAGTAACGCCATGTTTTGTATATAGTAAATATGTCTTTGGAAAAATTGAACCAGCAATTTCTTTTTCATTGAATCAAATCGTATTCCAAATGCAGTAGAAGAGCATTTTAGAATTTTTCCTAGAAAATTCATTCCTTGTTTGTTGGTCTCTTTGATGTATGTGGATTTTCTTAATGTGGGGAAACATCACTCTCTGCTGTTATCAGTAGCACTCTCATTCTCTCCTATCATTTGCAAAACCCCAGGTTTGATGGTTAACTCCAGTGAGAGTTTTCTTGATATGTATTATACAGAATCAAGACATACAGTAAGAGAGGACTCTGTGTCAGTATCTGCCAAGAGCTTCATTCCATTGGACACAGAGCATCTCATAAATACCAGATTTGACTTGGTGACAGTTTTGTGTCTTAGAATGGAGAGGGAGAACGTGTGCGCAATGGTATTCCTGTTTCGGACTTAATTGTTTCCAATAAAGAATAAGTAGTTGGTGACATGGAAATGACAAGAATCTTATGGGAAAGTGACTCATCCTAGAGCTTCAAAAACCCAGTGGACATAATTAGAGATTTTAGAAAAGTGAGTATCCGAAACTTTTCAGAAAAGATAGGTGTAAATTCATAGCTCTAAAAAAAGAAAGACATTTTAGAAATAAAAATGTAGTAATTTCAAATTAACCTGAGTGGGGATTGCAGGATAATTGGAATAAGTAATTTGGGTCTCTAAGGGGTTGGATATTTTAGAGGGTTACCTAGCAGAAAGATGGGACTAGATACCTAAGAATGTGTGTAATAGTGACCCGGTTCCGTGCAAATAATGCATGAAGTCTAAAGGCAAGAATGGCATGAAGATTGTGAAAACTGGAGAGGAAAACAAAAAATATTTTTAAAAAGCTTTGTTGGGAGTAGAATGTACAGATGTTATAGTCTTAGAAGAAATGGCAGTGAAAAAGCTGATATAAAGTGATAAGAAATGACAAGTCAGAGGAGATGATGGTGGAAAAGCAGCCACACCCCAAGTCAGAGAGAGATTCGGGATGCTGGAAAATGTAGATCAACTTTGTTAAGTTAAGAGGGCAGGGCTTCAGTGTTAGGTTGTGGAAGGAGGTAGCATCAAGGACCAACAGGGACGTGACAGTGGTTATGGTGCTAAGGTGATGTGGGTTCAAAGGAGAAATATTTTTTAAAAAATATATTTTATTGATTTTTTACAGAGAGGAAGGGAGAGGGATAGAGAGTTAGAAACATTGATGAGAGAGAAACATCGATCAGCTGCCTCCTCACAGCCCCTACTGGGGATGTGCCCGCAACCAAGGTACGTGCCCTTGACCGGAATCGAACCTGGGACCTTCAGTCCGCA
>NW_005871053.1:18995742-19058762 GCF_000147115.1 Myotis lucifugus
GGAGGGAGGGAGGGGGAGAGAGAGAGAGAGAGAGAGAGAGAGAGAGAGAGAGAGAGATAAGAAACATCGATCAGTTTCCTCCCATAGAATCAAACCTGCAACCTAGGTATGTGCCCTGAGTGGGAATCAAACCTGTGACTTTTGGTTCATGGGACAATGCTCCAACCACCTGAGCCACCTGGGTAGGGGGAAAAGAGGAACAGTTATTGAAAGAAGCCGACCAGCTCTAGTTAACTTCTCAATTGTGAAATGTGTATGAGAAATCTTGTTGGGACCTCGTGACTACTCCAGGCAGCTGCAGCTTCGCTTCCTGTTTCTAAAAAGTTATCAACTCAAAAAGAGTACATCAGTACAATGAATCAGCAAGTTTAGGAAAAGAAATAATCTTGGAAACAGAAGGATTATCTATTGCCCCTTGATCTTCAGACATTCTTAACTCCCTTCTGAAAAAGCATATAAATACTTTAGTTGACTCTGTTACCATTTTGTTTCTCTCATTCAAACTTCTCAGGTGAATTTTCTGGAAAATGAATTGAGGGCTCTCATTGCTACCATTTTCTTGCCACCTTAATTTAACCCTTTGCTTTTTGCCGTCAAGTTCCCAACCTTCCGTCTCCCTTCTCTGCTCTGGCTTTTCATTCTCCTCCACTTTTCCTCCTCAGCTCTTGGCTCTTTTGATATTTGTTGTCTTGGCTTGTTTCTCTGTGGCCTCACCTGCTCATAGGGTTATCTCTCCTGTTCGCACCTCAAACTCAACATTACCTCCTTCCTCTCTGAACTGTCATTTTGCCAGATTCACTCTCAACTTGAAACTTTCGAGCATTCGTTGACTATTTCCGGTTGTCCTCTTAGTCACCAGTTCTTCAGCTTCCTCTTAGGCCTATCTTCCTCCTCACTGCCAGAAGAATCGGGGGGTTCCTCCCTGCCTTCTTACCGCGTGACAGGTGGACACCATTCGCTCCTGCTGCTGCCTCACTTCAGGTGCCTCTCCAGGTCCCTTTCTTGATTCTTCAAGGCCAAGTCCAACTCACCTGGCCTCCTTCCTGCTTGAACCACACTATTTATTTCTTTTTATGTGTCACCATCAGCAGCTTATTTCCATGTAATTCTGTTCTCCTGGTGCCTACACATTATTTAGCAGCTTGTCTGTGACAGTATGGAATGCTGTTATGTCGTCTTCACAGATTTTTTCAGCTAGATTATACAGTCCTGGTGGTCAGCGTGGTAAGTTTTTGGTACCCCAGAATTACCTACCGCAGTGCTAGGCACATACCTAATTCTCAGTCAAGAATCTGTAAAATGGGTGAAATAATGCTTATATCATGAGGTTGTGGTTGTGGTTGTGATTAGGATTAAATCAAGTGATACAAGGAAAGGAACTGGTCCACTGCCTGGAAACGGTCATCATGAACAAATATTAGTTTCCCCTGTGCCTGTGCCTTTGCTCCTCAAAATCTTATCTACTGGAATAAACTTACTTTGAAGGTAATCCTACATGTAAAACTGAAAAGGAAAAGTACCCAAACACATTCTGATCTTGAAAGCTGGGAAAGATGGGAAGTAGGTTATGTTAACATAACCGTCTCCTCCTGAAGGCTTGCTTTTTTTGCTTTTTTGGGGCACTTGCAGAAGACTAGTTTCAGTGTGAGGCCCATCCCTGATTTATTTCTTGTCATAACAATGACTACTGCATATAAAATCTTTCATTGTATTCAAACGATCTTTTCTGAAGATTTTAAAGCCAGTATCTGTATGCAGTTTGCTTCATAGTTCTTCCTGTTTGCGGTGGGAGCAAATGCGTGAGTTGGCATTGGTTAGGAAGCTTAGCACTTATTGTGTAATTGACATCACATGGCAGGTCTAGATAACTGAGTGTATTAACAACTTATTCTAAAAGAAAAAGAGTCTATGATATTAAAATAAAATGAGGTATTTCCATTCTTTCCACTTTATACAGCCTTTCTCTCATTCCCACACCAACCTTGGTCAACCATTTTTCCCCCCTTTCATTCAATAGATCTAATTTATTTCTAAGTGCAATAAATTAAATCTAGCTCACAACATTATAGCCTATTATTAATGAAAAGGAAATATTTTTTAAAATATAATCAGTTACCCTGGCTATACTATCCGATGCAGTTTTATTTTATTTTCCTTTGTTTTCTATTCCCTGCGAGTTTCCTTATTCTTTTGAATACAGTACAACTCTTAAAAAGACAAAATAGAAAAGAGTGACAGATCGACAGAGGTAGACATAAAAAAACCAACCATAATTTAGGACAGAATAAAGTAAATGTTATAAGTAGTGAGAAGTTAGAGGAAGGCTTTGCTAACCTCGATGCCAGGTTATTGGGGTAACTTTCAATGAGGACAGGACACCTTGACCTTAAAGGACAGGGAGAATTCCATGCAGGGTGGAAATAATTGTGTCCTCCAGGCCTCAGGAAGAGCCCAAGTGGTGTGAGAGTGATTGGGGGTCTACAAAGCACAAGGAGCACTTCTTGCTACGCTAACTGCCTTTCAGCAATTGTTAGTTATCCAGAGCGCCTGGTGACCAGAGTGGAAAGTGTGGGCATAGCGGAAAATGTGGCTGGAGGTTGGGACCATATTGTTAGCACCTTGAGTAACAAGCAAAAGGTTTGGAGTTTTTTCTTCAGTTACAGAGGAGATAACTCTTGGAGTGGAAGAGATGATGTGGCCCTGCCCCAGGGCAGTGATAGAAAAGGGAAGGGGAGAGAGTCCTGGGAACAGGGAAGGCTGAGAGGGTGTCTAGCAGTTAGAAGCATTCGGACTCTAGCATGATTAAGAATGACTATATATAAGGTTTTATCTCTGAATAAAGGAAAAACTTGAGTTACAATAAATGAGACAGAGAGACAGGAAAAAAAGTAGGGCGCACCTATTGAGAAAGTGGACAGCTTGAAATGATTATATTTTTTCTCTATACATCTCTATTTATCTCTGTAACTTTAAATTTTCTTAAGCAATCTATCTGTTGAAATTGGTTTTCCTCTACCCTGGAATAAAATGATCATCCCTTCTATTCCAGAGCGATTAGCCTACTTTTACGGTAAAATTTGAAAGTGAAGGCATCCTAGTAAGAAGAATATTAATCAACTTTTACCCAAGTAAGAAAGTAATTTCAGTGTTTTATTCTGAAAGTAACAGTGGACTTGCCAGACCCAATATCCTGAAATCCCGAGTAAATATGAAGTCCTTTGGAATTTATAGACTACATGAAATGAGAGGATATTACATTCAAAACAAAGCCATGATCCTGTGATGAAGCAGGAAAAATCATTCCCCTCAAAGAGACCTGCTTCTTACTTTCAAATTGAAGACAGAATTTAATTTAGAACTAGGTGACTCAAAGTCATTCAGGTGTTCCTTAAGGACTCAGTCCAAGAAGCCTGAATGTATCCAGAGTTACTGCATTTATTTTAGAAAAGAAACACACATATACATACCCAACATGGATTCCACACTGTAGTATTCTAGCTATACAGACATGAAAGATGCAGACCAAAGATTTTATTGTCTACATTCAGCATCATTCTGAAGTCAGGCTCTGAGTCTTACAAGCCCTAAGCTCTTGATGTAGGGTTGAATTAAAAGCTGATAAAAGGAGATGATCTCTCTTAAAGGTGTAATTTACCCATCAAGTACTGTCTTCCAAGTAAGTTGAAGTAGTGTCTTAGTGTGATGGTGGTAGTGGTGTATTTAACTCAACAATGAAAGACAGACAGATCATTTTTTCTTTGGTATTAACTGTATCTCAGATCATTGAGATGTTGATATATTGAGCTGTATTGTATTCCAGAGCCAGTTAAGATTTTAGAATTTTTTAAATTGCATTTTATAGGAGTACCGAAAACTATATCTGGTGAATTTTTCTCAGATTCCTTTGAAAGATAGGGAAGTAAAAGTTATCAGAAATGCAGAGTAATGGGAAATAGTTCTTCTCTTATTAAAAATAAAATAGTGTTTTTTTATTAACTGCCATACTTTTTTTAATCCTCCCCAGAAGTGAAATTAGTTAAGAGGATGTGTTTTCCACTATTAAGTATGGAAAATGCATACCATTTTTGTTTCTTTTACTACTATATAGCTTATTCCCATATATAGATTTTATTTATATGATAAATAATGGGATTTCTTTTAAGTTCCAACTGTTTTTTCTTCTATAAAACAGCTAATTTTTACCCATCAGGAGTGCTTTCTTCATTGATCTAGAAGATTCTCAATACACAAAATACTAATAGCAACACTTTCTGGGACTTGGCTTTTCCTAATATTGCTAGCATAATAGAATGGCACATAATACATAACTCAATGAGCGCTTAGACAGAGGTGGGGATTTTGCTGAAAAGTGCGATTTAAGATGTGAAAATAATCAGACTCTATACAGTCAAAGAGTAAAACATGATGCGTTGGAGACTGAGCATAATACATCATCTTTGTGATATTTTTTTTTTAATAGAAGTCAACACAGATTTGAGAGTTTAGGAGCAACAGTGTATTTAACTAAATCTTCCTATTCATCTTTTGGATAAGCCATCTAGAATAATTGCTTATTCATGTTGATTGCTTCATTTCCCTTCTTGGTATGAATGAATTCTGGCACGATAGAAATTTTATGGACAGTGGATCTTTGACATACCAAGATATAGTCCAAAGACTTGAAAGTCCCAGAATTTTACAAAAATAATTTTAGCATCAAAAATATTCCCCACGATTACCTACTTTGCCATAGAGAACCATCTCTTTCTTAGACCTCTCTTTGCTCTTTCTTCACTTTTATCACTTTTTTAGAACTATCCGTTGGCTCTCATTAAGGGATGGGCATTTATCAGAAATCAACACAATATTTAATCCTTCTTGAGAGTTACTGGCGCACAATTAGAGCAAAACCTTCTTGAAATATGGACCTTGGATGATGGGCTGCGCTTCTTTCCTGGCTACCTGATTCTCTGCCTTCTGCCTAAGAATTTTCAGGATTCAAATCCATGCTGCAGCAAAATTAACATAACTGTAGGCCAGTACTTTCAGCGTTACCATGAGTAGTTTCAATCTCCAGTGCTAACTGTGTGCGTGCATTTGGTATTTTGGCAGATGATCTCAGTTATGTCTCTTCTGGTTTCTCCTCATGGTAAAATATGCTGATTAGCGTGGGTATTTAGAGAGTTAGCCAACCCTCCTTCTTGTCTGTTGACCTTCTTCTTCTTCTTGTTCCTGTGCATGATTAAGACCTCTCCTCCTAGGTATTGCCCACATCCTGCAGAAGCTGCTGGCAGACCAGTCTTAATAATAGTATTAGCAAAAGTTTACTGGGAAGCCAGCACTGAAGATAATGGCCATAACCACAAGAATTTTTTAAGGACCATCCTCTGCTTCTCTGTGAGAGCAGATGAAATTTCTTTTATGGCCATTCCATGTTCCTTTGTATGAACCTTACATTTCTGTAGCATCCACATGGGGGTGCTTAACCGTCCTATGGAGGGGAAGGTAGTGACAGGAATAAAAGCCTCTAAAATTTTTATTTGGCAGTTGTGCTTGATTTGACTCAGGATGTCTTTTTTGGTTACTATGAATCCTGCTGTTGTACAACCTCTCCCTTTATCTTTCCCCATCTCATTCAGTAATCAGTGTACACGAAAAAATACTGTATAATGTGTGTAAATACCTGAATAATGCTAGCAGATAGCCTTTGTCAGTTCCTTGCTGTGTTTCAGTTCCAAATGTTTTATTATTTAATCCTAAGAACAACTTCATGAGCAGCATTATCCTCTCCGTTTTAAAAATGAAGGTGAAATGGGTTTCTTATTGCTCGGGCTAATACAGCTGATAATGGTGGAGCCAGGACTTGAGCTCGGACAGTCGGACACCAGAGCCCGTACTCTGAACCTCACTGTGCTTTCTACCTTCCCAAATATACTCAGGAAGTCAGTTCGTTATCCTCATCCTCCCCTCAGCAGTACCCATGTTCCTCTGTTTGGCCCCAGGCTACAAAACGACTCATTCCTCCTTGACCCTAAAAGAGATATTCAGACATGGTAGATTGAACAAGATTTTGTTAGAAAAATCAGCTTTCCTTAAGTACCCTTGAATAGCCAATAGAATGAAAAGCTCAAAGTAAAGGCAGGAGGATAAAGGAGGAACTCGTCTTTCCTGACATCTAACAAAGTAATCCCCTTTAATGTAGCTGGTTATACAAAACGCAGCTCCTGGTTAGCTGTCTGGTGTACAGCTCCCAAGATTATACAGAATAGAGAAGGTGTGTAATTTGTCATTTGCTCGAAGCCTGAGGGGGTTAGTGCAAACACAAAAGGAAACATTATTTTAGGAGTCACTGTCTGACAAATCCAGACAACATTACTTTAGAAATTTATGGGCATAAACTAGCATTACGGTTTTATTACAAGTATAAATCTGATTAAAACGTAAGACTGCTTTTGAAGAGAAATTAAACAAGTAGAAGTGGGTGGTGAATTCCATTATTTATTAAGCATTTTGCCTCTGATTTTGCTAGACACTGCGCCAGACACATTTCCTGACCTCAGGGTTGGTTCTTAATCTTATAACCGAAAACAAAGTTCACACATCATATAGGCCAGAGTGGGATATGTCATGTGAGAGAAAGAAAGTTCTACAGAGGCTACAAAATAGGGAGTGATTGCATCTGATTGAGGCATCCGGGAAAGCTTGGCATTTGAATGAGTCTTCAGGTGGGTAAGTAGCTCAAGCTCAGGTTTGAAGCCAGGATGGGCCTGGCCGCCTGTCCTATCTGGTCCTCACAAGGACCATACCAGGGGGGATTTTAACACCAGAGGAAAGCTTGGCCTTCACTGAGAAGGGAGGTGACACTTAACTGCCTCAGGATTTGCCCTTGATGGAATGTGAAAAAGAGGGTGGACCCAAGGAGGAAGCTGATTCAAAGATGAGTGTAAGAGTTTGCGTCTAGGAAACTGGGAGTTTGGTACCATGAACAGATATGGGGATTAGGAGAAAGGGCTTATTTTTATTCTTGCCTGGAAACTCTCGCCCACTCTCAGGAAACCTTGCAGATGAGTGCTTGTTTGCTTTGCAAGTTTATGTGCTTTTGGTATGGTTATTAAATGGAAAGAAATAATGCATCAGTTCCACACTGGTGAACCTTCAGCGTGGAAAAGAGACTAGTAATTAAACATGTTTATTTGTCAGCTGGAATACTGTGTATGAGAAACTTTCAGTTGATATAGTCCTTCTGGTCAGTGATGATAAGACCTGTGTATGCCTCCAACATGTCATTCTTTTCTTAAATTTTTATAGTTCAGTGTTAGAGGCTCAAACTTTTTAAAAAGTTGCTTTTTGTTTAATAGGTTGCTTTGAAACTCCCTCAGTAGGATCATTTGGCTTCAGACTGGAAACTTTTGAGAAGAGATTTTGTAAGAGAGCCATGGGACTGAGTGGGAGGAGAGGAGGACGCGTTTCCCTAAATGGGGTGTCTAGAATTAGCAAGGAAGTACACTCATAACACAAACAAACCTGACCAAGTGCACGCTCTACCAGGGGACATGGACCTCTCTCCTCCTGGCCGTCTGTGCACTCACCGACCTCTGGCCACCCCGGACTTAAACTTGCCTAACTTGTCTAGGAGATGGGGATCACTTCTCTTCTCGTTTTCTCTTTATGCCATAGCATCTTCCTGCCTCTACGAAATGTCAAATGTCAATAAAGGAGCCTGCATGAAAACCAACATTTTTTGGAGTATCAGCATTTTTTATGCATAGTTTTAGATTTCTAACTTTAAAAAGGCCACTTTCTGACAGCATAAGGACTGTTTTTTTTTAAAGCTGAAACAAGAGGCAGTCATCTATGATCCCAGAAACAAATTCGGCTGCTAGCCCATTTGGCCAGGAGCATGGATGCTTTCCAAGGGTTTTTCCAAAATGCTTGATCTTCACCCCCAAACCTAAGCCATAAATTATGAAAATAGTATTTCCCCTTTATAGGCAAAACTTTTGCTCCAATACTTTATCTGTTTATTGTGATCCTTTTACTTAGCTGGCTAGGTAACACTTTGTTTCTTAAATTTTTCCTATTATGTCCTTATTCACTATCTTTTTTATTGGCTTATATCATGCAATTAGCTGTTAAAAGCCAAACTCATTTAGTTTTGACTCAGACTTTTGAGGCAAAAGAATTTGAGCATTTATTTAGCTAAAAGTTTATTGCACTTTTTTCATCTTAGTCAGAATTGCAGAACTTTACATCTCTTCTAGTCCAGTGGCTCTTCATGAGGAGTGCTCACCAGAATAAAATATGCATGCCCAGGCCCTTCAGTAGATTCTGAGTCAGAAGAGTCCTAGAGATATGAATGGAGAGAGGCAAAGTAACATGCAATTCTTCTAAAGAGCACAGGGGCTCTGGAGCCTCCCATCTTGCTCTGCCACTTGCTTGGGCACATTTCTCAACCTCTCTGTGCCCCAGTCTTTTCACCTGTAAAATCAGGATAATAACAGTACCTACAACACAGCGTTTTGGTGTGGACTAAATGGGTTAATACATGGGTTAAAAATGCTCAGAACATTTCCTGGCACGGGTTAGTGTTACTGCTAACATCATGTATTGTTCAAAGCTTCCAGGAGTTTCTGATGTTCAATCCCAGTTAAAAGCTTCTGATTTAGTCCCTTCCTGTTCTAATTGGGAAAGCTGAGGCTCAGAGAAGGTTAAATGACCTTCTTGGAGTCAAAATTAGGAGGTGGCAGGCCTGGGAATAGATCCCATTGTCTCCTCAGACACCCACCTATCTTGATTTGCCTCTTTACTTTGCATGTGTGCATGTAAACTCTGCCCTCAGTTCTGCCCTTCAC
This sequence comes from Myotis lucifugus, assembly GCF_000147115.1. NCBI lineage: Eukaryota > Metazoa > Chordata > Mammalia > Chiroptera > Vespertilionidae > Myotis > Myotis lucifugus. Next base: position 19,004,595 of record NW_005871053.1, read on the forward strand.
CGTGAGTGTGAAATATCTGCACTTCAGTTTTCTGCCAAAGAATTTTAACTTTGTCCTCTCCACTGCCAGGACTTGTCAAAGCGGTGGGAAGAAATCAGATTTATGGAGAATTTCCTGAAGAATTTATAGTGCCTTTGTTCATCACAGAGCTCCCCAACCTTGTCAAAGCACACATAGAAGAGGATAATGTTTGTGTTAGATTATACTGGGATTCCATTAGGTTACATTAGATTAGATTAGATTGGTATGTCAACAATCAGCAAGGCCGCCCAGGACTGGAAGTGACAGGCCCCACCCAGTCTCCAGGGGTTCATGGGATCAGTATCTTCACATTTGTAATAGGACAACTTCAGCTGGGGGCTTTCAGAAATGTTTTAGTACAAAAGCCCTTAGTCAAGAGAAACCTTTAAAAGAACTCCACATACAAATATTTTGAAGTAGCAGTTTTAATATGTTTTATAAATACAAATTTATAACATTTATAAAATGCATTGGTGAGAACAGTGAAGCAGTTTTGATGAACTTGAACACTTGCGATTAGAACCCCTTGATGGCAGTTGCAATATAGTATCAACAACTTAGCATATCCAGGTATTTCTGTATTTCATTTTAGTTGCACAGTATTAGGAAAAGTATTTATTCTCATCCTCAGGTAACTAAAGGTAACACTTTTTTAACAACTCACTTTATCTTCTTAGTATCTTCTTGAATTAATTTGATTCAGAAGCTAGAAAGGACCAGGAATTTTTTGTTTTGACATTGAATCCCAAATAATACAGCTATTCACAGGCTTCGTGATAACTATAAAATTCAGACCGGGAGCCCCTAAAGCAAATCGTCAGTACCAGTCTTAGTGATGTCACTTCATCCTGACTCACCTTGTAGGCAGCTTATGATTGTACAACTGGCTATCAGGCCACGGTGAGTGTGTATGCCAACTAGTTGTACCTGCTCTTGGCCTGTGATTTGAGTGTGAAGTGTGTGTAGGTTGTTTGTATAATTTTATATGAATGGACATGTGCGGGCTTGAGTTTCCAGAATGCCCATGTAGAGTTAGAGCTTTCCTAATCAGTGACTCATTTTTAAGAAGTAAAAATGTACCTGAAGAGATGGCAGGGCCCCATTTGTCCAGCGTCTGCACTTGAAGCGACTTAATATGAAGGTGGTTAGGGGTGTGTTGAAATTTGTTGTACAGTGTATTTGCTTGCATTCCCTATTGGTTTTTGTATTGGAAGGCTAAGAAATAAAATTCAAACAAAATACTGGTAGCATTGCTAAAGCACCTCTTCAGAGCCTAACTGAAGTGTGGATTTTATCCAAAGGGCTCATTGGGAATGCTGGTGTTTTCAAATATCTATTGGCATTTCCGTTGCAAAGGAAAATCTGGCCCCTTCTCTTCATGGTTTTGTAAAGACATAAGTGGATGTACAGCTGTCCCCAACTATAGGTAAACATTAAAATTAGCAAATATGCAAAATCATGATTTTTCAGCAACTCTTAGCTTGATGGACACTTCTGATGGGTTTATTTTCCCTTCACTTTGAGCTCCATATATATTTCTGTCTTCTAATGTTGCTTATATTTTTTACCAGCAGTCTCAGAATTTCTTGGAAAGAGGTATACTAATAAACAAATGTTTCTCATGCTCTCTATTTGACCACCCCATTCTCACTTGGAATTCACTTTGGCCTTGAACTAATTGTCCCTCTTTTTAATGTTTGAAGACTTGCCTAAATATCTATTTTAGCTATAAAAGTTTGTTTCACCTATGTTTTGGTGGCTTAACAAATCACAATTTAAAGTATTTGTTTCTAGCTTCTAAATCTTCTGTGGGCTATACATTATTATCTGTCTCCTTTGAGTTCCTGACATCTATATCTATATCTATATCTATATCTATATCTATATCTATATCTAATCTATATCTATATCTATGCGACCGTCTGACGGACCAGCCAGTAGGTATGATGTACACTGACCACCAGGGGACAGACACTCAACGTAGGAGCTGCCAAGCTGCGGTGATTTGGCAGTGGCGGTTCTCGGGTGACCCACCCAGAACCAGAAAGGAGGGAGCCCAATTCCTCGTAGGGCCGCACAATTCCACCTTCAGCCGTGGGTTATGTTGTTGCTGGAGGAATGTCAGCCCTGAAACTGGTTTATTGCCAAACTGCGGTGACTGCAGATGCAGTGCCACCCCAGGTGCGGCAGGCCGGGGGAGGGATGGAGGGAGGTTGGCTCCAGGGCGTCAGGCCCACCTCGCCCAGCCCAGTCCCGCCCTGGCCGGCCACCTTCTAATTAATTTCCTTTCAATGTGCACGAATCTGTGCACCGGGACACTTGTTCCTTGATAAGTTCCCAGACTTGAACTTGAAGGAACATTCTTCGTCTGCAAGTAGGTCAACATTCCAAAGTTGTTAGATTCTTTTCCTCCTCTCCTCTGCTTTTCTCTCATGGATGTCTATTCTAATAGCACAGCCTTTACTGGGTTTGCACAGAGACAGTAATGATTTATTGGTTCTAAGTTTTTCAGCATTGCCTCTGTTTCTTTATAGGGTTCATTCCTACCCCAATCTTATTATATAGCTTTAATGGCTTTCTGGCTTCTGCGACTGCTAGACCTGGTTTCCTCTTTGGGTCTGCCACTAACCAATGTCCGGCAGGAAGAACTTTAATGCCACATTGGTGAGAAATGAGGAGGTGACACTTCATAAGTAATCTCTGACTGCAGCAAATTGGGTCACCCCTCCTCTCTCCATTTGTATCGCTGTTTCTTTCTGAACCTCCCCTGCAGCATGATCTTAAGGAGTGCTGCTGCCACACTGACATGGTTGCCAGGATATGTCACAATCTGAGCAGGTCTTTTCATGTTATGGACTAATATGAGCCATAAAGATAAACATCTTTGGGTGTGTGCCTAAAATCTGTGTTCCCTGCTGCTGCCCACATCTGCACAAAATGTACAGGAGGCCCTGTCTCCAAATCCAAGTAAGCTCAGTTGTCCTGGCTTAGTGACTCCAAGTGGCCTTTTCATTTTACATGTTGTTCACAAGTCTTGGCAATGACCACAAAACCCTATGTCATCTGCCGCTTCTCCCCTTTGTTTTTCTGACCTATGTCCCTTTATTCTCCTCTACCACTTGACTCCAGCAGGGAGGGGTCCTCTCCTGGGTGGTTCTCAAGCCCACCAAGCCTGCTTCTGCCTGCCAGCTCTGGGGTGTGTTTTCTTCCTTCACCTGCATTGCTCCTTCCTGATCCTCCTGACTCACTCCCTCACCTCCTCAAATGTTCTTCTCAACAACTTTGCCTTAATTTGTCTCCACTTCATCTGGGCATTCTTAATCTCAACTCCCCTTTCCTGGAGCTACTTAACCCTTTGTATGCCATAAGCGGCAGACTTTCCCCATTCGCCACACAGGCGTCTACAGCTGCAAACCTCGCATATCAACTCTGGCCACCCAGTTTTAAAATCAGACTTGTTAGTGACATCTCTGGGTTTGTAAAGAAAATTATGGTAACAAATTTGTAAATATTCCAGCGCATATGGAAGAAATTCCAAGGTTGTCCGGTTTTGGACGCGTGGCAGTTAACTGGTTAATCAAGTGTCCTAAATGCCACCCTCTGACATACTGTGTGATTTACTTGTTTTTGCTTATTTATTATAAGCAAATATCAATAAATATTTTTGAGGGAATGAATGAAATGCTTTTTGATATGGTACAAAGGAAAGCCAGATATTAGCCCGACTGTCTAATTGCAAAAGCATTGTTTTCTTGATAGCCAAACAGGGGGCTATTCCTGCATATTTGTGTGTCACACCCACTCACACTCACTGAGCTGAGCAACTAAAATCTCAGTGAATGTGGATTACTCAGTGCTGGGAAACTAAAATCTCAGTGAATGTGGATTACTCAGTGCTGGGAAAGCCATGGTGACAGTGGATGCTTTTGAACTTGCTTTCCTTCCTTCCTTCCTTCCTTCCTTCCTTCCTTCCTTCCTTCCTTCCTTCCTTCCTTCCTTCCTTCCTTCCTTCCTTCCTTCCTTCCTTCCTTCCTTCCTTCCTTCTTCCATATCTTCCTTTATATCTCTCTAATTCTGGTTTTTTTTAATCTGCTTATTATCGTATATGCATACTCTGTAACATCAAGTAATTTTGGTAATAAGGCAGGTTGCAAATAAATAAATCTAAAAAGAAATGGTAAATAAATAAATTAGCACTTTCAGCCTTCAGGTCCTCGTTGATAACATCAGCAAACTGAACTGAGAAGAGAAATAAACATGGAAGTAGCAACAGGCTGCCTCATTTCCTCCTTCCTGGCAGAATTGCTGATAAATAAATGAGAACACTCCCCTGCTGGGCCTGGGCCTCAGAATCCTTCCCTACACAACACAACCACTGGCAGTGCTACCGAGTTGGCATGTACCATGAGAGCTATTTGAAGCCCTTGGCAGATTTCTTCCAGCTCTGTCATCCAAGGAAAGGGAGAAATAAAGGGTTACCCTCTCTTTTTCTAGGGAACTGAAACATGGCTTGTTTCAGTTTTTTTGATATTTAATATCTCTGCATAAAGCATATGAACAAACCACGGGTTTGTATCTCCAAGGAACCAATAACTGGGCCGTTTTTTCAGTTTAGTCAAGAAATAGCTTATATTAATTAATTCCGTTTTATGATTATAGAGTTTTACCTTATATGGATATTTTATATGTATTGTCAATTTTCAAAGCAGTAAAATACGATGGAATACATTTTCCTATCTGATTTAGGCTTCACTTAGCACTTGCATTTCAGAGTCATCAGTAGGACCAATTATCGTTGAACTGTGCTTGTGATGAAGGGCTGCTTATGATTGATTTCTTGTCAATCAGATACTGGATCTCCGGGTCATTTGCTCTGTTTGATCAGTGCTGGTTGATAGTCTTAGACAAGCTCTTCAGGCTCAGCCACCAATGAGAAGTCAGGCACTTGAAACAATTGACCTTTGTCAGTAAGCCACTTTTCTCCTGCCTCATTTTCCCTTTGTCCTGTCTTCCTTGCCATTGATTTTTACCTTTATTTTATCTGTGGGGTATGCCTTTTAATAAGTCTTCCCTAGAACATACAGGCATATATGCATACATGCATATGTACATTTATGTATATATGTTTATATATATCCACACATGCACAAGCTTACATGTTTGAATGCATACACCAGTGGATAAATGTCATTTTTACTTATGTGAGTAAAATAATGAGAAAATAGGCACTAGAAATCTTCTCATTCATTTGGTAAGAGGCTATTTTAAATAAGACACCTTTTGAAATTCTCATAGGGAAAATTTGGAGGGTCAAATGTGCATGCTTTTTAAACAAAACAACAACAACAACAAAAAACATACCTAATATTGATTTTGGGTGGATTTATATAATGATTTCCTTTCACATAACATTTTTAATGGAATTGATGGCATTCTTTAATTGGATCACAATTAGGAAAACTTGTTTAAGGTAATACAATTAGAGATAATGACTGTGTAGGCCATTGTTCTGTCCTTAGGATCAAAGCTCAGAAATGTGCCCCTGACCATTCTCCATGAAATGGACAGTGTCTGATTTGTTGCTGTTTGTTTTAGCTCCTTTCTCAGTCATGAACTCTAAATTAAGACTGAGATAATGAATGTGCAAGAACTTTGTAAAGGATGAAACAGTCAATACAAACAAGATCAGAGGTATCGGGGCCTCGGTTGCTGTGCTGTTGTGCTAGATTTGAGATATTGCCCATGAAACGCAGCAAATCCCTTAGTTTAGCAGTGGTATGATTCATGTGATAGTATATGTGAAAGTGTTTTTATATGATGCTAGAGATAAATAGAAATGTAACTCTCAAAATTGCACATTCCACATGGATGAAAATGGTGGACAGCCCTTCTAGATGTTTTTACCCCTAATACTCAGGGTTGGTTATTTATGCCAGTACTTTATGACCTCCAGTGGGGAAACTGATTAGTCCTGCTACTGTCATGTGTTCACTACCATTCTACTCCATGCCGCGCGACCTGCACGGTGGGGTTCAGGATCTGAAGGAGGGGCTGACACAAATGAAAATGCTATATAAGAAATATGAATTTAGGAGGCATTGGGGGCCAGGTGGAGCCTCTTTCTTGAAGAGACACCCCGAATTCTGGCCTGGTCCGCCTTTTATTTACTTGAATATACATTTGCCCTTTAGCAATGCATACAGGCATAGCAAAGGTAAAGTTTGATAAAAAGAATTATCAGGTTAGGGAATTGGGTTGAGCCACCACTATCTCAACACAACAATCGAACAGTCAGTGCTTAGCGTCAGCCCTGCTAACGCCCAAGGTCCATCTGCCTTCCACGTTCCTTGGTGCACTCTCCTGACAGTATCGGCAAGCAGTGGTTTCCCGCACGCCAAGTAATTTTCAAGTTCTATGGTCTTGCTTGGTCTCTTGCATCAGTGAAATCCATTATTGTAACTCTCCACTTCTACCACTGGATATCACATGGATGCTATCATTGGGAATAAAAATAAGGTTTAAAAATGCTCTTTAAATAAAGAAACACAGTCTGGTATTATAACCATTACATGAAAAATTATTGTTTGAGAATGTTATGTGTGTGCAAGGTTGTGTTCACTTTGATGTTTATGTGATTTGAAATGTCTTGTGAGCAATATTCTGGGTTTTTCATTGAATCTTTAAACCATTTGAATTTATTGTAACTACAGAGCCAATAGAATATTGCTTTATCATTCTAAGTAATTAATTGCTGGTCCTTAGGAAAAGACATCTATGGTTCCACATCTGCATTAATATAAAAAGCAATTTTATTCCTTCAGTTCAAAGTCACTCATTCTTTCTCTTAGATTTATTTCTTACATGATTTAAGTTAAAGCACAAACAGCCTCTGACAATGGGGTTACACTTATTTTTCACTGGTGATAAGAAAAGATCTATTTTTATGAATTTTCTTTTGCAAAGTTTGCTTTTTTAAAAGAATTCTGCGTAATGATTACATTTAGTTTAAAATGATAACAAACCCAAATGAAAAATAAAAGTTCTCTTTGGTGTTTTATTGGACGGCAGCTTTAAGGAATTTTGTTCAGAACTTTAGTGTTAAGAGGATTTTGTTATTGGACACAAGATGACTAATTTCTGTTCTTTGGTTCTTCCATTGCGTTGTTTTGCCTTTGAAGTCTTTTATGAATGGCTTAAAACAAAGAATGGTTCAGTCATAGTGTTAATCATTGAGAAAGTTAATGTGTACCCTCTCTTGCTTGCTGCTGTTTTTACCCTAACCCCATTCCTGTGTTGGTTAATATGTCTTTAGGAGGAAAGGACAGAATAGAAGCCCAAGCCAGTTTTACAATATGGTAACTCAGGTCAACTTAGGTTAAATGTAAAAACAGGTAGAAAGGAGATTTGAATATTTTCTGTGATTTGTCTGTATTTTAAGGATATGATCTGGTTATTATTTTATATAATTTTGATAAGTAAAATTTGCATCTTACGAAAGCAAATCATTGTTCGGAAGGAGTGACCAGGCTAGCTCAGGACCTGCACTCAGCATCTGGAGCGCCCACTGGCTGCTGTGCCTTCTGATTGGTCGGTGCCTGTCATACCAGGAGTTCAATATTCCTGGCACTTTGTCTGGGCTGGCATGTCTGAGTTAGAGTACATTCTGATGGTGAATAGTATTGTACAGTTCTCTGATAAGAACTGTAAAGACTCACCAGAAGAGGTCAAGAGCTGAAGCTCTAACTAAATGTTTTTTAGAATGAATGGGCAGGCATGGGCGGATTTCCCGAGGTTGAGGAGACCTGAAGACTAGAGAAGTCTTCCCAGATTTGGAGAAAATTTATTAACTCAGCAGATATCTCTTGAGAGTGTCTACTATAGTAGGTGCTGGAGATTCAAGGTAAAGTTAATAACAGTCCTTCACTCTGAACAATCACTGTCTGCTTAAGATACTAATTTTGATACCATGCTTGGCATAGCCTGGACTGTTAAAGTTTTACACAGGGCATTATGAGGGAGGATTATTGCTACCGCTTACCATCCCCTTCCAGAGAGACAGTCAAAATATTTAACAATCAGAACAGGCTCTAACCAGTCAGCATAAACACGGGCAAACTATTTATTCTCATTCTGCCCACCCATGGGGAACTCCCCTAATTTTCTCAAAGGATTTAAAGGCATACAGTTTAGCTGGGCTGTCCTCTCAAAGAATAAGCAAAAGACAATGCATATGATTCGGTGTCAGTTTAGATGAAGAGACCTGATTTCAGACCTTGAACCTACCTACCTGTTTCAAGAGTTGGTTCTAAGCTGCCCGTCAGGCATGCACCAAATATTTAAGCTTCGGTTTTTTTCATCTTTAAACTGGAAATGATGTCATATGGAATGCTAATTTCTAAGCTCTGCTCCAGGTCCCCTGCCTTCCCTCAGAACTCTTCACTGTGTCCCCTGATGGTGGTTTCCAGCCTCTCCATATGGGCTGCTCATCCTGGCTTTGAATGTTGATAACTCACTCTTGCCTCCCTTTTCCATGTTTTCAGTTGCTCACTATAATCTATTTCTGGGATGAAAATGTCTGGTATAGCCCTCTTTTCTGGGCTGCGCGCTGTCTTATGTTTTTGTCTGCTAGTCATTAGGACCTAATGTTGCATAGATTACTCAGCTTGGCATTGTGGGTTTTACAATGGGAAGGGAAAGGGGTTCTACTTGCTATGTCATTCTACTGAAATTTCTGTGTAATCTTGGACACATTTGCCTGAAACTTAGTCTCCTTTTTAGTAAAATAGGGGTAGAATACTAACATTCTAAGGTTTTTTAAAAGAGAGAGACATATCTTAGCTGTCATTTTGACCACCTAAGCCGTGGGCACTCACAGATGGATGTTTCTGTTGTCATCATTTTTTAAGTGAAGGATTAATGTTCCCTCACCAATCTAGTCTGGGGAGTCATTGCATACTAGGTTCAATTTAATAAACTTTTATTTGAGCCTCCACTGTGTGTCAGACACGGTACTAAATGATGGAAAACTGAGATGATACTAAGCTGAACAAGAAGAGGCCCCTGTAGCCATTGTACCTAACACTTACCCACCTGTTATATACCTGTCCTCTTTAGCATCTGGGCTGAGTGCTGGCATGTAGTAGGCACTCAGTAAATAGTGGTGAAGTGTCATAGCTGTGAAATGTTTTGCCATCCCCATACATTGCCTCTTGAAAATTAAAATCTGACCGCTTCCTTTTGAGTAGCTTGTTTGCATTTTCATAGAACCCATTAGTGTTTCCATATATTGTTAGAATTATAAATCAGAATGCTCATCAAGGCAGGTAGAACATCATAGACATGGGAAGGAATGCTGTGGGGCGCGGCTATAGGGTTAAGCTTCGGACTGACCTGTTGGCAAAGTCACAAACAAGTCCCAGTTTAGAGGGCACAGTCCTCTTAGCATAATTAGGCTTGACCTTATGACGCTCCTTAGATCTTATATGGGACGGAGACTAAAGAGAGCTACGCTGATCATCTGAACGCTGTCTCCGTGTCCTTCATTCTTCGCCGACTCTGTCCACACCTTTTGGAACCCCTGGCCCGCTGGGGCTGGACCCCGGCAGAATGCAAAAATGTATCGACCCAGGTTCTGCCTTTGAGTAAGGCTATACTGGAAGTATCTCAGGAAGGTGTTTGGTCTTAGGTTAAATTTTCAAGAGGGATGAACTGTTGGCCTTTGTAGCAATATCTGTTGCCCCACCCAACATTGGCTCACAAGTTATTTATTTTACTTACTTTACTGGCTGTTGTGAAGACTGTGTGAGATAATTAGTGATTAAAATATCAGAAATAGACCAGTTTTATTGATTTCATGTTGACTTTTTAAAAAAAATAAAACTTTAAGGTTAAAAAAAAAGTTCAGTCCTGGCCAGGGTTGCTCAATGGTTAGCATCAGCCCGTGCACCAAAGGGTTGCGGGTACAGTCAAGGGCACGTACCTCAGTTGCAGGTCAATACCCATCCCCAGTAAGGGCACGTACAGGAGGCAACCAACCTATATGTTCTCTCACATCGATGTTTCTCTTTCTTTCTCCCCCCCCTTCTTTCCACTCTCTCTAAAAATCAATGGGAAAAAATATCCTCGGATGAGGTTTAACAATAACAAAAAAAAAACTATTAAATGGTAGCAACCATATTCTTAATTCCAAGTTATTCAGAGGATTTGGCAACAAAGGATAGGATAGGAAATAAATACATAGTTTTGAAACATACATTGTCAAGTTCTACAACACTTTTTATTTTTAATTTTTGTAAAAAAATGATTTTAGTGAGAGAGGAAAGGAGAGAGAGAGAGAGAGAGAGAGAGAGAGAGAGAGAGAGAGACTTTGATTTGCTATTCCACTTATTTATGCATACATTGGTTGATTCTTGTATGTGCCCTGATTGGGGATCGAACCTGCCACCTTGGTGTATTGGGATGACACTCTTACCAACTGAGATACCCAGCCAGGGCCCTACAGCACTTTTAAAATCACTTCAACTTCATTCAGTAAATCCAGTTTTTCATAGCTCGTGTTCTTGTACTATGAAATATGTACTGTATAAAGGATTTGCAGAATTAATAGCACACATGAAAATTAGCACAGAAACACTGTGGGTCTCGCCTTAGGAATGAATTGTTTTTAGGTTTTATAAAGGGCTTTAGTTGTAATTATTTTAATGTCAAAGCGAAAATCATAAAACAGTATTTTACAATCTCAGATGCCGCACAAGAAGCCATTTTATATCATCCCTACTCCTGTTTTCTCTGGTTGATAATTAAATTTTACTCCAGGTGACTCACAGTGGAGGTCACAACTTCCTATAATGGCGGTAATGCACATTAATAACTGTGTGGTCGCCTGTAACACAGCCCTTAATTAGAACCAGTAACCCAATAGGTTTAATAACGAAACAGGAGGCCACGTTGCAGTTGTTCAGTTTCCACGTGCAGACCTAGGACAGAGCCACTGCTGTACTTCGGCTACAAGAAGACAGCAGTATGTGGCTAATGTGAAAATGCTCCCTAAAACCAGTGTGTCCTTTTAATGTGGATTTTCCACTTGGGGTTTTTCCTTTTTTAATTTACGGCATCCAGAGAGAATTTGTGAAATACTGAAATAGACAGTCTTGATTTTGCTTTTAGGAATATTCACTGGAAATCGAGTTCTGTCTTGTCTTAAGATTCCACAAAAAGAGGAATTATTAGCCCTATGAGAACTGTGCTTTGCCCCTCCATGGATAGTACATTTGATGGAAGTGAGCATTTTAAACCCAAGCAGTGGCCTTCTGAGCGTGGCCTGTCATGGCAGAATTGCCTGGAGTCAGGGCTTGGTTTCATCAGTAAGTTTCCATGAGGTGTGATGGTTTCTTGGGTCCCTTATTCCAGTTCTTGGGAGATAATCCTTTTTTCATCTATCACTTGAAGATCTCCAGTTTGGATTGCAGTGGAGTGATGACAATGTAAACTTCTTCCTAAAAATATTTTTTCCTTCTTTACTGCTAACTTGACATATGCCTTTTAAAGACTCTGATATGAGCAATGATGTGGATGCTGTAGGGTAGAGAGACTATCTGACCCCTAAGAACATGTCCTATTTCTGCTATAATGCTGCTTGAACAGTCTCAAGAGGAGATTTAAATAAGTAGGTGGCTGGCACTACTAACAAACGAATGTAACGGCTTTCAATAATAATCTCATCTTGGTTTTCTTTGCATTGTACATCTTGCATCTTTCAATAACTGTAAGAGACACTAGTGATGTCTATTTATATGTTTAAACATATATAGGAACATATCACTCAGGTGACTTTTCAAAAATTGAGATGTAATTGACATATAACATTGTCAATTAGTTTTAGGTGAACAACATATTGATTTGATATATGTATATATTGTGAAATCATATAAGTTTAGTTAATATTCATCACCATACATAGTTACAAATTTATTTTTTTTGTGATGAGAACTTGTAAGTTCTCCTCTTTTAGCCACTTTCAAATATATAATACAGTAGTGTTAGCTATAATCACCATGCAGTACATTACATCCTCAGGACTTATTTTATAATTGGAAGTTTCTTCCTTTTGACCACTCTAAGGTGATTTTGCACCTCAAAGTTTCATGATGCCATGCCAAGCATTAATAGAAGCCATATTCTTCCAGGGGAAAGAGTCAGATATGTAAGACAAATTTCTGTAAATGACAGTAATAAAACAGCTGCTCAGAACTCAGGGCATCTTAATTAGCCCTTTGAGCAACATGCTACTGTCATTGGGTTTCACAGGCAATTTTACCAGGTTTTAAGATCAAACATTAAGATTGTGAAATGAAACATGTCATTGCTAGATAAAACAAGTGGTTTAAAAAGCTCTCACCAGGTTTACTGCACTTTTCTTTGAGAGAGTAAGTTTTGGATTGCGTTTTCTCAGTGTTATTAGTGGACCACATTAAGCATTTTAATTTAGTTTGTAAATGTTGAAAACATATAACTACATTGGCGGTAAAAGTTCAACTTTAGATCTTGTGCACATTCATCTACTCAAATATTTGAGATTTGAAATGGAAGGGAATTTGAGATGTGTGATAAAATTATTTGGACATTTAATGTGCCTTACTGGTTTGATTTAAAATAGAAAACAGATGGTAGTATAGCTCAACTGTCTTATCCTCTTTGTATTTAGGGATACCCATTTCTGGGTGCCCCTAAAATTGGGAAAAATATTCTCAGGTATTATTTAATTCATATGTCTCTTTTTTGTGGTACTGTCACTAGATATATGGTTGGTTTTTCAGTTTTTATTTCTCCCTGGACCCTTAACTCTCCCCACTTCCTGGTGAACATGGGATTCCCTTGTCCCTTTTGGGGTGTCAGGATGGAGACTTTCTGTCCTTGACAGTGGTACGAAGTGGTCAGCTTCAGTGTCGGTGATGGGACTCAGGGGTTGGTGCTGGGCAGAGTGAAGATACCAGTAAAAGGATGTTTATGACAGTGCCATTTGTAATATTAAAAAATTGGGAACAACCTAAATGTTCAGAAATAATTCATGTATTTATAATGTGCCCATTAAACTGTGTTATAATCATTACAGATCTTGTTTTTGAAGAATGTTTGAGGCTATGCAAAAAAAATCTCACAGTAAAAGATTCAATACTTACATATTCAACCTTATACCAATTTTGTTAAAATTTTTAGTTGTCTATTCACCCACTCACATACAAACAGTTTTAAAACTCTAAGAAAATTAATTTTCCAATTGCATTATCTTTTTAAAAATGAACATTTCACAGAGGGAGAGAAATAGTAAAATGTGAAACTGTTCCTAAACATTGGATTAAAGGTCATTATTTGTGGTATGACTCTATAATAGTTGGGTTTTTAAGTTGGCTTGAAGGTATATCATTCTTCTAAGACTTAATATGTGTTTTAGAAGAGCAAGTGGTTTGTTTGTTTGTAATGCTATACCTTACTGACATACCTACAAATGTCCAAGTTTTCTAAAAGATTAAATTAGAAGTTTCACCTTTTCATTAAGGGATCGACATATACTACTAATTTATTTAGCTCTGCCTTTAAAGTTTGGTTTGGTATCGGGGGGCGGGGCGGGGAGTTCCTGGATGGTGGTAGCTTGTATATCTTTATAACTTGCGTATCAGAAAATTCCGGTTGTCTACATCTCTTTATTGTTGAATTTGCACCTGCTTTAGATCTTTCCTAAATGTTGTTGATTTCTCATACTCTCAAACCTCCTATCATTTCTATCATTGTTTCTTTAGAGATCTTTCTTTCCTTCTTTTCCCTGTGCCAAGTCATCTGGTGTGTTTCTGCTGTTACTAGGTTGCTCATTGAGGAAGCAGAAGCCAGTGTTGGGCCTTCTGGGAGTATGTTTTGAGAAATTTTTACTTCTACTATCTTCCAGAATCTCACCTATAATATAAAACCCCAGCAACCAAAGGGCAGATGACCAGAACGACCGGTCAACCAGTCGCTATGTTGCTCACTGACCACCAGGGGGCAGATGCAGGAGCTGCCCCATGGTGGTCAGTGTGCTCCCACAGCGAGAGCAGCAGCTCAGAGGGCGGGTCCACAGCCACTTGGCTGACCAGGGTAAGCGGCACTCCCACAGCAGGCCCCAGTGCCTGAATCCGTGTACTAGGCCACTAATATTCGCCATAACAACATAGCCCAAAGATGTCCCTTTTTAAAGCTGTCAGTGAGATTCAACAGAATTAAAGATGTTTTAGATGATTGTCTTATGAGACTATTTCGATATTTTGGCTACCGTTCTTTAAATAGTTGATCCATTAATACATTACAGAAAGGAAAATGGTATGTTTTAATATTTTTTCTCCAAAATAATATATGCTCATAAAAAATGAAAAAATATATATAAAGTAGTTTAAAGAAGGTGCTAAGAATCAAAATTAATCCCATTGCTAAAGAACCCCTCTCCATAGTTTATTTGTCAATACTTAAAATATGTGTATTAAGTTAACCATACCTGATTCATAAGGTCAGGATAACACAGCATCAAAGTTACATGAGAGAAAGAGAGGGAGGAAAGGAGGGAAGGAGAAAGAGAGGAAGAAGGGGGAGAGAGAGAATGATTGATTGAGATATAAGAATCTAAGCAGTACAGGGTTCTGAAAGACAAGGACATGGTTCCATAGCTCTCTGAATATTGTGAATATTTAATGAGCACTAATGATGATTCACACATCACCAATCCAAAGATAATAAAATAAATGCCTTTATATATAGTTCTTTGTAATAAGAAAAAAAAAACCTACAAACTAAGAACTGGTCTTTTACTAACTATACCTTGTTGCTGTTTACTTTAGTCACGAAGGCTACTTCATATATATATATTTTTTTTTAATTGCATCACACACGTGTGTCAAGATGTGTGCATATACCAGGCATATTGGAGTTATTGTGCATTTTCATTTAGACCCTATTTACACACACAAACACATATATTCATTTTGCTATTTTGTGCACTCTACTAAGAACCTTATTTTAGAACAGTCCACAGTGAGTAATGAAAACACCCTTGTGTTTCAGTTCCTGGCACTTTAGGAAATATTAATTTACAACTGCTGTTCCCAGAACTTTTAGCTCACCACAAATGATTTTAGAGTATCAACATAGCTTTGTGATCTGTTTCTTTCCAACTGCATTAGAAACCAGGAAAAACAACGGGTCAAACCCATTGTTATCATAAACTTCAGGGGCTCAAAATAATTTGTTTTCCTGGAATTTTATATTGAATATTATTAAAGTAACTTGATCATCAGTTTAGAGTTTATGCTCATATTGTAATGTTATTCATAATGAAAATAAACTTGTTTCAGTAAAACAAAATGAGATTTGTGACAGGTAAAGGGAAAAGAAAGATAGCTATTTGGCTAACATAGCACAGAATTGTCCTCCAGAGTAGATGCAGCTGGCATCCTGACTTTTTCTTTAACTGCCCCCCCCCCCCCGCCCCCAGAGCTGAGGGCACAAGGAGGAGGGATGTGATTTGGCACAGGCAGCCCTAGTTCAGTCTGGCTCCCTGAAAGATCTTGGGCAAGTTGCTTTTCCTTTCTGACCTCAGTGTTCTCAGTCATACAGTGGGGGGATTAAGTAATACAACGTATGTAAAATTCTTCCTCTAGTGCTTTGCACAGATGGCATGGAACAAATATGGTTTCTTTCTTTCCTTTCCCTCGCCTTCCGTCCTCTTACTGTTGAGTAGTTATTGGATATTCCTCCGTGCTCATTCTGTTGTCTGTGCCTTATGGCCACCATCTTTCCTTTTCTTTCACACTTTAACTCTTTAAATCAGTCAGTTCAACCACCATTTATTGAGGATCTATTATGTGAAAGGCATTGTGGTAGAAAGCATAAGACATATAAATGAACTAGAGGCCCGGTGCACGAAATTCTTGCACGGGTAGGATCCCTAAGCCTGGCTGGCGATCAGGACCGATCGGGACCTTCCGGCTGCTGGCCAGGGCCTCCCTTTCCCGAGTGCTGGCTGCCGGCTGGGGCCTTCCTTCGTTGCACGCTGCCCCCTGGTGGTCAGCACACATAATAGCGAGCGATAGAACTCCAGGTCACAGGGTCGAACTCCCACGGGAACACTTTGCATATTAGCCTTTTATATATATAGATAAGATGTGGTTCCTATCTTTAACAAGATTATATATATATATATATATATATATATATATATATATATATATACACACTAGAGGCCCAGCGGGGATTGGGCCGAAACTGGCTCTATGACATCCCCCAAAGGGTCCTGGATGACGAGAGGGCGGTTCTCAGGTGATGCATCCCCTGAATCAGGCTACCTCCTCTCTGGTTCTGGGTGCATCACCTGAGAACCACCTGAATCAGGCTACCTCCTCTCTGGTTCTGGGTGCATCACCTGAGAACCACAGCTGCCAAGTCACCGCAGCTCGGCAGCTCCTGCATTGAGCGTCTGCCCCCTGGTAATCAGTGCGCATCATAGCTACCAGTCGAACGGTTGAATGGTCGCTTAGGCTTTCATATATATAGATGAGGAAAAGATGATAGACAGATTGGCAGATGGAAGGAAGGGAGGGAGGAAGAGAGAAAGGAGGGGGGGAGATAATGAGTTTGGCTTGAAGTTATTGTGTATTTTCATTAAGACCCTATTTAGATGGACAGTGGAATGTACTGTCATGTTTTTTACAGCACACCTATAAAATTAAATTGAGTATTCTATTCTGTATTCTGTTACCATCAAGCTATTATAGCAAAGGAAGAATGGAAAAGTTTGTTGTCCACTAGCTCCAGCTTTTCCAGTTGTATCATTAGATGGACTTCCTCAGAATTTTTTGTTATGTATCTTATAAAGATTTACAGAAAGCATTTTTATTGAATTCATCATGTATCCATTCATATTAAAAACTGCCTTAACTTTGGAAACTTTAATTTACAACTTATAACAACAGTTTTACTTTTCTGAATTTCTGCAACTTATTTTCTGCCTCACCTCTCCCCAAGGGGAGCTGTCACCATTTTACAATATTTAATAAGGAACACAGTCTTGGTACCTACATATCCTGTTCATTACTATCTCTAGAGCTTACTGCCCATGTCTGCTGTTGTATACCAGCTGGGAAATTGTTCCCAGGACCCCATGTACAGTTGGGGACATTGTCACCTGCACAAGAAATGCCAGCTCCCAGGAGGTGTTTGAGGCCGAAATCCATCTCACACTTAGTCACCAAGTCCTATGCCCGAAGGATTTCCTCCTCTCATAGAGAGTACCTTTTCTGGTCTACAAGAAGGTACCTTAAAGGCTAGCAGTGGCCCTGGTTGCTCCCTGAATATCATGTGGTCTCATATGGTTAACATAGGATGTCTGAGACAAGCAGAGGTCTCCAATTTGCAGGGCCAATTGGTTTCAGATTTAGTCAGTTCCTTGCTTTTTGACAGTGAATAACTATGTGGCTGTCCCCACCCCCATTTTTCCCTTGACATAAGGCTCATAAAAAAATACGTACCATTCTGACATGTGATCCTAAGTTATCTGTGCTATTCCTTCCACCCAAAGTAGATGATGAAAGCTCATTCAAAGCCCCAAGAGTAAGGATGGTGAGGGAAGACTTACAGAATGCTCTGCTGTGTGCCCCAAGACTTAATTTATACTGTGAGAGTAATCATCAGTTCTTACCAAGTAAGTTAAAAGGCAAATAAATACTACTGGAACTTTTCAATTATATCTTGCTATTCAGACTTCTCAAAGATTAGTCCCAAAACATGAATGATCATTCTCTCCCTTACAGCCGAGTTTAGAAAAATTACTTCAGAAGTGCAAAAGTTGGAATTTTGTCCTAATTTGTGTCCACTCTAAAGCAACTGCCATAAGCAATCTAAAGTCGTATTGACCAACTGTGTAGCCATGATTTAAACTGTGTCAGGCTTCTATTTCCGCTGGCAAGAGAAATGTTGGACTGTGGAGAGGCAGCCGCCCACATACATCCAGATCTGTGCGGACACTGTGGTAGCCATCAGCCACGTGTGGCTGTAGAGCACATGAAATGCAACAAGTCCAAATTGAGATGCACTGCCAGTGTAGAATCCACGCTGGATCTCAGTTACTTAGTAGAAAAAATGTACAACATCTCATTATTATTTTTATTTTTATTGCATGTTGAAATGATAATATGTTGGATATATTGGGTTAAAATATTAAAATTAATTTCATGTTTCCTTTTACTCTTTAATGTGGTTACCACAAAATGTAAAATTACATATGTGGCTCACATTTGTGGTTTGCATTCTATTTCTATTGGACAGCACTGGTCTAGGTATTTCAAGAGAAAAGGAGGGGTTGGAATGTGCATATGATTTTTTTCATAGCCTGTAATTCATAAAATACAATAATTTGTTCCCTCGTTGCTGGAGACCTGGGCTTTCTCCCCACTATACTTAGGACACGAATATCATTGATTACATGGTCTTTCAATCCCATGGCTGTTCTGTAGTTTACTTAATATTTGGATTACTTACAATATTTCTATATATTTTCTAGTGATCTTTGTACACAATCTTAATAATTTCCATAGGAGAAATAGTTTTAAGCTGCTGCTCCAAATTGCCCTTCAAGTGTGACTAGCTTACTGTTACCAAAGGTTGATGCCTCTTTTGCCATTTTCTTTGCAATGTGAGTTATCATCATATCCAATTTGATAGCATGTGTTATCTCTATTAGAAAAACAGCTAAATTTGACACTCTGACATGAGCTGCTCAGTGTAAAATAACAGAAAATGATGAAGGATAGCTTAATCTAGCCCACATTGGACACAGGTATGAATTGATTGGTAGTCTTTGCAGAAATACGGCAGACTCAGTGACCACTCCACATTATCTTTTTAATGAATGTCTGGTCCTCTTTGCCAGCCATGAGGGTCCCTAATGAGTAAATAATTTAAAATACATGGAATACCTGGCAGATTAGTCTTGTGGGAACCAATCCATAGATGTGCCCTGGAAGTGAAAGGAAACCAAAAACAGTTAACATTACGTGGAGTTTTAGAAGCACATAATGAAGATCCTGGGGGAAAGAGCCCTTCTCGACTTCGAAGTTTTTAATTGGCATGGCTACCTGGGATACAGTTACATCAGCATTGCAAGGCCAATTAGCCAAGAGTTCACAAAAATCTGTTCCGTGCCTTCTGCACTTGAGAACAAATGGAAAGAAACCGGGAACACACCTTAGCTTCCCTTCTTTCATTTAGCAAGAGTAGGAACTGGTGCGTGTCAAGAAATTGATCGTTGCTGTTGTCTCCAGAACATTAACATCTTTCACACACAACAATTTGAACAGTTCCCTGGGAGGTTGCTGCCCTGTAATTGTCATGTTCCAGGTTAGCTGCGCCGTTGTAACAATAAGAGAGGCTCAGCCAGTTGATGAATTGCTTGCTCCTGGACATTCGTGCTATCCTCTTCCTGCTACTCCATTCCTAGAGTAGAGCTTGAGGATACTGCTAATCTTTATATCTTTGCATTTTTTCACTCGGTTGATTAGTTTGATAATAAAATAAATATTTCTGAAAATATTCCCCCCCCCCCCAAAAAAATAATAGCGTATGCATACTCTTATCCCCCTTTCAGGCGATGGGTAGATCACATACCATTTCTCGAGAGACCGTTTTTTGTTTTGTTTGTTTTTCTTTTTGCTGAGCTTAATGTGTATAAGCCATATTCTTTAGATTCTAGACATCTTTTTTTCTCTCCTGCCTGTGGGTGATAGATTCTAATCCTCATTACTTTGCTTTTTGTTATGTGATTAGCTGAAGGGCTTTGGCCTTTATTTTCTGCGATAAATACCTTTTCTCCTCATTTCAGAATAAAGTCTTAGGTATACATTTTAGCTTTTTTGTTTGGCCCTATGACCATAGTTTTGGTTTTTTTCTCCTTGAATTGTCTATCCTGTGTGTCTACTTTTATTTGTATAAACTTAAAACGTGTGCTTTAAACTTAGCCTGACATGGTGGCTAAAGGGATGAATTTGGGGTTTAAATGTTTTAGTTTCATTTTCCTGAAGTGGATGGATGGTGTTGCATTATTTCCTTGGCCCGGCACACTCTTCAGGGCACAGGTCCAATCTTGGCTCTAGTAATGCTCTCTTCCCATTTCAGCCAACAGTTTCCTTAACACACATTGTCCCTGGAAGTGGCTACTCCGTGAACTTCAAGAGGAGCCGGACCAGGATCCTTCTTTTCACTGAGCACCTACGGGATCACCTTGTTTCCTTTCTGACCCCCTTTCTCCTGCAGAGCCGTGGGTAGAGGAGTCACTATCCCGAGTCACTCCTTCCTTTCTCTGTAGAACAGGACTGATCTCCTTTTCCAGGTTGTTGTGGGGCTTGGATGAGATACATGTGTGAAAGACTTCATAAAATGTCAAATGTGACAGTTCTTTAAAAGTTTATCATGAAAACTAAACACTCGTTAGAGCTTCTCTCCTGGTTCTTACTTAACTGCCCACATGTTCGTCGTACACTCGTTAGACATACCAATGCGTCATTCGTTACATCATTTGTTTACGCAAAAATGTTTGGTAGAGGTCCTAAAGCATTTTACTACATCGTCTTCTTTATTTCTGCAAAATCTCCTTGTGTGTTGTCTTGTTAGAGAAATGGGAGTCTTCTCTACTGTAGGTATATTGAGGATTCTTTATGGAAAAGGATGAAAGTATTTTTGAAACTGCATGCTCAAAATTACCATCATTGCTCAAAGTGGAATTTCAAGTGTCAGCATCTCATTATACATGGTATTAGAACAGGTGCTGTACCCCTCAAGTTTTCATCTGTTTTAAATGAATACACTTTATATCCCCATTTTCCTTATAGTTCACCATTCATGCTCAAGAGTTTCGTGGTTTCATCTCTCTGAAAGATTATTTTGGTTTTAAAGAGACTGGTTTGTTATCATCTCCTTAATTACCATTGCAGCATCTCTCTGATTCTTCTGTGATTGAATATTAGTGTGGTTTGTGCCCAGTCACTAGAAGGAAATTTAATTTGTCGTTTACTGGACCTAAAAGTGCTTATTCCTGCCCATCCCCTGCCCCCTACTTCACTTGCCCTTCATCCCTGCCCTGTTGCCTCTGAGGTGCATGCTTTGGGAAGACATGGAGTCTGGTCTAGGAAGTGAGCTGCAGCTTAAGGCTTTCTTTCTGAGTTCAGGTGTTTGTGAGAGGAAACAAGCAGGGCCTGGGGTAATTAGTACACCCAGGGAAGGCCTGGGAGTTAAGGGGGCAATTATCACCTTCCTCTGGACACCGTTTGGGAGAGACACTGGCCTGATGGGGCCCACCCAGGTAAAGGCAAAACAGATATTTTGGTTCCATGTAGTAAGCTGGGTACCTAACTTTTATTTAGGACTGGGTCTTTTATTTGATCCACCTTCTAAAATAGATACCATGTTCCTTACAAGATAGTGAGAGTTAGTATTATTAGGATCATAATATAGGTTATATATAATATGTACTTAGCAAATAAGCACAGGAGAGATAATCATGTCACATTTCTACTTTTCACTCTCAACTCAAGCTCAAACGACCTATCCTTCCCATCCCCACCACCCAGGGGCTGGGTCTCTAGGAACAGTTAACTCACTTCCATCCAGGTTACCTTCTGCCAGTATTTGAAGCCCATCTTAACCCCAGAGATGATACATTTACTCTATAAAGTAGGAGGCACTTTACACTTACCTGAAAAGAATTATGTGTGTATGCATGTATGTATGTATGTACATAAACTATGTTGTGTAATGAAGCTCTTTGGTTACTTCCTTTGACACTATGTCATTAGTGATTTTCTAGAATTACTCGGATCTTGGCTCCCTTTTGAGGATCCTATTTTTGCAGGTTCTACAGGACCTTAGTAAGGATCTATAAAATGCTGCATGTATGTTCAGGACCCGTTTTAGGTTGGCTGTGTATGCATGCAAGGTTAAGGGACAATGCTGGACATCCGGGGAGCCAAGGGTTGTGTTCTGCTGACTCGGCAAGACAGGTGCCGTAAGTATGAGGAAGCGTCCTTGCAGGTAACAATACCTCCTTCAGCTGCATCCCCGAGAGAACTAGAGGGAAGAAGGCTAGTCAGAAGCCTTATCCCTCTTCTCATTTTTTTTCATGTTTATTTTTATTGGGAGCATGGTCAATTCATACACAATTGTATAGAATTTATTGGGCTGGTTTTGTCTCAGTTTATAACTTGAAATTAAAATAAATAGAATGATGTGTGAGGTATGGTGTGTTTTTTAAGGTGTTTTCACCATTATTCTTTTACTCAGTCATTCTGTCTACATAACTATCATTCTTATTGACATTAATCTTATTGATCATCCAGTCCAGTCCCCTTCTCAAAGCAGGGATTCCAACCTGTAACCCATCAACCGGTCATCTTTTAGTAAGTCCCAGATTTTTGGATTTTAAGGACCAGTACACTAAACAAAAATGATTTCAGTTAGAGATCTCATCTAGAATCAAGATTTTATTTTGTCAAAAAGGACACACCTGAAACAACCATCATCTTTCATCACTATTTCATAAAAAGGACACTTTAATAGCAAAAATGTAAAAAGTATATAATCTTAGATTTAACTTTTTGAAAAATGCACCACACTTATTTCCTGCTTACCACTAACAGACTGCTGGTCTTGTCTTCCCAGGTTAGTTTTGGGAGACACTTCTCTGCAGCAGCATAAATGGCCCCACCCCAGATGGTCACCTGGCTCCGCTTGGACACTACCAAGGGCAGCAAACTCCACATCCTTCCTCAGAGGATGCTATTTCTAGATTTTTGTCAGTGGTGCTTGCTTTCTTCTGAGAGAGCTCAGACGCGGTAAAAAGAGGTGTCCAGGACAGATGTGTTCCATGTAGGAAGCCCTCGATGAAAGCAGGCTATCATCATTCATGTATTTTTTCGTCTACCCCTTTCTTCTGAATTTTGACAATTTCCTATTTGCCAGGCACTGTGCTGCAGCCTGATGTACAAAGAGGAAAGCAGTCCAAGGGCACCCGTGTTACAGGGACGCAGACATGCAGGTAGTGCGGCAGTTGCTGGGTGTCGCACCTGGTTCTGTGGAGACGCTGCCTTGGGCACAGTGCAGAGGCAGGGCTTGGCTCTGCCAGGGAAGGTCAGGAAAGGGTGCCGCTGGAGAGCTCTGTTAAACAGCGGCTTGCAGAATGACACTGAGTTTCCCAGGTGATGTAACAGCTTAAAGGTCAGGAAGTTAAGGTGGAACAGGGCCGATGCGGGGACTTGAATAAGGACGTACCGGCAAGCTGGCTCTCTGTGAGTTTGCTGTGGCTGTAACATGGGGAGATGGGGGGCAGGAGGAGGGCTTCAAACAGCAGAAATGGACTGTCTTATAGTTCTGGGGGCTAGAAATCCAAAACTAAGGTATCAGCAGAGCCATGTTCCCTCTGAAACTTGGAAGGGAGAATCCTTCCTTCCTTGCCTCTTCCTGGCTTCTGGTGATGTGCCGGCAATCCTTAGTGTGCTGGCTTGCAGCTGTGTCCCTCTGCCTCAGTCATCACATGTCACGTCTCTGTCTGTGTCCATATATCTCTCTTGTGAGGACACCTGTCTACCTTGGATCAGGGTCTACTCAAATGACCTCATCTTAACTTGATTATATCTGCAAAGACCCTATTTTATAAGATCACATTCACAGGACGGGCTTTTGGGGAACACGAGCCCATCATGGTGGATGTTGGGAATGAAGGCCCAAGAGCATAAGTTCTTTCCATGATGGAGATCATGTATTTTTCTCAGTGTGACCTAAGTCTGGTGTTTTGTTTGTTTGGTTTTGGCTTTGTTTTGTTTTTCCTTCAGGGAATTTGAACTTGTTCCCAATCAGAATAGATATTTTCATGTGAATAAGCCAAGGCTTTCCCCTAAAATTGTACAGTTGATTTTTTCCCTCTTGGAACACATATGGAAGACTTAACGTTTTTCCTATTAAATATTATAGTGTTGGCTGTAGCCAAGTACTCATTCTAGCCTGTTGAAATAATTGAGAACTATTTATTTTGACGTCTTACATTCGCCATCCCCCCTAGCTTTGGGACATTTATATATCGAATAAGTGTGCTATCATTTACCAGATTTATGTCCTTGTTTAAATGTTAAAAGTGCTGGCCAAGAGCAGAGCCTTGTGGCGCGTCACTCGAGGCTTTTCTCTGTGCTGACTGTGGCCACACTGACCAGCAGACTTGAGCTCAGTCACTAGTTTAACCAGTTACCCCTGCATCCAAACCAAATGTCCTCTTCCCAGACAGCCCCCAGGAGCAAGTGGTGGTTTGTACTTACCTCAGATCAAAATCTATCGCGCAGCATTCCCAAGCAGCCCTGTCTTCCCACCTGACGGGGTCATGTCAATAAGAAGTCCTTTTAGCCCTGACCTCCCTTCACAGTCCCTTTATTTGCATGGATAATCAGAACATCTGGAAAATGCAGTGCATTCTAGCTAGCTTGAGCGTGAGGCATATTATCTCCATTTGGGATATGGTAATTTTGCAAAACTGATACTAAAGTAACTTCCAGCATTTGGTTCTCTTTCATTCTGTTCTTATATCTATATATATAAAAGCCCAGCGACCGCATGGCGGAATGATCAAAACAACTGGTCACTATGACGCGCACTGCGACAGCCAACCGGCCCAATCCAGCCCTGATCGCCCCCCCAACTGCCCGCGGTCCCTTCCCCCGGCCAGTCTCACCCCTGATCAGCCCCCACCCCCTCTGGCGCAGCCCCCTATCGGCCCCCATCAAGGCAGGCTGGCAGGACCCCACCCATGCATGAATTCATACACCGGGCCTCTGGTATAAAGATAATTCCCTTCTGATTTTCTTAAGTGTAAAGATTATAAATTTTTAGAGCTGCACTACTCTGTTTTTGGAGGGGTTGTTTTTCTTTATCTACAGTGTCTAAGGACAACCTTATTTGGAGGTAAACCAGTAGGAAACCAATGTGGGAGTCCTATTTATCCATTTCCATCAGATCCATTCTAAGAGCCATGACCATTGTTACGAGTGACCCTTGCACAAAATAATCTAAGTGTAGAAACATCAACTGTGCTGGCAGGCTACAGTAGCATTTCCTTGCTTATATCATCCAAGTGTTTTTTTTTTTTAACTAGTGATGCATTAATATTATCTCCCCAGATGTCTTAGAGCTGAAGTGACTAAAATAGATATTTCGTTTCCAGTCTGTGCTTCAGACTGGCTTTTCAAGGTCGCGGGCAGTCAGGATTTATTACTTTAGAAAGGGATAGACTGACTGCATTTGGAAATCAATACCCTGGTGCGGTGCTTTGGATCAAAGCCAACGTGAGTGTTCAGTCTAGGAAATGTCCAATTTGACTGCTGCCTTCTGCAGCTTGTGTTAGAATCAAGAGACCTTTCTAGGTAATTTGCACACTCTTGTCTAATAGTTTCAGATAACTCTGTTTTGCTTCAGAGAGCATGTTTACTCTTACCCTCTGTCACGCTGTTCTTGTTTTGAATGAAGCCGTCATTTATGGTTTTCAGTGTGGGAGTTTAATGCATTCTGTTTCTACAGACTCTGACACAGTCTTTTGGTTGTGTATGTGTGTGTGTGTGTGTGTGTGTGTATGTATGTATGTAAAAGATTTCCAGTTTTGATTTCTTTTAAAAGAAACAACAAATGTAGAGATACTTGAAAAACAATCTAGGAACAAAAACTCTTCTAAGTTCTATAGTTTTCTTATTGATACTAATGTTTAATCCCATGTTAAACTCCTAAATGACCTTGGTTCCCTTGTGTGTTTTTATAACTAAATTGGTATAAAGTACAAGGCCATGTCAGTTTTCTAAGGCAAAATGTAATATTTCTCTTCTCCCCCTCACAGCCAACCTCTCTTAATTCTCCACACCAAGCATTTTCAGGAGAGAAACTATATTATATCTTTGTTTCATTCATTCAATATATTGAGTGGATACAATATACAAAGACATGTGCTGAAAAGTAACATAAAATGATAGGTCTAGCCCTGGCTGGCATTGCTCAATGGTTAGAATGTCGGCCTGCACACTGAGGGTTCGACTCCTGGTCAAGGGCATACCTGGGTTGTAGGTTCGATCTCCGGTCTGGTCAGGACTTGTGTCGGAGGCAACCAATTGATGTGTTTCTCCCCCCTCCGCCCAGCCACTCTCTTCCACACTCTTTGAAAATCAATGGGGGGGAAATATTCTTGGGTGAGGATTAACAAAAGAAAAAAAAAGGTAGGTCTACCTTTTCTTAACATTTTGTAATAGGACCACATCCATATTAAGGTAAAGAGGTAGCCTAGTTTAGTGCTCTCATGTGGTTAGAATCAGAAGGACCATTACTTGGAGGGGCATGGCAGAAAGGATAACATCTATTAATTATTGAATATCTATTATGTGTCGAGCACTGTGCCAGACACTTGACAATAATCTTGTGAGGTAGATGTTGTTATGCCACTTTACAGAATGGGTTACTGAAGCCAGACAACTACGCCGGCATCACAGAGCTTGTCATTGGCCAGATGAGAACTTGATGATAGGTCTTTGGTTGCAAGTCTACCTTCTTTCCAATATAACATTGTCTCCCTTATGAACATGAGTGAAGTGCTATATAAACATGAAGGTGAGGTTATCAAAGCAAAGAAAATATATTACAGGTTTTGGTGGGAGGGGAAGGGAATGTAAGAAATGTTCAATCATTGTCAGTTCATAAATTCAATTTAGAAATAAAAGACCACTTTCTATCATCAAATTGCCTTCATTATAAAAGTTAGACATTAGCCAGTGTTTGAGACTTTTAGGGATTCATTTCCGTGATAGATAATCTACATTTTACTTGCAAACTTCTGGATTCCGTTTTCAGTGTGTGTCATTTTCCTGTGGCATATGAGTACTTAGGATCCGTAATCTGGGTCTGGCCCTCTGGCTGCATCTGTCAGTGCTGCCGAACAGTGACTTGTGGCAAAAATAGTGTCATAAGATGATGTAAAT
Source organism: Myotis lucifugus (assembly GCF_000147115.1). Lineage (NCBI taxonomy): Eukaryota > Metazoa > Chordata > Mammalia > Chiroptera > Vespertilionidae > Myotis > Myotis lucifugus. The sequence goes on from NW_005871053.1 coordinate 19,031,678, forward strand.
GACCCCTTGTGCTAGGTGCTCTTAAAAGACCATAAAATAGTGTGAAGCTACTTTACTTTGATTGCAGACCATAATAGGCCTGATACTAAGCTATAATAGCAAGTCTGTGTAATAAATCAAGTGCTTTACAGGGTGCTTTTTATTTAGAAGAGAGGTATATGGTTTTCATATAATATGACAAAAATGCATCTTAGCCATTTTAATGGGGCAGTTTTCATGTACATTCTATATGAATTATTCAGTTCAAGGCATATATTCAATAAACAGCATCAATTGTTAGTTTTGTGTAGCATTTATAATGGATTAGCTGTGCCACTCAGAAACGTTGAGAAGGCAGATTAGCAGGAATGGTTTCTAAATTTAGTCAGAAGAGGTTATTAACCCCAAAATCGGGGTGCAAACTACCAATGTTATTTGTATTCTGAAAGGTTGTGTTTATCTTAAAATTTTAATGTTATGAAAAATCAGATATGTAGACATATATTTTTTCTCTAGAAAAATAGGCTATTTTGTCCCAAAGCTTCTGTAATCTATTCTTCATCAGCTCACATGCTATAGGGCACCAGTCTAACTGAGGGTTAGACTACTTAGCGATGGTCTGAGCTTATGCTAAGTCATCTCTTATCTGCAAGCTCTTAGGTCTGTAAATGCAGCTGAAACTCACTGTCCTTTCTAGGGCATCTCAGAAAAGTGAACCGTGGTGGTGGTACCTGTTCTCCATCTTCTCTACATTCACAGAGACAAGCCACCGGCTTTTCATAGCACAGATACCATGGGTGGTTTTTCTCAGAAGTCAAGTTATGCCCTTATGCCTACTTCAAAGAAGCCCTGTGTCTTAAAAAAAAATTTCTGTCCTTAGAATTTTTCCATTCGTCTTCTAGCTCTTCTTCATTATAATTTATTGAACTTGAGTGTCATTGCTTGAGTCAAAGATCAAAGAAATAACAATAACATAAAATGTGACATCTCTCTCTGCTAATTCTAGCCATAAGATTTTCATTAATCTTACTAAAATCTTGCTTTTGTCATATCATTCTGCAGTTGCAAAACCTCTGACACATTCTGTTCCCTAACTCCTTTTCTTGGAGCCCAAGTCCTGTAAGGACCTTTTCAGTCTCAGCTTGCACTGCCTCCCACACACAGGTGGCATTGGATTCTTCTGTTTACTAATATTGTCCTCCATAGCTCACCTGAATTTCTGCTTTCCCCAAAGTCTTTCTTGCTGAACTTGACCTTTATCCTATGTTTCTGCCCTCTTTCTTTGGCATTCACCATACAAGATCACAATAGTCTTAGTTATTTTTTTTAATATTAAAAATGCCTTACATTCTCCCAAAGATTGTCCCCCTTGATGGCAGGAATGGTATCTTATATATATTTCATAGGCCTGTGTGGTGAAGGGCATACTGGAAATGTGCTATAAATATGTGTGGGTTGAATTCTTGGTCTGGTCTCTTTCTTGACTATACTTGTGTTTCCTGTGTTTCATTGACCTTCAGCACCAGGTTTGCTTTTGACTTTTAGGGCTGTGGCAGCTTTTCCTGCCAGGCATTTTCCTCCTTCAAATCCTGGCTCCCGTTCCAGCTGCATAAGATGTCACTTCCTATTCCATCCCAGGGACCAGGAATCACTGATTCAGACACACCCAGCTGTTCAACACAAGTGGGATGGGCAGTTATCAAATGGGAGAGTTAAGCCAAAACTACTGGAATGAAAAGTGGGATATCTTTAATATTTAGTCTTCTAGAAACATTGAAAAATCTCCAGGGTCAAAAAGAAAGCTTTAGAAAATCTTTTTGGTATTGATTGCCTAATTTTAAAATCTACATGTCTTGTATCTCATCTTCAAATGCTTACCACTTCCTATTCCAAGTAAATGAAGTAAATGTATCCAGCAAAATTATTCAAGGTAGTGAGGTTTCAGAATACAAGGATAAATGACTTTTCTACTTTTCCATTTTTATTTCTCCAACAAACTTTTCTATCAGCAAAACAAATATAAGTAATTTATATTTCCTTTCCTTCCCCAATTCAACCACTGTTAGAAGAGCTAAAGCAAATTTTAGGAGATCCCCTTTTCCTGGGAGGCCATTTAAAAAATAAAGCAGCAGAGAAAGCAAGTTAGAAAATTACATATACAGTATCATTTTTGTGTGGGTGTATATGTATGTGTGTGTGTGTTTTTCCCCCCAACAAGTCTAAAATAACAAGAAGAGTTTTGGCTTTCAGTTCCCAAATCCATTCCTACCATGGGTTACTCCTTGTAAGCTTTAAAGGCATTTGTGCCGCCTCCTCCCCGATACTGTTGATATGTTCTGTTGGTGGGTTTCTTATTCCACATAGAACAGTGGTCTACCCAGAAAGTCAGGTGACTCCTTTCTGAATGGTATCACCATCTGTCTTGGAGACTGTAGCAGCTCGAGTCTGCCCTCATCCCTTCACTGGTTTGGAAATGTGCAGCAAATTCAAGATGGGAATTACTTTGAAACTTTGGACGCATCTGTGTTTGGTGACAAAAGTTTCTACAAATGTCAGTCAACATTTTGGCCAAAGCAGACTTCCTGCCTCCCATCTTTGCTGCTTTAGTGGGTCCATATTCACTCAGTTTCACATCTACATAGTGGGAGTCATACTGTACCTACTCAAAAGACTGTTGTGAAGTTTTAAATAGATGATCTAAGTCACTTAGAGCAGTGCTTGATATCAAATAAAAGCTGTATAAGTGTAAGCTGTTGCTCTTACTATTCCCCTGAATTAACTCACTAGGTCAGTGGTCAGCAAACTGCGGCTCACGAGCACATGCGGCTCTTTGGCCCCTTGAGTGTGGCTCTTCCACAAAATACCACGTGCGGGCGCGCATGTACAGTGCGATCGAAACTTCATGGCCCATGCGCAGAAGTCGGTATTTTGTGGAAGAGCCACACTCAAGGGGCCAAAGAGCCGCATATGGCTCCCGAGCCGCAGTTTGCCGACCACTGCACTATGTCACGCATGGGCTTTCCAATGTTGATGCTCATCTGAGAGCCACACACTCAGAAGTTTTGTGTGTGTTTTTCTCATTTCTGTCCCCCATCTCTCTTTCTTGTGTTGTCCATTTGCACGGGCACAGCATCTGTCACAGGATGAGTGAGTTCCTCTGTGTCCTTCAGAGACAGTTCAGCTATTAAAACAAACAAAACCATGAGCAGTATCCTACCCTCTTTCAGTCTTAAAATCTTTTTTTGTTTTACATTATAAGTATCTACTTCTTACTGTTGTTTCCTACACACATGCTTTTTCAGGTTTAATAATGTTCCTACAATATTCTAAAACTAACACAAACACTGCAGATGAGTCCATGGTGCCTTAAATGAATTTACCACTGGAATGACCAATGTTAAAATAACTTATCAACCATTATCGCCATCTGTCGGCGGTAGGTGGAGTGGACACCACTCTGAAGAGCCATGGCTTGTAACTGGGAATGTTCAAAAGCTGCAAGTTCCCTGGTAGAGGAATGAATGTGTACTAGTATATGTGTACGCATGCCTGTGCACACACATGTGTGATCACATTGGATAAAATCTGTAACGATTTGCATCAAAATGTTTTAATATTTATATCCAGGACTTCAAGTGATTTTAGTGTTTCAACCTACTTTTCTGTGTCTTCTAATTACAATAAGTATGCATTTCTTTTGTAATTAAAGTGCATTAACAAGAAGGTAGAATTTAGGAGGAACTAAATGATGGGGTAGCGGAGAAAATAAGCTTTATTTACTAAATGCAAACTAAAGTATACTTAGATTTTATATTATAGCAGATGAAAGAAGAGCTATAAATGGAAATGGTAGGGGGAGGATGGCTTAAGTTCTGGTGCAAACAAAAGAAATTTTGGTAGCAAATGGTTTTATCAGCCAACTTCACTTGGGCCAGTAGGTTTAAATGTGAGTTTTTACTTGTTATCCTCTCCCTTTGAAATTCTAATTATTGTAGTAGTCTCTTAGTTACTCTTTATCCTTTTACTGTCAGAGCTTTCTCTGGAGTGGATTATCTACTCTTAGCAAAGAATATTATATTCAGGTAGTCAGGCCTGTGGTCTGAGCCTTGTTACTTTGAAGCTGGATAAAGGCCAAAGAATCTTTATATTCACATTTTCCCCATAAAATTCTACAGCTTGCTTTCTTGGATACACATCTCCTTGGTGTTCTGAGAGTGTGAATTCTTACATCAGGAGGCCTGTTTCTCCAAATATATTGTATGTCCTTGTTACCTAATGTCTTTTGCTTGTTGTTGTTGTTTTTTGTTTTTTGGTGTTTTTTTTTACAAATTAGCTGAAAAGAGGAACAGGGGCGGCGGGGGTGGGGTGAAAATCCGGTTGCTTTATTAGTTTTACCCAGGTATCTGTTACTCTCACAGGCTATGATGATCAGCAGTAGAATTAGACTAAATGCTAGCCATCTGTCATGCTTCTCCTCCCCTTCCCATCCCTTGTCCCACCGTATTAAGTCTTACTGCACTAAAATTGGTAGGGGGAATGGTGGCCTCTCTGAACCCTCCACCTCTTGTCCGTTCCTTGAGGTGCCATTTGATAGACAGCTCTTCTCTGTATTCTAGCTCCTTTCTCCTATCGTCAGAACTGCTTGTTCTGTCCCCCAACATGGTGACAGCATCTCCCGCTGAGGCAGAGTCTGAGTGATGGAAAGTTTTAAGTCTTCCAGGTATTTTAACGAGAGCCTGTTGTGCTGTGAGTGGTAGAACTGAGTGGATGGCCCCAAAAACAGAGATTTTAGGAGAGGGAAACCCTGCACACCCTTTGGTAACTGCAGAGAAGCATCTTCCTGATCCATCAGATTGCAGGGAGGCCAGTATGCAAACGTTCCTCAGAGTGAAAACTGTCTTCTGACTTTCTGGGTAGTCATGGTCTTTCAGTCTTAAACCACAGATGGTGATGAAAACCACAGTAGGAAGTAAAACTGATACATTTCTGAACTCTTCCTATGCTCTCCTCCACCTCCCCCCGACACACACACACACATATTTATCCCTCTTTCAACCATCTACTACATGTCTATTTCTCATGTTTTAAACAAAAACAACATGGAAAATAAATCTATTCCAATATTGCAGTGGAAGATTTCATTTTGTTCCTCTCCTTTCATACTCTGTATAAAGAAAACGTTGTTTCTCAAAATTATGTTATCGATAAGTTACAGTGAGAATTTAAACACAATTCGTTTTTGAGTTTTGTGGTTTATAGGCAAGGTCTTAGATTCAAAACATTTATGAGCATTTCTTTTCCTATTTGCAAAAGTGGGAGTAACAGCACCTACCTCATAAGATTGCTGTGAAGTTCTTTAAGTAAGATCATACATACACTGTGCCTACAACTTAGAACTGAGTAAATATAACCCTCTTTCTGGTTTCCTATAAAATGGCCAACGAAGTGGTTGAGGAGATATGGGATGGATTCATAGAAGGACAGTGTTTGAACTGGTCCTTCAAATTTAAGCATGGGTGGAATGAGGGACATGTTTAATGTAAATGAATACAGCAGACAGGGTTGGAAGGACTAGAGGCTGGAGGCAAGGAAAACTATCATGTGCTCTTTGCAGACATCTAGGCACAGTGAAGGGAAGGAGCTAATATTAGACATATGTCGGAGACAAAACCCAGAAGGGTTGTTGACTGCCTGGATTCAGGAATGTCTAATAGATGATATCTCGCTATCAAATGAGAAAAGGGGAGATAAGAAAAGATGTTTGGGGTTCTTTGGGATGGGATTTAGAAAATAGTGGGAATGAGGTGAAATTTAACTGGATATTTAATTATCTTAATAAGATATTCAGATATTTAAGTTAAAAGAGGAAGAGACAAAAACTGAAACTTTGATGGGACTTTCTTTTTGCAAATATGGAACGCTTCACTTGCACAGGGGCCATGCTAACCTTACCAGTATCCTTCCAGTTTTAGTATATGTGCTGCCAAAGGGAGCACGCACTTTGATGGTATTTGAAAAATATCGTAGGAGGGGTGGTGGTTAGTAAGGAAAAATTGACATTTTCCACAAAGATGTATGAATTTCCTAGGATTAGGAAGGGTTGAGGACTGAAATAGGAAACATGATGAAAGTATTTGGTTAAGGAGGGAGAGGAGGAAGCTGAATGAACCAAGAACCACTGAAAGAAGGGCCCAGAGGTGAGTGAGGTCCCAGGAGAAGGCAGAGGCAGAGAAAGGTACTGGTCCCTTAGATGTGGAAGTGAAGAGTAATGTCAAATGTAGCAAAGAGATCAGAGAACCCAAACCAGAAGGGAGTGGCATGGATTGAGCATCAGTGCTCCCAAGGGTCCTTTCTCTTCCGCTTCCCACATTCCCTTCCTCCATGTCTTCATCTTTTCCATTGTTAGTGGGTAGAGCAGAACCAGAAGATAGAAGGCCAGCCTCTGACCTTCTCTAAATTTCTTTTTTTTTCTTTTTGGTTCACAAAAGACCATGTACTCTGCAACCTCAAGTAAAGTCTCTTAATCTCTGTGATTCTCAAACCCCTTATCCTAAATTGGAGTTATACCAACCCTCTTCCTTACTTCTGGAAAGGTAAAAGGCAAGGACACAATCTGAGAACATTTTAGCTAAAACTTGTACAAGTGACAGGATGCAGGTAAATATTAAGCATGTAAGTAACCTAGGGAGATAAATGATTGCTAAAAGGTGGTCTTTAAATCATGTGGGGTTTTTTCTGGTTTGCAGATTTTTTTAAATTATTTTTTTTGTAAGCTCAGTGACCTGTGTTAAGGTTGTTATTAATACTCAGAATCTCTACGGGGAATTAAAGGTGTTTGTGCAGCATTATGCCCCTTAGATGTAATTGTCATTTGAACCTTAAATTACCTTTACTTTCATGCCTACTAAGTAATCATTTGATTACCTGATTACACAGAGTGAAATTTAACTGAGGGAGAGAGGTGGCTCAAGCCACTTGTTTTGTCTAGATAAATGAATTTCAGCTTCTTCGGTGCATAAAATAGGAACCTACAACACTCAAAATGCTTTAAAATGCTTTACACAGATACTTTTTATTTTCTAAAACTTTTAGGAGTCTTTTTAATCCTCAAAATCAATCATGAGAAAGCAATATTAGAGAAAATGTGAAACTCTTAAAGTTTATATAAAGAGAAGTAAAATTTTGGAATTTACCCTGTATAAATGAGGAAGTGAGTCTCAGATACATGAAGTAAATTATGTACATTACCCAAAGTCCAATAACTTTTAAGAACTATTTTTAAAGCTTTCTTTTCTCAATTTCTAGAAGACAAACATAGGTAGCAATGCTTTACGTTGTGGTCTGGTCACTCTGAAAGGGTGTAGAATTAGTACATACATTTCAACAATACTACCATTTCATTTTCAGTAGCAGTGGACTAAATTTTAATGTTCTGAGTTTTTTCCTTCTTCCCCCAACTTCCATTTTACATTAATGAATTTGAACACATTCTCATAAAAAAAATCTTATACAATTAATGCTTAATTTCTCATCCATTGTTTTCTATTCTTGTCCATTTCTTGCATGCATACAATGCATGTTAGCGATATATTATTATTACTGAGTTAAAAGAAATGTGAATGAACTATTTATGAATAGTTATCAAAATCTTAGGTATAAAAAGAGCTGTGTTAAATTCATCAGATGTGTTAAACACATGCAAACGCACCTTTCTGTGATGATCTAGAGCTGTGTAGTGCTGTTTGCAAAACCTAAATGAATGGGTACAGTGCCGGCATTTTCCCCTCAGGATCAGTTTTAAAGGTTGTGTGGATCATAGTATTTTCCTTTAATAATTCAGTAGCCTTGCATTGGGCTTTGTATTTGACCACGGACATACTAGTGTTACTAGAACAATTTGTATGTTTGTTTGTTTGTTCATTTGTTTATTTTAGGGGGGGGGGAAGAAAGAGAGAGAAAACATCCATGTGAGCCCTAGCCAGTTTTGCTCAGTAGTTAGAGTGTCAGCCCGTAGACTGAAGGGTCCTGGTTTTGTTTCTGGTCAAGGGTATCTACCTGGGTTGCAGGCTCAATCCCTGGCCCCAGTTTGGTTGGGTGCATGTGGGAGGCAACCAATGGATGTGTCTCTCTCACAACAATGTGTGTGTTTGTGTGTGTGTGTGTGTGTGTCTCTCTTCCCACCTCCCTTCCATTTTCTCTAAAAATTGAATGGAAAACGTATCCTCAGGTGAGGATTAACAAAAAATTAAAAACATCAATGTGATGCGAGAGAAACATTGATTGGTTGCCCCCTATAGGCACCATGACCGGAGCTTAAACCTCCAACCTGGGTATGTACCCTGACCAGGAATCAAACCCACAACTTTTTGGTGTATGGGACGACACTCCAACCAACTGAGCCACCTAGCCAGGACAGAAATTATTTTTTATAGAGCTTACAGTCCACTTTTTTTTAAAAATCTCAGGATTGTTAGGTAAGTACCTCACTCCTCAAAGCGAAACATCAAACTGTAATCCAAAGATTCCAGTAGGAGGACCAGCCAATCCCTTTTTTAACTTCAGTTTTGAGTTTAGGATTCTCATTTCTTGTCCCCTAGTAAAGAACGTTTTGTACTTTGAAATTTGCTGATGTTTAAAAAGTATGTGTGTTCTCTGGACATTAATAAGGGTTCCTTGATTGTAACTTTTTCCCCCCTTTTTGTCTTTTAGATATGGGAAAATAGTCTCCACGAAGGCAATTTTGGATAAGACAACGAACAAATGCAAAGGTGTGTCTCCTTGGCTGATGATTTGCTCAACCGTATCTTTAGAAAAATGATGGATTTGTACATCTGATCTTTGGTTTCAAAACTACCTCCATTTTATTAAAAACCAAATCTTACATGTCACCCAGTTTCCGTCTTGCACAATGTCAGCATATTGCTTACGTTTGTCCCTGGTCGAGTTTTGGCTGGAAACCCAGCGGCAGCCAGCAGTTTGCCAGAATCCCAGATTTGACGCCAGTGGAGTTAACTTGCAAAATACTGGTTGGCATTTAGCCCCTGCTCTTAAAAGGAGAGTGGAGTTAGAAAATAGCTTTCTTTTGCTGAGCCTGAGGAGATTAGAGCCGCTCACTGAAGCCCACTGGACTGGACTAAAGAACTGAAAAGATTACATATTGTGCAAATTGGCTCCATTAATTAGAATAGAGTAGTTTTAAGCAGTACTTAATTACATGTTTCAATACTCCCAATTGTTCTCTGCTGAATGCCTGTTGACAATATTGGCAGCAGGGAGGAGAAAACCATTTTCACTGACCAAACTGTAATAAGGAGGGGAGGTCATACGCCCCTTTGAAATATGCTGCTGCATTAATTTGATGCACTGACCTTCAGTTTTCTGTGTAATTAGGATGAGCTCATCCAGCCTCATGAGCTGGAAGAGGCGTCTACAGTAGGCATCCCTGATGTTTCGTGGTTCTGACTTTTAATGATCCAGCATCTTAACAATAGGCATGTGATTTCTAGGAAAGGGGAAGAATGGAGTCAGCTGACTTTGAGTCTAACTACTGACCCCATGAATGAAAGCAGGTTGACAGGAATTGGCAGAGAAGGCAAATCTTCGAGTTAATTAGACCCCAGTTTTTCAAGTAGTGGTGACTGCTGTGGCTTAGCACAATTTGAAAAAAGGCAAAGAATGTAAATGAACCCTATGGCAGGGCCTGGCCTTAGAAGCCAGCCATTTCCTTTCATCTAGGCTTGAAGTGGTTCATTGTATTTCCGTCTCTTCTTCGAAGCTCTTAAATTTAAAGGAGCTATTGTTGCAAGTATCTAAGCCCATGTTTAATCAACATGGCCCATTAAGGCAGTTTTGCCCTGGGACAGTGAATAGAGCTGCTTTAAGTAGAGTGGTACTCAATAAGTTTTTTAATTTAGAGAGCTAAATTCTAAATTGAAATGTTTACATTGAATTGCCAAAATTAGTCTTATTTAACATATTTGTCAATGATTTGGGAGAGCAGGGACACGGAAAAATATCTTTGCATTTTATAAAGAAAAGTGGACTGTTGTATGTAAAACAGGAAGCTGATCTCAAAAATGAGTTTCAAACCAAGAGAAAAATCATAGTAGACAAGTGGTTTTAGAGATTTTTATAGTCTACCCTACCTTTTCACCCCATGGAAGGAAGGAAGGAAGGAAGGAAGGAAGGAAGGAAGGAAGGAAGGGAGGGAGGGAGGGAGGGAGGGAGGGAGGGAGGGAGGAAGGAAGGAAGGAAGGAAGGAAGGAAGGAAGGAAGGAAGGAAGGAAGGAAGGAAGGAAGGAGTCTTACAGTGTGTTAAAAGCAGAGCTGCCCTAGATAAGTGAGGGACAGGACCCAGAGGCCTCCCTGGTTGAATTCTCCAGCACAGCCCTACACTGAAGACTACCGTATACACTCTTCTCCAATGAGAACCTCTTCCATAGAACCCAAAATTCCCCCAAATGCTCAACACAGCCTGGAAAAGGTATGACTAAAAAAATACTAATGCTAAATCTAACATGTTGTCATAATACAAATCCATAACAGTTGGAAAGACAAGTGGAGAGATTTGTGGGGCTTTGAAATAAGGGTAAGAATAATTCAGAGCTGATTTTTATACAGCGTGTATTGAAACCTTTGAGATACTGCCTTGGGGGGCGGGGGCTATGGAGAGGGGGGTGATAGAAACCGTTCAGGACTCTGTCTCACACAGGCTCACGAATAGATGTCAACAGGTACCTGTTGGGGTGGTGGGTCAGTGAGAATAAGCTAGAGGAGAGAGAGTAAGCCAGAATTCATGTCCCGGGCAAGATGGATCGGGACAGCATGAGATTTTGTCATGCTGCTCAGAACAGTTTAAAACTTATGAATGGCTTATTTCTGGAATTTTACATTTAATGTTTATGGACCATGGTTGGCCATGTTTAACGAAACACGCAGATAAAGCGAAAGCACAGATAAAGGGGGCCTACTATATATATGGCACATTCAGGAGCCTCCTAAAAAAACTTCCAAAGGATTGATTGATCAGGACACTGATTGATTATTAATGCTTACAGAGTTGAATATAAGATCGGAATACACACTCAAACATAGAAACGGTTCATACCAAAGGAAAAATAGAGCTAAGAGCAGGAAACATACAGTTACTACAGAAATGGCCCTGTGTTTTCTAGATGCTGAAGCAAAAAGAGAAAACATAGCTATTCCCATGACACAGTCAATGAGACCCACAGAATCTGCGTAAATCAGAGTTACATGCCTGTAGTTTACTTGACAGTGACATAAAGAGAAATGGAAAGCATTAGGTTGCATGCTTACCTTTTCTATGTTTTCAGCTCATATTTATGAAACAATTGGAATGTGGCTGGAAAGACCAAAAAAAGGATGTAAACAATTAAATAAAATGCAACCATTATAGGTTTTCCTGATAAGGAAATAACAGATAAAGGAATACTAATAGTAGCTGAGAGGATAATAATTTTAACTACAATAACATCAAAATTGAGATCTTTCATTTATCATAATTTAATGACAACAGCAAAATTGGGGAAAGGAGGACTTAAATATCCATCAGCAGGAGTTACATCATTTCAGTGAAGTGGAGTGTTCATTTTGACCTGCTTACATTGTGTCTGGTAATAAAATATGTACACAAGTTAGAGAGAGAGGGTTTGTGTCTCCTGAGAGGATTGCACTAACAGCAGATTTCTAGAAAACACCCAAAATACCTTTAACCTGATTACTAATTGGGCAGTTGAGGAACATTCTCTGCTTTTACTGGGATCAGCCTCCTTTTATTTCCAACCTGGCTGTTTCTCCACTTCTAAGTCAAATTAAGCCTTATTTCAGTTCCATTCCAAGTAATAGAAAGAAGCTGCTGCTTATTTCAGCTTTAACACTCATCTCTCCTAAAACATTTATTTCTATAACAGGTAGTCTACTTTATTTCATTACAACTTACTTGGTTACCAGGCAATATTTTTGTTACTAATATTGCACACTGGCCTTCGAACTATTTCCGAGCTTTCTGTTTGGTCTTGTTTTATATATATATGATTACCCTGGGGCGTTCAAGCTGGCAGGGTAGAGCAGTTAGGGGGCGATCAGGCCAGCAGGGGAGCAATTAGGGGGCGATCAGGTCGGCAGGGGAGCAGTTAGGGGGTGATCAGGCAGGCAGGCAGAGGCAGTTAGGGGCAATCAGGCAGGCAGGCAGGCAGGCGAGCAGTTAGGAGCCAGCAATCCTGGATTGGAGAGGGTGCAGGCCAGGCTGAGGGACGCCCCCCCCTGCCGCCTCCCCATGCACAAATTTTGTGCACTGGGCCTCTTCTCTCTCTCTCTCTCTCTCTCTCTCTCTCTCTCTCTATATATATATATATATATATATATATATATATATATATATAAGCCTAAGCAACCGTTAAAATGGAATGACCAGAACAACTGATCGCTATGATGCATACTGACCACCGGGGGGGCAGATGCTCAACACAGGAGCTGTCCCCTGATGGTCAGTGCGCTCCCACAGGGTGAGTTCTGCTCAGCCAGAAGCTGGACTCACAGTTGGCAAGGGCAACTGCAGCAGCCGGAGCCTCTCCCGACTCACGGCAGCACTACCAAGCAGTGGCAGCAGGCACAGCGGGCGGGGATGAGCATGAGCAGCGCGGTGCCTGGCCCCAGTTCGGGCTCCTCCCTGGCCGCCTGCCGCTTGACAAATTGCTACATCCCTTGGGGGATGTCCGACTGCTGGTTTAGGCCTGATCCCCACAGGCCAGGCTAGGATCAGGCCTAAACCGGAAGTCGGACATCCCCCAAGGAGTCCCGGTTTGCGAGAGGGTGCAGGCCAGGCTAAGGGGACTCCCCCCGCCCCCCCCCCCCCCCCCCCCCCCAGTGCACAAATTTCATGCACCGGGACTCTAGTCTATAAATAAATGATAGGACTGGCCCCTCTTCTATGCAATCTCCAAACAGTGCTTTCCTTTTACAAAATATTCTTATCATTTAAAATTAATTTAAGCCCTGACCAGGTAGCTCAGTTGATTAGAGCATCATCCCAATATGCCAAGGTTTTTGGGTTCAATCCCCAGTCAGGACACACATAAGAATCAACCAATGAAGGCATAAATAAGTGGGACAAATCAAGGTTTCTCTCTCCTCTCTCTCTCTTCTTTAAAATAAAATTGATTTAATAATAGGTTTGAGTTTCTAGAAAATCTGTCGGTATTTTTGCCTGGTACCCTGATCTTTTAAACAGTACGTTAGATATAATTTAACCTTTTCTCAATAACTTAAGAGTTCCCACAGTGAAAAATCAGTGATTGCCTATTCTAATACAGTGATGCTCACGGGATTGGTTGATTCAGGAACTATGGCCCTTACGCAGCGTAAATCCTGTTTTTGTATAATTTTTCTTTTTTATTGCTTTTTACTAAATTTCACTGGTAAATACCATCCGTGTGTTTACTTTATAGTAGTCCTACCCTCAGCCCAACCCCTTTTTTCTCTAATTTCCTGGTTTTGATTTGTTGTGGCCAGGGAACATAGCTGACCAGCTTGTTAAAAATGTTTATAAAGTTTTGGATAAATGAGCTTTGAACCAGGGCCTTTCTTAGGAGAGTATTTGATTATTTGTTTATTTTGTTCTTAGACTTTAGGACATGAACCAGGAAAACAGCTAATTTGGGGTATCTAGAGCCATGTTTACCTCCTTTTCTGTATTTTGAAGGGAGATCATGATGAGCTATATTTTAGGTAAACAAGTAATGACATTTTTAACCAAGTACTAAAAATTAGATTATTTTATATTTGGGTGTTTAATGGTTGTACTCAATTTCTTTGAAAAATAAAGTTTAGTCTACAGAATAAACACAATTTTGTTTCGGTCCTTTGTAAGCTCCGTAGATGGCGTCATCTTTCTTACCAAATCATTAAAAATGCTATTTCTCTGAAGTTGTTTTTTTTTTTCCTTTTAACTTTGGTTGGTAACTTAGATGTCATTTTTGTCAGTAAATATAGGACACCTGAAAAAAAGATCTGGAAAGGAGAAAAGCTGGTTCTTTACTTTGAAGGGACACTTACCTGACCGTGGTAGACACCAGGGAAGGCCACCTGAGGAGGATGCCTGCTGCCTTGCGGCTCTTGAAACCCGTCAGGTCGTCATGGCTTTCTTTTTTTGTTGCCTGCGTCAGAAACCAAATGGAGTCATTCTTTCCCTCTTCACATAATCATACAATAATGGCTTAAACACGAAGTATGTTTTGCATTTCAGGTTATGGTTTTGTTGACTTTGACAGTCCAGCCGCTGCTCAGAAAGCTGTGTCCGCCCTGAAGGCTAGTGGGGTTCAAGCTCAAATGGCAAAGGTGAGTTGAGAGCCAGCGATCACTTCTCTGGTCCCTGACTTTGTATCTGAAGCTGACACATTGCTTTTCCTATGACCATTCACATTTCTCCCCTCCATCCCCACCAGCCACGGTTACTTCTGGACACTTGTCCCATAACGCCACATCTTCAATAGTAGTTTTATGCAGTGTAAGCTGTAGTTGCTGTTTTGAATCTGTACAGAAGTCAGTCATTTTTAGACATTGGTTATTTATGAGATACAAATCTACTTTTATCTATGTGACTATTATTGTTGAAGTGATATTTATGCCCTCATCTTTCTCGCCTGCATGTAAGCTTAGATTATATCATACCTGGCACCGATAGTGCACTAATTAAGACATTCACATAATTATGTATTTTCTCCCCATTTGTGGTCCTGGATTTGCTTTGGAAAATGTTTTCAAGCCTGAAACTCAGCAGTTTGATATTTTGTACATTCTTTTCAAAAGGTCAGTAATTTTATATTATCTGGCTTCTTGAAGTACAGAGGAGAGGAGCTGTGTGCTGTCCTCTGCTACTGCTGAATAGTAGCCTGTGACCATTCCTCAAGGAGCAGTCAGATTTCCATAAGGAAAGAGGATTTATGGATGTTCAGGGACTCTGGTAAAGTGATGAGTTACCTGAGAAGAACATAGATATTGAAGGACATATCTACAGCTACCAGGCTAGAGCATTACATTGACTAAAGGAAGCAACATAAAGATTTTTGGAATTAGTGAAAGGTCTCATCTTTCTAAAGTACTCCTTGACACTTAATGTTTGTAAAACTTGGGATTGAGTTGGACTTATTGTGTGTTTTCATGAACTCCAGAGTAGGTAGTTAGACAGAAACTGTAAATAGTAAGCATCATGTTTTTCAGATTATTTGTTTATAACATAGAGCAGTTTCCTGTGACATTGTTGAAAGATGGGGATTATGAGGCTTTAGATCATTTAATTGTGAAAATGCAGTACCTGTACTGTATAATCATGTAGAATGTTTAATTTTTCCTCTACTTTGTCATTTTAATTCACACCATAAAGCTCCTGTTTCCTCCTTTCATGGATAAAATCCAGGGCAGGTTCCAGGACTTTTCTGGCCACTCTCATGATTTTAAAACGTCCCATCAGTTGTTTCATTCATTTCAGGTCTTTCTGATTAATTTTTTTGGTAGGAATCTTCTTGATTTTTTCATATACAAACTTCATGGAACATAATGAACTTGGAATACATTTTCATCTGTTTCTGTATGTAGTTATACCAACCTCAATACAACATTTTAAATAAGATGTTGTAAGGAGAAAGTCTCAAGTTACATTCCAAACACAGTTTGTAAAGTGCCAAAATCATGTGTAGGTGTTTTGAAACTGCTGAGTCAGCTGAAGGTATGTGTGTCTTGGATGTTGCTGTTTCTAAAAGAAAACACATTTTACAAAGCAATTGACTGCTCAGGAAGCAATGTTTTAAAGGTTGACCTCCCAACATAACCATTTTTTATGTGTGTGTATACACACTCAGAGAGAGAGATTTACAAATGTAATTAGTTACATTTTAGGAAATAGGGAAACAAAAAAGTAAATAGTTATATTTTAGGAAATTGGGGGTTGTAATTAATGTATTATGCATTATAATTATTTTTCCTATTTGAAATCACGGGTTTCTAGTTAACCTTTGATGCTGAATGTCTGATTTTCAAGAACACATTACTGATGTTAAATGTATGCTGCCTGTAACTTACTGTCCAGTCCTGTTTATTTGACAAAATTTGGGGTATCGTATAATGGTAACACTTCTCCCTTCCCCCAGCTAAGGTCTGCTCAAAGCAGTAAGCCTATAGTGGAATGGGATATGGTCAGTTTCTTTCCTATTTCCCAAACCTGTGTTTTTCCCACTCTTCCATTAGCTCACTAGCTGTGGTTTAATACATGGCAATGTGACTTTTAAAAACCTTACAGTATCCTGATTAATTCGCTAGAGAGCCATGGGCGATGATGGGTCCCATACCTAATCCAGTGTGGAGCAGTAGTAGCAGATGAGAAGGCTTCCTGACCTCACAGTGATGTCATCTGGTGTTGAATTCTCTGGCCAGACAGAGAACCTCTCCAGAGCATCCCACCCTCAAAACTGCGGGAGTTCTTTGAGATCTTTCACCACCATCACCACCCCAATTGATCTTCTCTCTCTGGTCCCTTGAAGCTAGAGAATACATGTCCTCAGGCTGCTGGCCTCAGCTCCAATACTGTAAGGGTCTGTCTTCAGCCCCTTTCTCCTGGGACCTCCTCACCCTTCATGGCAGCCTTCTTGGGAGGTTCTAACACAACGCTGGGCCAACGCTACCTTGCATGCCCACATCTGAACGACATTTTTGCCAGCTATCCATAGGAGAGTAGTTACTTCCCAACAACATTTATTAGGGCCCTTCAACCAGCCTCTTAGATCCCTCAAGTTCAAGTCGGACATTGACCCTCCATGTCCCACAGAACATAGTTCAAGTCCCCTGATGGTCTGTTGAAGCCCCTCTTGTTTGAATGGTGGTGATAGGAAGCAGCCCCCGGGGTGAGACTCAGGCCATTACTGTGTTTTTCTCCACAGCTGTATTCATTCTCAGCCTCTCCAGTCTCTCAGAGACAGACAGGAGGTGGGTGGTCAGCCGAAAGTCCCAAGCCAGTTCTCAGCCAGCTCTAGGCAGACTCTCTTTAGGTGGTCTGGTTTCTCACTGAATATGGGAGTGCCCGACACCCACTGTGATGTGTCCTCTGCTGAAACACAGAAAGAGGTCTATTTAACAACCAGCTACAAATGTAGAGGCCTTATTTAGACTACACTTACCTATGCATCTTTTCAGTGTCTGTGCTGTTAAGCACCATAGTTTATTAAATATACTCTGTTTTGAAGAAGTCTTTACAGTGCAGTTAGTCAAAACTGGACTGGATGTAATGGACATCAACCGTGTACTTTGAATGCCAGCTTTCCTGTGAGTTGATAATGGGCACTGTTCAAAGACCTCCTTAGGAGGCTTGGTACTGTTAATAGGCTAGAAAAATGATCCTTTCCCCCGTCATCTGTAGGGAAAGAACCATACACAGGTTCAGAGCCGCTGGCTGTGTGCCAACATTCTGCACCTTATGAATTTCTTCAGGTCTTTGTAGGATGACTGAGTTTCCTGGATCAGATTTCTCTGGTATTATATCATCAAAGTTACAAAAGCTATTTTAAATGCTAGAGAGTCCATTGATCTATACCGTTGAACCATGGATTTAAGTATTTGGAGTTAACTTAGCCCCTTCATGTTGCCTGGGTAAAGGAACACCTGCTACACACTTTTTTGGAGACACTTTTTAAAAGAAGTTTAGGGTTGGGTAATAAGGGGCCCATCACTGTCCACTTTCCTTTATGGAATTGATCAGGATGCTATAAGGTGTTGAAAATTCCCACTCCCATGTATTTTAAAGGTTTGTTTTGTTACCTACTCAGGAAAAAATTAAGAGGCATTCTACTAGAGCAGTGATGGCGAACCTATGACACGCGTGTCAGAAGTGACACACGAACTCATTTTTTTGGTTGATTTTTCTTTGTTAAATGGCATTTAAATATATAAAATAAATATCAAAAATATAAATCTTTGTTTTACTATGGTTGCAAATATCAAAAAATTTCTATATGTGACACGGCACCAGAGTTAAGTTAGGGTTTTTCAAATGCTGACACGCCGAGCTCAAAAGGTTCGCCATCACTGTACTAGAGTCATCCAGGGGGTAAGAGAGAATATGTTGTTTGACACATTGGCTTCCTGGGTGGAAAAAGGACTCTACACACACTCAAAACTGAATTGCAAAACTACTGATAAAGAGCATTAGACAGCCCGGCCTGTGTTGCTCAGTGGTTGAGCGTCAACCCTTGCATCAAGAGGTCACAGGTTCAGTTCCCAGCAAGGGCACATGCCCAGTTCGAGGGCTCGAGCCCCCGTAGGGGGTGTGCAGGAGGCAGCTGATCAGTGTTTCTATCTCTCCCTCTTTCTCTCTTTCTAAAAAAAAAAAATCAATGAGAACATACTTTTTTTAAAAGAAAACATTAGACAACAATGACTATTTTTACATGTTTTAATTTCCAGTGCCTTATTTGGTACCTGGCATATGGTAACTATTGAATGATTGTTATGTTCTTAATCAAAAAAGCCAATTAAGTGAGAGGAAAATTTTCTTTTTAGGATGGGCAAATATCCAGAATTAAGAATGGGACATTTAAAAATAATAAAATGATCACTGTCCATCAAGTACCTGATGATACTTATCGAAAGGTTTTTCCAAAGTCTCAAGGCCAATCCTGTTTGTGTTACACTTGGCGTTTATTTTAAATGCATGCATTTTAAAAATAAAACACTTGAAATCTATGAAAAGAAGAGAAAAACTCAGATAATGAGCTAAAAGGACATAAAACTCAAATCAGCATTAGTGATATCTGTTAGTAGAATGACTTGTACAGGCCTTTCAGCAGTGCCTCTTAAAGCGGGCTTGGAGTCAGCAGATCATCATATGTAATATGGCTGGTGGTAACCTTGCATTCCTCCCCGCCCCCACCCCCCCTCGCCCCCCCTAGTAAATAGGCAGTTAAAGGAGCAGGAGTTGAATTCCCCTTCCTCACTGAGGCCTACCATGCTTCAGGCAGTTTGCATTCACAAGCCCGTGAGCAGCAAGCAATCTGCTGGTTGGTGAACCTATTCAGTACAAGAGAAAACAGATGTCTGGTCTTCCTGCCAAGTCCCCTTCTTGCATTTTAGGAACCATTCCACACGCACAGGGAGGTTTTTGTTAATTTCTTTCAGATGATGACTGAGTGCCTTACACCACGCGGGACGTCCGAGTCCTGCTTTTCTACTCAAATGAACATTAGTAGCCATTTATCCCTCTCATGGCCAATGTGGGATCCAGTTTTCTACTTGTTAGAGAAGCCATTGAACCCTTTTCATGGACATAAAGAGGCCTGTTGGCCCCATTTTATGTTTGGCCACCCATAATTTATAGAAGAATTGTTTTTTCAGGCCTAGCATTGATGTAATAAAACAGTTATGGTTGTCACTGATTTTAAGGAAACTAAATTACCCTCATTCAAGAACAACCCCCCACTTCCTACAAATATTATATGTTTTGTTCCTGTGAATGGAGGGTAATTGGAATGCATGGACACTTTGAGGGTTAGATATTTCTGTGGCCAATGCTGCCAGCTTGGAATTTTATATTGTGTGTGTTTTTTAATTATTGCAACAGTGTGGTCACTAAATGACATTAGTTCTAAGGGTCATCCCAGGTGAAAAACCTAATTGAGTTGTTGCTATTGAAAACAAATACATTAAAATCATAGAAAATATTTACTTGTGTTTATTCTATCCCACTATTTATCAAAGAATGGGTTAAGAACTCAATTTCTTTCTGGATTCTGATTTTAGTGCTTATTTCTTTCTTCATTGTTAAACTTTCAAGGTGAATTAAGACTTAAAAAATATTTTTTTAAAAATATTTTAATAACAGAAGCAACTCTAAAACAGATGTAGAAAATGGTACCTACATTGTCAGCCCTTTTAACAAACTTCACATATGACAAAATCTATGAAATTCTTAAATATTAGTGATTATAACTTAAAATGAAAGCCCACAATATTTATTATATAGATTTCTTATGTAACATTTTTTTTATGCCATATCTTTGCCCAAGGCGTGTTTTAATGCTCTTTAATTATGGGGTTCCCAGCTGTATTCTAAATCTGACTAAGCATGATTCAGAAATCTTTCTAATTAGATAGG
Organism: Myotis lucifugus; assembly: GCF_000147115.1. Classification (NCBI taxonomy): domain Eukaryota; kingdom Metazoa; phylum Chordata; class Mammalia; order Chiroptera; family Vespertilionidae; genus Myotis; species Myotis lucifugus. The sequence goes on from NW_005871053.1 coordinate 19,051,815, forward strand.
TTTAATCGTATTAATCTGTGCCTCCAAATGCTCCACATTTTCAGGGTGTGGCTTTCTAACTGCAGTATGTGCTCGGCAGTCCCTCCTTCCTCCTACTCCCCCCTCACCCACTGAAGTACATGAAATCACAGGGTAAACATGGCTTATCTCCCTGGAGTATGAGTATTGCTTAAAAGTATTAGAACAGAAATATTGTTTCTATATTAAAACAAACTTGAATAGTTAAGGGGTAGATTGCAAAATTGGCTCCCCCTGCCCCCCTCCTTTTTTTAGATAAAGCACAAGGCTTCAAAGAAAATGTGCAGTTCTTGCAAAGCTACTTTGGCCCTTGTCTGCATACTCCTCAGGATACATAGTCACTCTCCCTGTCGATAGCATTGCTTCAGTGGACACGTTTAAGTAGCAATGCCTGACGAAATAAAATCACACTCCTTAGGTAGCCTTTCCCAATCGGGTTTCAGCCTCGTGACTTCTGCCTGTTTCTCAAATTTCAGCTCAGAGTCACGCCCTCTGAAAAGTCTTCCCTAATCTTCCTAAGACAAGGTCCCCATCTGTCTTCCGCTGTCATTTGTACACATCTGTGTCGTGGTATTCATTACCTGTGTTTTTATCCCCTCGACTTAACTGCTGGGAGAGAGGACTGGAGTCGGAGTGTGTGATGAGTCTGGGTTGTGTGAGATGCACTGTCAGTGTGAATTAGCAGTATTAGGCTACAAGGCCCCTAAATACCCACCTTCAGACAGGAAGGACGGACCCCTTCTATGTTGGCCAATTAAAGACCAGACTTCCATAGGAACAAACACTGTCTTTAGCACTGAAGGAAAATTTGAGGATTTGGGAGGTCAGAACCCACATGAAATGGCTAATCAAGGAGCTTTGTGATTAATTGGGTGAAGTTGGTGGGGAGAATTCTTTAAAAAGGTATTAGCTTGTAAGAACATGTAATAAGTGGGTATTTAATTTTAAGGCGTGCCTTTAACATTTATGTAAAACGTTTTTTGTACTCGTTCAGTAGAAACTTATCTGGCCACTGGGTAAAGCTAGCAATAAAACTACTGGTCCGCAGTGTGTTAAAGAAATAGCATAAGCTTGCATAGTTCAGTGTGTAAAGGTACAATCTATATATATAGAAGCCTAAGCGACCAGCCGACTGGCCAACCAGCCAGTAGCTATGACACTCACTGACCACCAGGGGACAGATGCTCAATGCAAGAGCTGCCGAGCTGCGGTCACTTGGCAGCGGCGGTTCTTGGATGACGCATCCGGAACCAGAGAGGAGGGAGCCCGATTCCAGGGTGCGTCACCTGAGAACCGCCCTCTAGCAATCTGGGACCCCTCGGGGGATGTCGGAGAGTAGGTTTCGGCCAGATCCTTGCAGGCCAGGCTGAGGGACCTCTAGTTGGTTAATAAGGTCAAAGGAAATCTGGTTTAAAATTAAGCCTGATTTAAAATTAAAATTAAGGCTACCCTAATTTCACAATTGCAGATGTGAATTATGAATTGGTAGGAAAATATTACCATAGACATGGGTTTTTCCCCAGATGATTTGAACCTCATATTCTTAGTACATTTACATAGCAGTTACTGGGTCTCAGAAAATTCTACTATACTAGAGGCCCAGTGCACGAAATTCATGCAGGGCGGGGAGGGGGGCCCCTCAGTCCAGCCTGCACCTTCTCCAATCCGGGACCCCTCGGGGAATGTCCGACTGCCAGTTTGTGCCCACACTTTTAACAGATGACAGCTCCATTGTTGTTTCTTTCTTTCCATGCTTAAACCCTTGGAATTAGTAGGTATTCAAAGTGTGTATACATTTGGGGGGGGACACCTTGTATATCTCTAGTCAACAGTGAAAGGAACCAACAGCAGATTTGGAACCCCTAGACAGGGAACCTCGCTCACTCCCCACATGTTTCCCTGCTGCACTTTCCACCTTCGCAGGCAGTGGGAGAATCAATGTTTTCTCTCATTAACTCGGAAAAGCACATCCTGTCACCCGCTGCCCGGCAGGAGTGCGCTAGGACCCACGCGAGCGAGGCTCAGTCAGGGCAGCCTTCGCTCATGGGTGCCAGCACCCAAAGTGCACATTCCTCCTCTGCAGTCGCCCCGAATATCCCACCGTTTGACTGAGAGGACGGAACTCCTCGCCTCCTCTGGGTTCCCGATCTTGAAAGCTGACCAAAGGCACCTCAGCGAGGGCCGCCCACGCCCACCAGGTGTGTCTGTCTGCACCTGTTCCTGCCTCAGCATCTGCATTAGCCCCACAGAGGTGATCTCCTCACTGCACTGGCCTCTGCGGGAACAGGGCATCACCACTCAGCCCTCTCACTGTCATCTCACAGGTGCCCACCCCCAGCACCCAGAACACCCAGACACTCTCCAAAGGATGTGAGCATGCCGGAGGGGACACACACACATCCTGTGGGGGACATAGGCATGCTAGAGTTGATGGAAGTGTGGCAGAGGGGTGAGGGGAGGGGGAAACTTGGACACGGGTATGCCATGGTCCGGGACTCTTGCAGGCATGTGTGGGTGACAGCGCGCTGGGGGACATTCTCACGCCAGGGGGGAGGAGAGGGTGCGCGCACCGGAAGCCTATGGCTGCGCAGATCCACAAACCCCCGTGGCATGTCCAGGAGGACGTCAATCTGGCCCACCACAGTGGCTGTCCCTACAATCGCACACCTTCTGGGCCAGGAGGCGGGACTTGTGCAGCCACTCCTCGGCGCTGATGGCCTGCAGGCGCTACTTCAGCTTGGCCCACAGGCGCTACTTCAGCTTGGCCCACAGGCTCTGCTTAGTGCACTCATGGCTGCTGCCGCCACCATGTGGGGAGTACAGGCCGCCCTCCGCCAGCCAGCCTCCCCTGTCCAGAGGCTGTCCGTGGCCCACCGGCTCTCCACCCGTGCTGCCCACTGTGTGTCGGCGGCCCACCCGAAGGAAGCCAAGCGTCCCGCCCACTCCAGCCAGCTCCGTGGCCGCCGCCCAGAGGCAGGCCCTCAGCGGCCAGCCAGGGTGTCCCGCCCACTCTGGCTGGCGCCTCCATCTTTGTGGCTATGGGCACCTCCATCTTTTGTTGTAGAGTGATGGTTAATTTGCATATTACCCTTTTATTAGTATGGATATCTTTGGTTTTAGCTGATTCTACCTCAACAAAGGAAAGATGAATAGGAAATGACCTAATCATTGCTTCTTAAACTTGCACATGCAAATGAATCACCTGGAAATCTTGTTAAAATGCAGTGTTTGGTTATGTGGATTTGGGGTGGGGCCTGGGATTCTGCATTTCTATTATGCACACAAGTAATTGGACCCCTGGGTCCCTCTTTCAGTAGCAAGGACCTAGCAACCCCCCCCCCCCATCTGTTCTAGAGTTTAATTTTACCCAGATTCTAAAATCTGATCTGCCTAGAGTTTATCATTTTGTATGCCTTTGCGTTTTCTTTTTGTTGTTGTCATTCATTTCGGAGCTCTCCTTTTCCTGATGGTGATCACAGCTCAGAAGTAGTAAGGACTCTGCCATGGAGCAGAGGAGGGGATTTGGATGACTTGGTCCAGAATCCCACATGTGCCTCCGGATTGAATGATTAGCAGTAATCGCCTTCTGTGCAATAGTGGCCTGAAATGGACTCCTAAAAATAGGAGTAGAGCAGAGGCTGGTTATTTTTGGGAACACCGCAAACAGCTGAGAGTTGTGGTTCCACGAGGGGATCCTCTCCAGCTCCGCATCCCTGCCAGCAGTTCCACTTCCAGATCTGCTAAGAAAGGCTCCGTCAGATCATGTCTGACCTGCACAGGTTGTCCAGGCTTCAGATCCTATTCTCAAGTGTCCACGGTGACTTGGGTATTCTGTAGTTCCCATGATCTTACCCGAGCAAAGAGAGTGGCTCAATAAAAGTAGGTGTGTTAACATATCTCACCTTCTATTGGGAAGTAATGGACAATTCTCTGTTCCGTTTTAGCAACAAGAACAAGATCCTACCAACCTATATATTTCTAATTTGCCACTGTCCATGGATGAGCAGGAACTCGAAAACATGCTGAAACCATTTGGACAAGTTATTTCTACAAGGATACTACGTGATTCCAGTGGTACAAGTCGTGGCGTTGGCTTTGCTAGGTAAACACGATTTCCTATTTTTATTATGCTAACAACCATAGCTCTGCTAAGTTTCCTGGGAAATAAATATTGAGCAAGAAGAGAATTTAAGCCAGGATTATGGGAACTAGTTGCACCACGAACTTAAATTGTGTGTAAATATTGGTTTGCATTTTTCCAAATCTTTTGGAAGTTTATTCATATTTTTGAACCTGAGGACACTAATATTTAGTGACTCAGGGCAAGGAAATATTATAACAGCAATAGTTCTGAAAGTGTATGTCCTTAATATTTTTATTAATTAGATCAGGATGTCTATAACTTCTTCAAAATAGCAATCTCCGACTCCTAAATTTTGTACAGAAATCGGTATGATTTTTCTCATTCCATAGAAATTTGACTCATCATCAATAAAATCAGTGACATTATTAGATTTTTAAATAAAATATTTCAAACTTTCAAAAAAGTAAATCAATGATATGACATCTGTGTAAGCACCAATTGTTACACCTATGGTAACATCTTACAATTTTGCTTCGGATTATTTTCTGAAGAAGTAAAATGTTACAGATAGATCTAAAGTGCGGTCACTCCTTTCATCTTAACTTTTGTCCCTTCCTCCCTAGGACGGATACTTCCGTGTAGTAGTTAATTTGGTTTCCAAAGGAAAAATCTTAATTAGAAGGAGGTTTGATTTGTTATGTAGTTCTAATCTGAAAGCCCATGTACAAAAACTTATTTTACATGGTGCATTATTTAGAACTTAATACTGTGTAGTTAACAGATAATGTCTATATGTCTTAAAGTACTACTTTGGATTCTGGAGGAAAAATTGCTGACATTTTACTTTTAAATACATTATCTGATTTGAGGTCAATCACATGTTCTCCTACAGACCTGTGAGATAACAAAGCAAGCATTGTTTACAATTTTACAGATAAGAAAATTGATGCCAAGAAGGGACTTTTTCATTGTCACTGGGCTGCCAAGTAATGAAGCAAGGTCTTCTGGCTTTTAATCCATTGCCTTTTCTGTTAGGCCAGATAATTTTATAATAAAAATAAGATGTTCTGAAGCCAAAAGTCACTAAGGCTAGCTTCTCCAGTGTGCACTTGATTGGCTAAAAGGATCCACGTGAAGCAATGAAAAGCTCGGTGCCATCTAAAACTTGTCACCTCTGTGGGTGTTCTTCTGAAAGCAGATCAAGTAGTTTATTTCTGTACCCAAAGATGGAATCCAATTAAGTTCTTCTGCTTTTTAAAACTATTATTACCCATTAAAACCTGGGTGTAACTCTGGGTAGTCTGGGAGAGTAGCGCCTTTTGAATAGATAATTCAGTGTTTCTTCCATTAAAGAACCCTAAGTCAAAATCATTTAATTCCCCTGAAATGTTTCTCAAGTGTTTTTAGCCCCTGCAGATGATGAAGAATAAGTTGTAAAGTTAGGCTCCATCCTGTAATTACGCCTCCAAAGCCAAGATTAAAGGGAAGGTACATAATTGACTTAAATTTAATTTTAAACTTAAAGCAAATACAAAAACCATATAAGGTTCTACATCCTCTGATTGACACTGGTTCTTATAGAATCTTTTGAGTCTTTCATTTTGTGATCTTGTCAAGGGAAAGGCCATCTTTAAAATATTCTAGCAAACAGTGAATACACTCGTGTTTTAAACTATTTTTTGTGTTTAGTTTAATATCATGACTAACAAAGCTATTGTGTATTGAATGTCAGTTTTCCAACAAGTAGATAAAAATTATACATTTGGTATGCTTGGTCTTAAACAATCTAGATACAGTTTGTTTTTTTCTTTTGTGATTCAGAATGTACTCATTAACAATTATTTTACTGTAGAAGTATACAAGCCACAGTTAGATAAAGATAGGGTAAACCCACTTCTTATTCACATGTTTACTCCATTTTATTTGTATTCACTGAACCTGTAAGAATGTATTCACATGCCCAGAACAACATGAAAACTAAGTATTTATGTTTTATTTTTATATAAATATAGGATGGAATCAACAGAAAAGTGTGAAGCTGTTATTGGTCATTTTAACGGGAAGTTCATTAAGACACCACCCGGAGTTTCTGGTATGTTGTCTAAAATGTTATCAGTGTTCTTTTTTTATATAATACATGTACAATTTCAACACATGATGACTTATGTCAACGGACCAAAAAAAACCCCACTCATTTAGCTCTTTAAAGTTTATTTCTTTGGATCTACAAATAGGACTTAGAAGTTCATCTCTGCAGACATTGGTTGTTTAAATAGAAATGGAATTTGGCCCAGCACTCAGGATCCGTCTGACTGGTAAAGCCCTAAGAAGCCTCTCTTCTTTTGATGCATAAGCCATCCTCTAATCCACCTTATCACCACCCTCAACAAACCTGTCCTTCAGTCACAGGGCTGAGGACTGTGACACTTTCTACCCCAGCTTCTGCTTTTGTTACCTCCACCCACCCCCCTTAGCGTCTGGACCTCAACTCCTATGGCCTTCCTGTCCACTTCCTCCCATTGCCCTGCCTGGTGGTGTCGTGACCAAGAACACCGCACGCCTGTAGCTTTTCATCCCAACATCACACTATCATTCCCACTAAACTGGATCTGCCATACAAAGGGATTCTTCCATTTTCACTTTTTATCAGTCCTTCTTCCCATCCCATCTGGTCCCCACTTTTTGAACACTAAAACCGTTTCTATAGCAGCATCCTCAGTTTCCTTGTACTCCATACCATGTCACACCGCGTGCAGATCCTGAACTGATATCCCACAGCAGTCCACTTGACTGCTCTGTACTCCGGGCAGGATTGCTTGTCTCCAGCTTGACAGACCCTCAGGGTC
>NW_005871053.1:19060482-19062919 GCF_000147115.1 Myotis lucifugus
TTTCTCGGGTCCCTTTGCTTCCCTTTAACCTGGCTGTTCCCCCTCACCCTTCAAGACTGTGCAAGGCTTGCGTCCCCCTGGGAGGGCCTTCTCTGATCCAGTAGCGTCACCCCCTGTTTGCCTGACACCCCAAGAACACGCACCTGTATCATAGCATCTAACATGTCTACATGTGTTAGTCCATTAAACTGGAAGGTCTTCTAAGGCAGAAACTTCTCTCATCTTTCTGTTTTCATACCCAGCATAGCACTTAGACCACACTAAGCAACAATAAATGTTTGTTGGCTTTGTATAAATTTCACTAGACTCTTCACTAAGACAATACTACCTGTTTTACAAGCTAGCATGCTAGTGGCTGACCACAAACCAGAAGTTTAACTGGTATCAGTATTTATTCTGCTATCATTCCATCTTTAACTGAACGGCTGCTGATTGTGATGAGGGATTCACTTTAATTTTCCATATCCAGTTGAGTCTCACTCACTTCATAGAACACTTGTCTGTAAGTACATGTGATACCGCAGACTACATTCATCTTGTTGTACTAAAACCTAACAGCACACAGGTTGTGTGGCTGTATGTGAGCGTGGAGGGCCACAGGCACAGGTTTGGAGCATAAACTATAAGACCTGGAAGTAGCCCAGCCGGTGTGGCTCAGTGGTTAAGCGTTGACTTATGAACCAAGGGTCATGGTTCCATTCCCAGTTGGGGCACATGCCCGGGTTACAGGCTCAGTCCCCAGTGGGGGACATGCAGCAGGTAGCCAATCAATGACTCTCTCATCATTGATATTTCTATCTCTCCCTCTTCATTCCCCTCTGAAATAAATAAAAATATATTTTAAAAGACCTGGAAGTAAACTATTCCAATGAACTCAGCCTTGTGAAAGAGGTTCCCTTTGTTTTTTTAAGTTGGTTTTCTTCTTCCATCAACAACACCTGAATTGAAAGAAAATAAAATAAATAGGAATGGTTTACCCTTCAACCAAGTAGAGACAAGGGAGACATTTCATAGGCGGGCATCTTCTGCAAACCCTGTCCTATGGGGCCTCCTCACTAACCCCTGTGGGCACTACCCCTGGTGTTTTCCTCACTTCCGTGCCATCTTGCACAGAGCCTTGTGGTATTCGTTCTTTGAAGGGCTGCTTTCCCACCCACCTGTGACCTCTTTGCTTTCTCAGCTTATCCTTGCATGCCACAAGGAAAGGTTAAGAACAGAACCGTCCCAGCCCACATTTGTTTTTGATGTTGTTTTCAGTCTGAGATAAGATCTACCAGTTCCTCCAGTGGAACAGATTTCAGAGTGTCCTGGGTGGAGGCTGGACGGTTTCCTTTTTCTCTGAAGGACTCCATGGTTGTATCATTTAACTGTTTTCTTTGAAGTGGGTTTGAAGATCATGGGTCACACCCATTCAAGGAAAAAAAGACCTGGATTTCCAAACCACATGTGAATGATTGTGGGAGCCTCTGTACCTTACAACTAGTAGAAAATCGTTTCTTCCAAGGTGTGCCAAGTGTCAGACAAGGCACAAGAAACGGACAATTCCTTTTACAGCGAGATCATCACTTTAGTGGGGGGCAACTGTGAGGTCAAATCCATTCTCTTTGTTCTGAATTAGAACTTAATGTTGTGCCATTTTCTAACATTGAATGATCTTTTCTGTGTGTTGGTCTTGGTTCCCAACTAGATTGCAGGTTCCTTGGCTGCAGGGGCTGTGTGTTAGTTTTGCTTCTGTGCCAGGCACAGGACTCCTGTGCATCACCCTTAATAGTATAGGTTACCAAGTGGGTCTAAGCATTCTTCCTGTGGAGCTCATCACAATAGGCATGACTCTTTTGAGGGCCTTTTTGGATACCCTTCTGCATATAAACAAGGCTGAACTACATTCGGCAGCGGTTTGAAATGCACACTGTGGAACTTGGAAAGCACACTGTCCCACTGAACTCAACTTTTCCCAAAAACAAGTCCCCAGTGGGTTTGAGAACCCACAACAGAATTTGAAACTCTTTCCAACTTCTCTGTATCGCCCCCCCCCTCTTTTTTGTGTGTATAGAATATGAGGATTATCTTCAATGCCCAGTCTGTTCATTCAGGTGCTATTCTCTCCCTCTGGTTACCTGAGTGGCTACTCCAAAACATGGGTTGCTCCAAAGGAGGGCACATTATTTTCAGTAGAACCAGCCGAAAACAAACATATTGTCAGGCCAGGGTACATTTGAGTGAGCCTTCACTTTAATCTTTAAATAATGTAGGCTCATTGCTAGGCAGACATAACATTTCATAAATATGGGCAGAGGGAGGTTATTTTGATGATGGGAGGTGTTCTAGCCAGCAGATAGCAGTATGCCCGTATGGCTTCTGTCAGAGTACCCAGGTTCTTGCACGACTGGGAGTGCTGCCTTGTGACAATGGCAGCCAAATACAGAAAAAGGAACCC
>NW_005871053.1:19063568-19135213 GCF_000147115.1 Myotis lucifugus
GAATCTTTTAAATCCTGATTGCTGGGCCCTCATCCTCCACATTATTTTCAATAGAAATAATCCTCCATGAGGCCCAGAAATCAGGATTTTAAAAAGATTCCCAGGTGATTCTAATGTGCAGCCAAGGTTGAGAACCACTGCTTTACAGTGTGGCCTTGACTTACGAGTTGAATTCGTTCCTAGACCGAGCTCGTTAAGGAGCTCGTTAACTCAAATTACTCTCTCAACTCAATGCAAAAAATCCACTGAGAGACAGCTGGTATCTCAAAAAACTCGTTAGTAGGGACACTCCTAAGTCAAGGCCCCACTGTATTTGGATTTACTGTGGTATTGAGTGCAGCTGGTTTCCAGGAAGTCAGATCTGCTGAGAAGGTCCCCAGCCAGGGGAAAGAACTAACGACTTCTTTGTGGGAAAATCTAGGTAAATTCCGTAGAGGTTTGAAATAACTACTTAATACTTACTTGATAAATATTCTATCGTTATGGACCTTTAACATGGTGTGGCGGTTTCCCACAACGTGAGCGTCAGAAACGAGGGGTGGGGCCCTGGCCGGTTTTGTCAGTGGTTATGAGTGTCAGCCCTCAGACCAAAGGGCCATTGGTTCAATTCCCAGTCAAGGGCAGGTACCTGGGTTGCAGGTTCAATCCTCGGCACCTGTCAGGGCACGAGTGGGAGGCAAGCAGTGGATGTGTCTCTTTCACATCGATGTTTCTCCCCCTCCTGCCTCCCTTCTACTCTCTCTAAAAATTAATGGAAAAATATCCTCGGCTGAGGATTCACAAAAAGAAACAATGGGTGGAAGTTTTAGTTGGATAGAACTGATGTCCAAATTAGGAGACATCCCCAAGGCAAAAACAGTCACTCGTGGCCGTGATTCAGGGAGGTGTCTAAAGACTCCTAATCCAGTACCTTCCTAGCAGAAAGTACAGTCTCTGAGAAGCTGATGCGCATGCCTGTTGGCTGAGCTCTCCTCGAGCTGCCTGCCCTGTACCTACTATTTTTGCCTCTGGGGGGGACACATGTTCATAAGAACAAAGGCCACACACGAGTTCAGTGCTGCAGGAGGCAGTGTGACCACCATCTCTCTTTCTGGACCTTTCCATGACATTAATGGAGTCTGAATAGGTTCCTGTGTGCTAAGGGCAGAGAGTTAAAAATAAAGTGTGTGCAGTCACTGGGTATGGGAGTGCTGGCTAGATTCTCAGTATTGTGCTGGATCATTCCGCCACGTTGCCCAAGCTTTGTCTGCATCATGGAGGAACTCTAGGGAATTACGTGTGTGACTGCTGGCCCACTCCATCCAAAGATTGTTTTACGTCTGTTTTCTATGTTACCCTGACTTTTCTGATTGGGTGTGTGCCCAGCAGGGCTTAGAAACTGCTCTGACCACATTTCATAACTGTATGTATAGGTGATAGTAGTAGGGCATTGTCCTAAGCCAGGAAGCAGAAAAGGTAATGTTTGGAAGAAAAATTACGACTCTAGTAAAAAGACTGGACATCCTTCAAGGGTTTTTATTGCCCGTTTTGTTCTCTGAATGTTTGTCTTAAGCATTGTTTTATTCTGTAAAAAACACACACAAAGTTTTGGCAGTTGTAGGACAAAGACATGTGCGATCTCCTAGTACTTTGAGGACAATGTGATCGTACCTTTGAGACTGGGGTGTGCTCACATGTCCCTCACCCCGTGTGCACAGGAGAGCAGAGTGTAAATGCACGCACTGGTGAGATGTGCTCTCCAAGCTGCACTCTTACGAGCAGTCACTGCCACAAAAGCCAGCTTGCTGGGTGGCCATGGGCTGAGCGCCCTCTTGCAGATCTAAAATTCCAAGGAAGGAAAATCCAATTTTTAAAAAGTGACAAGGGACCACAGCGGGAAAGGTGCCAGTGTTTTAGCTGGAAATGTTTGATTGATTGTTATGCCAGGCTTATGATGGGGCTGGCTTCATTGTCACCATCAATCACACCCAGCCTGCAACAGATGGCTCGAATCAGTTTTACCCCCTTTTGCTATCAGGTTGTCCGAGGGAGAAACAATAAGAAATGGAGAAAAATGTTATTAAAACATAAGGATCTTGGGTGGAGGATATAGATGTTACTATGAAACTGTTTTCTAAAGAATATTTGCCAGTAACTTCATCCTTGACTACAGCTCGAACACTCTTTCTGTTCTATGTGGAGCCAAGGCAGCAACCCTCGCCAGCTTGTTAAATCCCACAGAATGAAATCTCAATGGAAAACACATCAGCGTATAACTTCTGAACCCAGTCCCTCTCCTGAGAAGTTATTTTAGTAATTCAAAGGCAAGAGGGGGAACCATTATTAAAATCTGAGCTCCTCCTGTTATTGTAGCAGTAATAATAATAGCTGATGTGCATTGAGGGCCAAACCACTTTATATGTTAATGGCAACAATCTTTTGAAATAAGTACTGTTACTATCCCCATTTCACAGATTATGAAACCAGGAATATTAAATAACTTACACAGAGTCACCAGCTAGTCAATGCAAACCCCAGGGAGACTAATCCAGAGCTAGTATTCCAACCACCGTACAATCTGACCACCTGTGTGGCTGTTGGCACTGAGATTGGGGAGATAAATTATACACAGAGATGTTCACACAGCATTACAATAACAGAGAAACTATATGCAGTCCCTTTTCAAATAGCACATTATGTAACCATTTACTAATTATTCTATAAAAAGGTAGTGAAAGGTCCACAATGGAAATGGTAGAAGAAAAGGACCTAAACATTGCAAATATGAAAAAATAAATATAGACTTAGAAAAGTAGTCAACATAGAATAGTAAAATGTTAGAGTGATGGGGAAGGATTACATTTTTGTTTTTTACTTAACCTGACTTTAATGTTGTTAAATTGTCATTTCACTGCCAGATAAAGCTGAGTGGGGGATGGAAGCACTATATAAAGTCAGGAAAGGGCAGGTGGAAACCTACCGAGAGGTGTGGAAGGATGGGCATCTGTAGAGAGAATCTGTAGCTCTGAGTCGTGGTTGAGCGGGGCAGCAGGATTTGGTTAGAAACCAGGGGCTAAAACTGGAGGGATGTCGTCCGCGCGCACACCGGGCGGGAAAATGAATAGTCATTTTTATTAGATCCTTAGGTTGAGTTTTTAAAAGAAAAGTCCCAGATAGTTCCTTGCATGTTGTTAGTTGGGGAATTTTGAAAGTAGGCACCAGCATCAGGAAGAAAGCTAATTACACTTGCTGAGTCGGCTAGTCTTCTACAACTGATGGAAAAGCTTCTATCGAGGGCTGTTTGTGTTTTATAGAATGCTGATTGGGATAAAATACTTTATAGAATGCTGATTGGGATAAAATACTACATACCTGGAAAAACTGGAGTTTGGAAGTAGCCATTTCTCCAGCTGTTAGAACCACAGAGGACTGAGTCCTCCGAGCACTTAGAGACGTGAGGAGGACTCCCAGGAGGGCAAATCAGAAGCTCGGTGCTTAGTCATAGCAGGCAATTTAGAAGCGGTTTTTAGTGTGGGTATCAAGGGAAGATATTTGAGCATAAATCATTGCAGAGTTTGAGCTTCAAAAGAGAGATAAGGAAGCTTATCTTGGTGGAGATGTGCAGTGAGTCATCGTGGGGATCACCGAGATGGCTCATCGTCCTTTAGGGGAGGTATGGGAGTGCCACACAGTCAGACATTTGTAGATCACCCCGCTTGCAAAGCCCTGCTGAGGGCACGTTGGAGAGCCCAGTGATGCAGTTACTCCAGGTGGCTCCTGAGAGGGGCCAGAAAAGGTCAGGTCAGTGTTTGCCTGTGGCATTGCCTGCTGAAGGTTATGCGACAGTAGTTAAACTTTTGGAGGTACATGTTCCTGTTGGTTCTGATGAACAAGCAAGTAACTTTTCTGTCTTGGAAACGAAGAAGAGAATCTGACCTGAAAGATCTCACCAAAAAAATAAAATAAATAAAAAATGGTTGCTTAGGTGGAAATCTTTAAAGGAAGATTTTGAAAGTCGTTCACTTTATCAAAAAGGAAGAGTGGGCTGGTTTTCCATGCTGATGGAAACGCTGTCTAGGGCAGTTTATACTGTTGATTGGGTAAAATCTAAGGTACACAATCTGCATAATTGGTAAAATAAATTGACTAGGGGCAACTTTTTATCTTTTTTATATCACCTTAACGCAGGAATACATCTAAAATCATAAATCATTTGTTAGAACTTTCTGCAATTATTTTTTAGGCATCAAGGTAAAGAGTTGCTAATCTAGAAAGGTGACCATAAAGAAGTTACGGGTTGACAGTTCATACTAATTTTTTTAACATAACATACCCAAACTTACCTATTGGTCACAGTCATACACTGGTATTCATGGCACTTCCTTTTCTGCATGTCAGCCCTCCTGGATATGTCCCTTCTATAAAGAGCAATCGGAGGCCACCTGAAGGACTGGTCTGTAGAACAAACTGACATGGCATAGTGTCTCCCCATCTTATACCTGGAACCTGTGTATTAGGCTCCAAAAAACAAGCAAAATAAAGACTATTTCCTGGTTTGGAATTAGCCACAGGACAAATAAGAATCTCTCATTTTGTAACAGGCTTACATACACTTAACAAGTGGATCATGATAGACCTGGGTGTGTGTCTGTTTTTCATTTCAGAACTCTAACTGAAATCATCTAACCCTTGCTCAGCCTAATGATAGCATTAGTGTCTTAAAGAAATTTCCACGTAGTTGCTTTCCTGGAACACCTGGTACAATCTTTGTAATAAGACATCAAGGATTTATAGGGTTAAGCTGTTTCTCATATTGTCATCCAAGCACCTGGATCAACAGCTGTAAAAGAGCTGGAGCACCCGTCAGATATGGCTCAGTTGGTTGAGGGTTGTCCCATGCACCAAGAGGTCGCTGGTTCAATTCCTGGTCAGGACGCATGCCTGGGTTGAGGGCTTAATCCCCAGTAGGGGGCGTGCAGGAGGCGGCTGATATTTCTATCCTATTTCTCCCTTCCTCTCCCTCTAAAATCAATAAAAACATAGTTAAAAAAAGAAGAAGAAGAACTGGAGCTGTTCCTGTATCAAGTATATCGCTTCTGGGTGGCATTTTTATTAAAAATAAAATCTCTGAAAACAGCACTCTGTGTCATAAGTGGTAAATGGGTTTCCATAAGGTTGGGTACACTCTAATCCCCATTAGACTGCAAGCCTATTTTACCTACCACTGTATCCCTAGTTCTTAACACTATACCTTAAATTTAGTGGGCACTAAAAAAAAATTCAGGGACACTCGGCCTTTGAACAAATGTGGCTTTTCAGCACTCACCAGGGATTGCTACCAACTGTTTTCATTCACGCCTACCTGCTAAGCAGCCTGTAGTGAACTTCCAAATGAGTCCAACTGGTCCCCTTCTTTCTCTAGAAGAAATGATGCTAATGGAAGAAAATGGTTCATTTGTATTATTCTCCATGCCAAGCAAACTCTTTTTTTTTTCTTTTTTTTTTTTAGTTAAATTTCAGTCCAGGAGCTAGTCTTCATAATGCCTCTAGATAAAAGCATCCTCTTAACATGAAGTTGCACAAAGTGCCAACAACCACAGAATTTATTAGCTCTCTTCTGCCCTCCAAGGTTATGGGAAAGCGGAATCCTAAAACCTCAGATGTCACTGGAGAAAACATTTAGGGCCATGAGGACCTTTCTAGATCTGGGGAGAGTGAGATCTTGCTTCTTTTGTTTACGTTCTTGATTTATCCTTAGAAGTCAAAGGTGAGACATCTGAGGCCATAGACACTCTCATCTCAGCAGGGTTTGCTTTTTATCCCCTCCTTTGCTTTGAATGTCTGTGTTCTCTTGGCCCTAGCAGTTTCCCTCTGCCCCTCTATGGCCCAGTTGTAGAACTAAAAGCACCATCAGTGATGGGAAAGCTCTCTTGCTTCATTGCAACCATTTACTTTACCTTCTGTGATTGTTGGTAAAGGGAGAAATTTCCAAAAGCCAATATTTTTCTTTCTTTCTTTTTTTTTTTGAAAAGACTAAAGAGTGTAGCTCATCTACTGTCTAGGATTTGGCCCCAGTCCACCTTCCATCACACCCAGTTTGCCTTACATGGAAGTTCCTTGTTCAGGTGAGCCTGGGGGAGTTGGGGTGTGGTTGGAGTCAGAAGGAAAACAAAGGACCCCTTTGTGAAAGGTAGGGCCAAGGCTCCTGGATTCTCACCAGATGCCTCATGGTTTTGCTTTCACCTCCTAGAACCCACAGCACAGTTGTCATTCGGAAGTGAGCTCACATTCCCGCACATCCTGTGGAGTGGGCCTCATGGGGGAGAGGAGGAGGCCGTGCCAAACTACAGCCTGGACAGCCCCCGAGAAGGAATTACAGTTGGATTCTGTGTTATGTTTTGTATTTTGGCAGAGAAGTGTTGAGAGACACTATTGCTTCCACCCTGTCATTAGTGGGTGGGTAATAGTGATATAAAATGAGAGATGAATTAGGATAATAAGAGGCAAAGGAGAAAGGAGTAAATTTTCCACAAGTAATATTTTTCTCTTCATGGTTATTTAACTTTGAGACAGAACTTGAAAGTAGTAATCACAGTTCTGTAGTAGACAAAGGATGGAATGTGAGAGCCAGACAGGAAGGTGTGATTGCCTTTATTACCTTAACGAGAAACACACAGAAACATACACCATTTTCAGGAATACACTGCTGTTTCCATTCTAGAAAGGCAGAGAAAAGTCACGGTGGCCAGCTCTGCCGTCGCCCCTTCTCTCTCTCTCTTTCTCTCTCTCTCTCTCTCTCTCTCTCTCTCTCTCTCTCTCTCTCTCTCTCTCTCCCTCCCTCTCCTGTGTTCTTGAGTTGTTCTTTGGGTCATCTTATGATGTGAACGTAGAGTAAAGCAACACTGACTGGGATGATTACAGACACAGAAAAACCTTGACATAGGGTGTTCACGGGTCTTTGGCTTTCTCCCAACAGCTGTCTTCAATGCTGTATCCCAAAACCAAACAAATTCATTGACTGAACCAAGATGTAATAAGCACCCATAACATGCCAGACCCTTAGGTTCTGGGGATAAAGCGATGAACAGAACAGATGTCACTGCCCCTGTGGAGCTTACACTCTTGAGGGGAAATAGACACCAAACAAATCAACACACTCGCCAGCAGTTATAAACAGGATGAATAAAAATACATGTGAGGGGTCAGAAGGGGAACGTGTTTCTTCTGGGGAAGTGAAGGCCTCTCTGAGGAATTATGGGAGCCTTTAAGGTGGGGAGGAGAGGATGACATAACCATGTTTACATTTGGAGGTTTATAGAGGTGGAATTGGAGAGGGCCCAAACTTTTAAAATGTGTATCTACACTTAAAGAAATGGCAGAAGTGAATCAAATCATTCTTATGCGTCCTCAGCATTGCTGTTTAAGCGTTCTCATTACACTCTGGTTTGAAAATAATAATATATTTTTCACCAGTGGATAATCTTACAAGGGTCTGAGCAAACTTTTGCCTTAAAGTGTTCTATTAATTCCCTTACAGCACTCACACTGCTGCTGTTAAAGAAGCAATTCAGTCACATTGTCATGCGTATACACACATAAGTTGGATTTCATAATGTTTCTCCCTGTGTATTCAGCTCCGACAGAACCTTTATTGTGTAAGTTTGCGGATGGAGGACAGAAGAAGAGACAGAACCCCAACAAATACATCCCCAACGGAAGACCATGGCATAGAGAAGGAGAGGTGAGACTTGTAAGTTCTTTCCTGAAACTTTAGTGTGGGTGTATGATTGTGAGAGTCTGTGACTAGTTACACAAGCATCATCTGAACTTGGCCACCACACTCCTGAAATAGGTGCCATAATCTGCATGATGTCGAATTAAAACTTTCCCAGTGGAAATGGTGCTAAGAGAGGGACGATTCTCCAGATGGACAGATAGATGGTAGAAACAGCTATGTTTACTACACATCAAGTAAAAGAGCACTTCAAATGCCATGGATTCTGAGAGAGGTTTACATTTATAACTATTCAGAAGCCATTCTAAATAACATTATTAAAATAAATAGTATATTTGTCACTGAGGGATTTTTTTTTCCTAATTCTTTTGAATAATGTTCTTTATTTAAAAAAAGGAAAGCTCAATTCCTTAGTTAAAATGTTGGACCTTCCTTTCTCCATGTTTATTTTCAATGAATTGTTTTGTTTTGTTTTAAGTAACATACTGGTTCAAGGATGTCTAGGGAAATGCCATCCAGTAGAAATGTTCTGGAATATAACCAATGATAACCACTAGCCATGTGTGGCTATTTGAACACTTGAAATGTAGCTTGGCTGCTGGAGAGACTCAATTTTTTATTTAATTTTAAATAACTGTGAGTGACTATTGGTTACTATGTGGGACAGTGCAGATCTAGAGCTTTAATTCTCATGTTGAGTTTATAACTGTGTTTGTCTAACAGAAACTCCTACTTTTATCAAATGCTATTAAACCATCACTGTTTTATGTTGTCCTGACTCTAAGAAATGGCATTTTTTAATTGTGCCTTTGCAGATGTTTCTCTTTCTTTTCATTCCCATAGGCTGGAATGACACTTACTTACGACCCAACCACAGCTGCTATACAGAACGGGTATGTCATTAAGATAAATACATAATGGCTTGAGGGAAAATGTAAAGGTGGAAAATATCAGACGTTTGTTCCGTGAAATACTCTGTTTAAAGGATTACTTAATAAAGGCTTTTGTGTTTGTTCTAGATTTTACCCTTCACCATACAGTATTGCTACAAACCGAATGATCACTCAAACTTCTATTGCACCCTATCTTGCATCTCCTGTATCTGCCTACCAGGTTTGTACCATTAGGATTCATCAAGAATACAGGAACTTGCTACATTTTTGTGTCTTAAAATTTTGAACATTTATAATGCAATTTAAGTCAAATGTTACGTAGCTTGGATACCAATTTAGAATAAGCTGCTTTTTACTTGACAGAGTGATTTACTTTTTATGTCTAAGAGAATGTAAAATGCGAAAATGGTTTCCAGTTGTCAGTCCTTGAAATCTTAGCATTTTAGAATTGGGATGGACCCCAGTACTTCCTCCACAATGAGCCCTGCTGTTGGACACCACATGTCCCAGAAATTAAAGCTTGAAGAGAATTGCCTTCAGGCGAAATATAGAATAGGTGTGCACACTTGCCTTTGTTCCTTCATCAGCAGGAGCTAACAAAATAGCAAGTAAACATGCTAATAAATAAAGATGTGTCTCTATTAGGTAACATTAAATGAGTAATACAGTGAAATTTTAGGCAAAAAAAAAAGGAGGTCACTCCCTGTTTACATTATTTTTGTGAGAAGGCTTATATATTAAATAAATTCCCAACTTAGAACCAAGATCTCATTAAGCACCTTATTATAATACTGATTTGGTTTTATTTCAGGCTTAGCTTCTGTTCTTCGAGCACCCAGTGTGTACATACAATTTCTCTTTAGCAGAATGCCTCTAATAGGGTTGCCGCACTGGCCCAGACAGGAACATTATAATGGAATTCTATTACAGACATGTAGGAATATAGTTCTCTTTTGTTGACTGTTGAGATCCTGTATGACTAAACTAAACTCTTGTGTATTCTTGTTTTTAAAACAATGGAATGAGATGTTGTAGTCCTGATTTCTGGGGTTAGGGGGTTGTAGTGTCTAATAACTGTTTATTTTGCTTCTGTAAGCCTCAGTTTCCTCATCTTTAAAATGGGGATAATAATAGTTTCTGTCTCATAGTCTTGTCATAAGAACTAGAGGAGACTATGTATAGAGTTTGGCACATTATCCTGGCATATCATTAGCAATCAATAAATGTTAGCAATGATTATCGTCATTATTAATGTGCAGGATTAGCTGGCTGGTGAGAATATATTCATTATACTTTTTGAAAAAATAATGGATTGGTCAGCATAAGCAATATCATAAAGGTGGTTTTGTTTAAAAACATAAAAGTAGCTTTGAATAACAAAGAGTAGTGATCAAATGCACTAAAACTGAAATTTTAAAATCGCATTCACAGCCTCCCTCAGCTTTTAGGTTCTTTCCTCCTCCTTTCCCTGAATTGTCTCTTATTTTTTCTTTTATCTCTCCGGGTTGTTATGTTACTTATGCTGGTGTTTCAATCTGCTGGACAAAATATTCACTCATTTAATGCCTCTCTAATTATTTTGAATTTAAGATTTCTGTGTTCTCTTTGCCTGTGTAAAACTCAGATCTGCTCTAGTGCATTTTCCCTAATTAACAATTCCCTAATTAACAATTCCGATATTGAAAAGGTAGTCTTCTCTTAACTATCTGAACTTGGAGCCCTCTGCCACTTATGGATATTACTAAAAATAGGCACAAGTAAGCTTATTCTCAGGCGAATGAAAGATTGTGCATATTAATTTGAATGTGTACTGCTGTAGATATAATTCTTAATGCACCTCCCTACCACCTCTTTTCTATAAAAATATTGAACATTTTGCCCACAGAACTGTTTCATAGAATTAAGAAATCAGAAAGGCTAGTGTTTGTAATAAATTTGATAGGCCTAACTAGAAACAACATTTCATTTTAAAGGCCTGATTTTTTTTTTCCTTAGGCATTCTGTGTTTTCCTAAGATACGTGTGGAATTTTTTTCATTTGCCTTACACTCAGTGCCATAACCTCAAAGACTGATTCTTAACCCCATCCATTCAGGGGCCTAGTAGGGTCAGCAGATGAGCTTTAAGTGGTCTTTCTGTGATTCCCTTAAATTGTTTGCAAAATGTTGCTTGTGTGTGTGCAGTTAGTTGGGGGAGGGGGGGCAGGGGGCGGGGGGAGAAGAGGTCTGTATCTTTCGTCAGTTTTTCAGTGGGCTCCATGACCTAAACAATGTAAAGAATCAATGGTAAAAAGAAAAGAAAAATAATAGAACATAGATTATTATTCCCATTTTATAGTTAGGGGAAAAATGAGGACTAGTCATTGACAGCAGCTGATTGGCTGCTTGAAAAAGAAAATTGGGTTAGATGTCATAGCTCCCTAACCCCATAATGCTATATTAGATTATCAAGACCACTGAAGCATATTTAAAAAATGGGAGCATCTGTCCCAAATTGGGGTCTCTTTGGAGCTGCTCGCCTCCCCGTGATTTATTCAGTGAAGGCCTTGTACCCGTGTTGGAGTGGGCCTTTCTCCACTAAACCACCATATGCTTATACAATTGGATTTGAGAAATTGGCATCCTCAAGAAACCACCAATACCCCGACGGGGAAAGGCTGCAGTCCAGATAACTGAAATGTTAACAAGGCAGAAGCACTTAACTTTGATCTGCCTTAGGTGGCAAAGGAAACCAGAGAAAACAAGTATCGGGGCTCTGCTATCAAGGTAATTCCTAATACGTTCTTCCCCCATGACTCTCCCCTCGTATCCTCTCTATAGAACCTCTGAAGTTAACAGCAGGGGATAAGACACAGGAGGGTTTTGTTAAGAATGACAGACTGAAACGTATTCTAAAAACTACATAGTCTCAGGAAAGCTCTGGGCATCAAGAAATGGACTGTTTTTGCTTTTGTTTTTGTTTTTTGTTTTTTTTCTCTCGAACGGCAGACTGCTTTCTTTTCTGCCATGAAACCTGACTCTCACATCTTATTTCTCAATCCAAGAGGGTCTGCTGTGTGGATGCCCTAGTGACTGTCGATGTCAAGATCTAGTTGCTGAAGTTTCATTTTCTAAATCTGAATTTCAGATTTTTATTTTCCACACTAGCGAGAAATTGTTGACCACCAAACAAGATTTCTAAAACCTAACAAATGTCCTGGGATCCAAGAGGGATTGAATTTGATTATTCTTTTTAAATAAGCACATACTTTATGGGTTAGTTTCTAATAAGATGTGCTGGAATTAATTCTCATTCATCTGTATTTCTGAAGCATCTAGTTCCATACTTTGATGATAGTACTTTTCACTATTGATTGGAGTTCTTTACTTGTTTATCTCCCTTGCTTGAGACAGTAAATTTCTTGAGGGTGGGGCCCATGTCTTATCACCTTTTTTCTTTTTGGTGCCTGATACTCACACACCTCAGTAAAGGAATTTTGTTTTAAATAATCATTTCATCCTATTCAGAGTGACCAGTTTGCCAAGAACTCTAACTGCCTTAATAATCTTTTTAATCATTGATAGTATTGTTTCCTTAATTTCCTTCTGTCGATTTTAACATGATTAAAAGAGTTCTAGAGAAATAGGTAGCATTCCAATGGAAATCAATGTTTCTTTCAAAATCCTCCCTTTTCCAGGTGCAAAGTCCTTCTTGGATGCAACCTCAACCATATATCCTACAGCACCCTGTAAGTTGTCATCATCAAGTCTTTGTGCTTTGAAAGTAAACCATGTACATGTTAAAACCATTCTCTGGGAAATTTTAAGCATGTAATATGTGAATGTATAAGCTCATTATAAAACTCTCATCACCTTTGTCTTAAAACAAGTTGGTAGTTAACAGTAAGTTAAATTTGCAGTCTGTCAGAACTTAGAATATATCATATTGGAGAACGGGTACCATTTTCTTCCTCCTACCAGTTCTGTAGGAGATCATTAAATTGAGTTTTTTACTTTTTAAATTGTTTAAATTGTAAGAGTTTTTTTAATTGCTAATTTTTAGCAGCACTTGCGATGAAACCCTCATTTTTAACATTCTATTTAATTGCAAGTATACAGTGTCAAAATTAATCTAGAGATTTTTATTGGAGTTTCTTAGCCTCTCCACAGAAACTATAAATACAAAAGTAGTAACACCTTCTTTGGTAAATAAATGGGATTTCTTTAGTGACATGATCATTTGTTGCATTTATGTATACAATATATTTCTTTTAGTGGAGTAAGTTATCCTTCATTTTATTAGTATATTTTAATGTGTTTTTCAAAAATACATAAAATCTAGGTTGTTGAATTAAAACATGGTTTTAAAAAGTTGAAAAAAAATAGCCATAGCCAGTATGGCTCAGTTGATTGGGCGTCATCCCATGCACTGAAAAGTCACAGGTTCAATTCCCGGTCAGGGCACATGCTGGAGTTGTGGGTTCAGTCCCTGGCTGGGTCACGTGCAAGAGCCAGCCAGATTGATGTTCTGCTTTCACATCGATGTTTATCTCTCTCTCTTTCTCCTTTCCTCTTTCTCTAAAAATGAATAAAATAAGAAATGTAACAAAAAAATTTTTAAAAGAAAGAAATGTCTTTTTTAACGTTGAAAAAATAAAGGTGGAGAACAAAATCACACACAAAAAAGGCTAAGAATGCCCAATTCGGACCTACATGCTTGCCATGAGAAGGCCACACCTTTGGCCCTAAGCTTTCTAATAACTAACGCAAAATAGGAATCTTTTTTAAATATATGTTTTTATTGATTTCGGAGAGAAGAAGGGAGAGGGAGAGAGGGATAGAAACATCGATGAGAGAGAATCATTGATTAGCTGCCTCCTGCAGGCTCCCTACTGGGGATCAAGCCCGCAACCCAGACATGTGCCCTGACCGGGATTTGAGCCATGATCTCCTGGTTCATGGGTTAATGCTCAACCCTTGAGCCACCCCAGCCAGGCACAAAATGGGATCTTGATAAGCAGTACAGCTCACAGTACTCATAAGATAAAAACAGATCAGTTGTTTGGGAAGAGCACAGTCTTCTTGGCCTTAAGATGAGACAGGAATTTCTCTCCTAACACCTAGAGAGGACACTATGTAATGTAAGATCGTGTGTATGAAACAGCAGTCCAGGGATAAGTTCTGAATAGAAAGTTGCTGAGATGACTCTGAAGAAGCAAATAAAACTTGGTCAGTTAATAACACAGGAGAAAAGCTCTGTGCTATTGTGTCTACATACACACATATGTTTCTATATGCACACATGCATCCACATACATACATACATGCCAACTCATGTATGCACATTTACACCCCCACATACACAAACGCTCATGGCAGTCCATGTCCCTGGTCCTTTGTGCTGTCCTATTGTAAAATGCTGGAAATGAACTCACTTTTCATTTGGGGGCTTCCTGGTATAATAGTTCCTACAGATGAATGGGAAAAATGAGCAGGAAACTCCTTCAGCATATTCTGGGCTTCTGAGTCATTTCTATGTTACACTCACTCTGAGGATGCACATTAAACCTTTAAAAAGAAAAAAAAAATTTAAATATATTTTTATTGAATTCAGAGAGAAAGAGAGAGAAAGAGAGAGAGAGAAACATCAATGATAAGAGAATATCATTGATCGGCTGCCTCCTGCACACCCCACACTGTGGGTCAAGCCTGCAACCCGGGGCATGTGCCCTGACCAGGAATTGAACCGTGACCCTCCTGCTTCATAATTTTTTTTATGAAATGTATTAACAACAAACTATTTCTGGCACATCTATATTTTCTTGGCAACTTTTAGAGCCAAAGCTGCACATAGCTCAGTTGAACATCTTTAAGGAGACCGTAGTGTACAGAAGGTTCCTGTCTGAGGATTCATTTCCTTTCCCACCAGATCTGGACTGCCTGCAGCCAGAATTAAAGTGCCTGCACATCGATCTCAGCCCACAGTTGTGCATCTAATATCAATAAATAACTGTATTTAGGGGATATGTCCAGTATAGTGATGGCAAAACCTTAACATTAATTTTGTAGTGTTAGAATAATTGTATTCTCAGGCCATTGGATGATTGCAAAAGTGGGAGGAATTATATAATCCATAAGAATATTATATAGGATAAATTAGAGAAAATGTAAAAATTCAAAAATAGAATTAATTAAATTTTGGTTTATGCAATCAGTGTATCATTATGTAATCTTTGAAAATTGTGATAATGACAGTTATGCAGTAGTTTAGGTAAATATTTATAATGAAATGTTAAGTGAAAAGCAGAAACCCAGGATATGTAATTGTTTATGTACCTTCATTGCAATTCTGTAAAAACATGCCCAGTTTAGAATCTGGGCAGCAGTGGGAGCTGACGGTGCTCACAGTGATGTGGGGGAGAGAGAGTGGGTGACTGGTGATTTTCCCACCTCTCCTCTCTGTTTTTTTTAAATTATATTTTACTTTTAATGATCAGAATTTTAAAATATGAAGTCAAATAATCTGAAATTGGCTTATTCATTATATTTGAATCAGTTTCCCTGTCCTGGCCCCAAATTGTAGTTGAAAGTGCTGGGAAACGCTGAGTGAATGAAGAATGTGATCTTGATCTTGATCTTGAATCCAATGACTTTCTATATAGAACTATAAAAACATGGTATTTATAATATTCAATATAGCATATTATTTTGTGGCCACATAAACCATCAACTGCCATGTATTTTAAAAAATAATTAAGCCTTTTGTAACCCAGCAGGCCAAAAATAGTTTGAATTTTCTGTTACAGCTCCTCCTGCTGGACTAGTTTTGCTTCACAGTTAAGTGAAGGTAAAGGGAGAGGTGGTTAATACAGGGATTTCCATAAAGTGAGTGCTCCTTAAAAAGTCTCAGGAAATACACTCTAGAAGAGTTTAAGGAGGTAATTTATGCCATTTGCAAATTTGAGGGGAGGTTATTTTTGTTTCACATTCCTCAACAAACAGGCATTTCCTTTGAAAAAAAGTGATTACAGAATTGTAACTCCCTTCCTCTTGTCTTAACATGTATCTTACATGGCTCTTGTCTCCAACTTCCCAGGGTGCCGTGTTAACTCCCTCAATGGAGCACACCATGTCACTACAGCCCGCATCTATGATCAACCCTCTGGCCCAGCAGATGAGTCATCTGTCACTAGGCAACACCGGAACAGTAGGTGGCAAATTAATATCATCTGTCTCGGCAAAGAGAAGAGTGTAAATTAATGCAGCCTGTGTCTTCCCTCTCAGTCACATGCTCTGTGATGTCAACGATATGTCTGACCTCCTGACACCTCCTCTCCACACATACACATTGCCTTCCTCATAGTAAATACTCAGATATTTCTTGATTAATTGATGAACTAAAAGTTGGTCCCCTGAGTATCTCTTCTTTACCAGAATGTAGCACCCATACTTGACTTTACCCAGCCCCAATAATCAGTCCTGTTCATTCATTCTGGCAGACCTGGTCTCCTGAATCAAAAGATGAAGGTGATACATGGTGGCAAAGACAAGGGATTTCTCCTCACTTATTTTTTTTTTATGGAATTTGGGGACATTGAATCATGATCTCTATGCTGAATTATTTCCCCAGAGTCCAGGAGACTTAATTGGGCACTGAAGTTGAGCTGATATCATACCCAATTAACTCCCAGGGTTGATATGGGCAGTGTTTGGATAAAACAACCAAGAGCTTTTAAGTCAGACCATATCTATGGTGGCTTAAAAGAACAAAGGGTATTAGGGTGTTTTCCCCACTTACACTCAAAGCTAGCAGCGGCTTCTTGTGGAGGCTTATACGGGCCACTTACCTCCAATGAGGTTGGCTAGAAAGCTCTCCTGCCTTTGGAAACAGATGCCTGTCAGCAAGGGTCCACTTCGTATTCTGCAGTGACCTGTTAAAGATCTAGTAAGTCATTGACCCCTTGGGTCTCCACTTAGTGAGACAGTTCTGGATACTAGCTCAGGGGGCTTCTGGGAAATAATGAGGCCCTTTGAGAAGAGAGCTTTTAAAATAGCACATTAATGATGTTCATTGAGGATAAAAAACCTTAATGATCTTCACCCATGTGCTTCTTTGTTAGGAAATTCCAAGAAAGGTGGGATTTTTACTTTGACAAATTCAAAAAGTAGAAAGCATTCGCTTTGCCTTTCATATGATATAGTGATGTTAGTATACTAATTAAATTTTGAGCCCATTTACATTTCTTCTTTGAGACTTCCAAATACTTGTCATCCCACCTCAAAATTCCCCAAGTGTTCAGAATTTTGCATGGCTTGTCCTGGCCCATCTTGACCATACTCTTCTTTTCAGTACATGCCTGCAACATCAGCTATGCAAGGAGCCTATTTGCCACAGTACACACACGTGCAGACGACGGCAGTTCCTGTTGAGGTTGGTACAGACCATTCTGGCAATGAATAGTTTCAGAAATGGGTAAATTAGATGAAATTCAAAGGAAAATCGATCAAGTCACACATTTGCATAAAGATTTCAGTTTAGAGGGAGTATATACCTAGAGTTATTTTTAACTATGAATCGTCATTCTCTGCATACAAATTAGTGTAGTGACATCCAGGCCACACCTCCAAGACTCCCAAGAACATTTTCTAAGCTTGTAACACATTTCATTTCCCTTTCAAGGCTCTATCTTGTCTCCTATAAAATGGTGCTTACAGGCAAATTAAGGTAAAGCTGAGTCAGTAATCCTAGTACCAAAGATTACTAGTATATCAATCATAATAATTGCAAAATCAGTTATAATTGAGATGTTTGAAAAAAAGCTGATGCTTCAAAACTTTTAGAGGGATGAGGAACAAACCATACCTGTTTTCATAGAGGCTGTTTGTATAGCTAAATAACTCCTTGTTCTTGTTATGGAAGATACTAATACAATATTGACATGAAATAAGTCTGACATTTAAATTAAGATTTGAATAAAGCTTGGACAGAAATAGCATTTTCCAGCAAAGTACCCTTAAACTTCCAAGGAAATTCATCAACTCAATCAATTCCACCTTCCAAGCAGATCCCATAGGTTCTAATTCCAGAAGCGGCCCTAGGACTGTGGCTGAATATGGGGGATGGAGGGAGTGAGGGGGATGATTGTTGTTTTGTTTGCAGCTGGTCAATTTAAATTTGTGCAATTACTGACAATCGTAGTTACAAAAACTCAAAACCCAAAATCTTTTATCTGCAATTCTGAAATACACAAAAAGTATTAAAACAAAAAATTCTCTTTGTAACTACTTTAGCAAATAACTTGATCCGCAGCAATACCCAACCCAAACTGATGCAAGACACAGATCTTTTCTCCACTTACTGTGCATAGTTATGTCTTCCAGTGCAGACCTGTTAATGTGGTTGACTGTGAGGTACAGCCCTGGACCCCACTGTGTATATTCAGTGACGTGCTGCTTATGCATACCATATTTCAGATCCTAAAATCTGAAAACACTGAATTTCAAGTCACATCTGGCCCCAAGGGATAAGAGATTTGTTTGATAAGTTGTAGCTTGGTGTGAAAAGACAACTCATAAATGTGGGGTGGGAGGCTCTTTGGGTGCATCAGGTATTTTAACTTCTTAGGGAAATAATTCACCTTGAAAGTTCTACATGACCTTAAGAAAATCACTTTTTAAAAAAAATCACTTTAAAGAGTGCTTGTTTTGAAGATGCTGGACTCAGTCAGACCTGGGCAGCAGCGTTTGGATCTCATTGCTCACATGTCTCATCTGTTCTGCTTTGTTGTAGGAGGCGAGTGGTCAGCAGCAGGTGGCTGTAGAGACGTCTAATGACCATTCTCCATATACCTTTCAACCCAATAAGTAACTGTGAGGTATGAGGGAGAGGTCTCCATCACTGTAGGGCTCAGGTCAAGAGAAAAATCTAATGGTTCTTTTATCAAAGTGGATGGAACTTAGGATAACTGAGATTTCCTCACACTGCTGTGATCATGGCTAAGGAATCCAATGTTATCAAAATGTTCAAAGCAGTGGTTTTTGTGGATTTGCAATTCAGTATTCTTTCCAAAAGGCGCTTATGTTGAAGTCGAATATATATTTACTCTCTCCCTTCTTAACTCTCCCCCAAAATGTGTAACATTAGAAAACAGCAGGCATCAGATTTGTCCTACAGCACATTTATTTTACATTGATCTTACTTCAGTGTTCACAAGCTCAAGGATATGTAGCACAAGAGTTTGCATAATCTAGCATTGCAAGGTTAGCAGTATCTTGACTTAGGAGATTGAGAAGTTGCATTACCAGCTCTCACTGCCACAAATCTCAAACCTTTTTACTTTACCATGCAGATTGCAGTGAAATAACTGGACAGAACTTGGGTTTCTTGTTCTGGCGAAAGTATGTTGCAGGCCCCAGATTTCAAAGTTGGACTCGAAGCGTAGAAAGTGACCCTCAGTTCCAGAGTTTGCATTTATTGGCCTACTCCCAGGGATGAGGACAGCCTTTTCTAAACACCTTTATCTTTAAAACCAAAAAGAGATTACAAAGCTCTGTGGTGTATTCTATCAAATGTACAAAAGCCTTTGTCTTTTATTTTTCTCTTCCAGATGTACAGAAGGGTGTTCTTACATGAAGAAGGGTGTGAAGGCTGAACAATCATGGATTTTTCTGATCAATTGTGCTTTAGGAAATTATTGACAGTTTTGCACAGGTTCTTGAAAACGTTATTTATAATGAAATCAACTAAAACTATTTTTGCTATAAGTTCTATAAGGTGCATAAAACCCTTAAATTCATCTAGTAGCTGTTCCCCTGAACAGGTTTATTTTAGTAAAAAAAAAAAATACAAAAAAAAAAAAACCCAAAAAGATTTTTATCAAATGTTACAATGCAAAAAAAAAGGAAAAAAAAAAAAAAAGAGAAAAAATGGAAAAAAAAGAAAAAGAAAACTTCAATTTTCTGGGTATGCACAAAGACCATGAAGACTTATCCAAGTGCATGACCGGATTTTTGTGGTTTTGTTCATTTTGTGTTTAATTTGTGTTTTTTCCCGCTGTATGAAATGGGCTTTCTAACGTTTCACTAGTCCGACTTCACCCACGGTGTTCTGTGCTTGCAGTGCGAGTGTTGCTGTAATTCAGTGTTGCCGTCTGTGTCTCTTTTCTTCGCTTTCCGTTTTTCTTTCAATGTAGTGTGAAGTGTCTTATCCTTTTCTATGAATTCCAATTTGCCTTAACTCTTTTGATGCTGTAGCTGTTTCAGTAAAAGTTAGTTCAAACTAATGATGTAGAATGCTTTGACCAAATGAGCTGGTCTATTATGCCTTGTAAAACAGCAGCATAGGGCTTTTAAAAGGTAGTCAATAAAAGTTGCTGAAATTTTGGCTTTTTTAAATATGTAGTAGGTGTTTTTAATGATTTTTCACATAATGTGTAAGGTAGTGAAATGCAAGAAGGGAAAAACGATTTGTGTGAAACACATTTTCTGACTGGGGAACTTTTAATAGGGTAAATTGTTTGTATGGCTGTATGCCAACAGTTTCCTCTGATAGTTTGACTGATTTAGGATATCTGCTGTATGATGCAATGTAAAGTCTTTTTTGCCTTTTTTCAGGAAAAAAAAAACAAAAACCTAACTTGATGTTCTAGATTTAGTGTAGGTAGTGTTGGGACTGGGGGTGGGGGGTGGGGGAGGGGAGTCCCCGAATGTTTTGTCCTTCCTTTATACTAATGATAGTGCTTTAGAATGCGAATTAGGCCTGAGATCTGGCAAATAGAAAGATGTTGGTATTGCAACTAAATGGCAAAAGCTAAAAGTAAGGATTTATCTTCAAACATGAGCTGAGATATGGATAGAAGCAAAACGATTGGCTACTAGCTCTCTCTCTCTCTCCTCTCTCTATTACGTAAATTTGAGAAATAAAAATTACTTGGCACTTTTAAAGGTAACTTCACCAAAGACCGAAGAGCCAGTAACCAGTAGCTCCAACTTGTCTCAGCATCACATCTTCTGTGCTCTTTATTTTTGCCGGACCAGTTTGCGGTTAGGAGAATGTGCCTTTTTTGTACCTTTGCATTTAGGTTTTATAATTTTAATTGATGTATGGACACACACAAACAAAAAAGCATGAAGGAAGATTTGGATCCAAGCAGTGCCACACTTTACATCGTCACTACAAGTGTTAAGTGTAAAGAAAAACCAATTTTGAAACTATGAAATTCCTGATTCATAAATACACAGTTATTTCTACTTTAGTACATACAAGATGATTCACTGTTATTAAAGCTCTTTTATTAAGATAATTGCATACGTTTGAAAAGCAACGGTA
This sequence comes from Myotis lucifugus, assembly GCF_000147115.1. Lineage (NCBI taxonomy): Eukaryota > Metazoa > Chordata > Mammalia > Chiroptera > Vespertilionidae > Myotis > Myotis lucifugus. Next base: position 19,084,481 of record NW_005871053.1, read on the forward strand.
AATTAAGTTGTCTTCCAAAACTGTGTACTTGTCTGGTCAACTGTGTGTGATCAGTTATCTACCTCAGAGTCTATTTTCTTTTGTGCTGGGACAGGTTGCTGGCCCTCCCTGTTTCCACAGACCAAATCCTCCTAGCTCAGGAGCTAGGGCTAAGCAGTTCTTTCTTTCGAGTATTTTTTAGTTCTTAAATTTTATGCTTGTATTTGATTCTAGATGTCAGTGACATTTCATAGTTTCAAAAGTCCTTGCTGCTCTGAGAAGTGTAGATTCTATTGAAAATTACGTAGTCATAAGAGAAATGTGTTTTTGTTTTTGTTTTTGTTTCCTTTTTTAAAGTTGTGGTATTATTGGTTCTATGCTCCCTGGAATATTCCTGCTTTGTGAAAGTCCAGACTGAACGCAGTGCCCTCCATGTACCTAGTACATTTATAAACCCGGGTCTCTCACTACTTGATATTTTTGCATTAGTTAAGACAGAAATTTGATAGTTCAGTTAGAGGGGAGGGCAAATCTGCTGCTAGAAATGTCTGAACTAAGTGCCATACTCGTCTGGGTAAGATTTGGGAAACATAACCTCTGTACATAAAAAAAAAAAAGTCAGTTAAACATCACATAGTAGACAGCCATTAAATTATAAAAAAAATTAATTTATGAAGAAAGACCTTTTGTACAGATTGAAAAAAAAAGATTTTCATAGAGATATCTATATGATCAAGAGAGTTAATTTTTTATTTTGTTTTACTAGTGCCACAAACTTGCCAGTGGTAACTTATTTGTCCGGTTCAAGATAACTCTGTAGTTTTCTTTCCTAGGACTTGTTGTTAAAAACGCCAAAAGACATTTTTGAACTGTACATTTGATCAGATTGTTAGCTTTTTCTGTTTTATTTCTTTTGAGAACCTTTGAATAAAAAACATCTGAAATTTTCTTTTTCCTGTCAATTTTTTTAAGTAGATTAAAAGTGTGTCAGAGTTTTAGATGACCTTCCTTGAGCTCAGTAGGTTGGTTTGAAAGTGAGTTGAAAATTATTTTAGATTCAATGTGAACTTGAAATATATTTTCTCCCAAAGAATTATAAAAACCTTCTCATGCCCCTCTTTGGGGTTATTTAAATCTGTGTCCAGGGACCAGAGACATTAACCATTAGCTCCCCACATTTCATCTCAGCAAAAGTGCACCTTTGGTCTTTTGTCCCTCCTCCTTCCTGCTGCCCTCTGACTGTGGCACTGCTTGGCATTGCCCAGCAAGGAGGACAGAATAAAAACTGAGTCCCATCAAGCAAGCACCCAGGTAAGGATTTCAAGATGATTTTAAGACGATCTTATCCTGCCTTGATGGCCGCGGGCCTCCTGAGTGACCTTGGCGGTTCCCAGTAGGAGGCTGTGGTGCAGCATTCATGGGGGAGAGAGAACTCGTTCCCATAACCCTGGTTTTATGGGAAGCACTTAATACAGGAAATTGATTCCTTCTACCCAAGGCAGATTAAGTGTTTTAGCAGAGCTGTACAGTATTCATTTTCTCTGTCCTGGTGGTGAAAGGAGTGAGCAAGAAAAATATCCATCCCCTCCATTCCTGTACACGCCCCCCTGCAATGTGGGTGAGGTTGAATATGAACTAGAAATGTGGGGCGTAGAGCACCTCCCTTGCTCGAGCCAAGAAAGCCTGGTACTCAGTGGCTGGCTCAGAAAAGGACACAGGGTCCTCTGATGATACCCAGTGCTTCTGAGGGAGAGATGTCGGGCAGGAGGGAAGTTTGCCTCACTTTCTGTTCCAGCCTCCTCTGTATGACCAACAACCGAAGCACCTTCCATTTTGTTGGCCTTATTTTTGTTCTCATATTTTTTAAGAAGGCTTTCTGTCGCTGGAGTCCTGGGACATCCAGTGGCTGCCTTTACACAGAAACTAGTAGCACTTTCTCAAGATCACCTTTCTGTGCCAAAGAGATGGACCAAATCAAAGTGATGATGGTTCAGAAAGAGCTACTCCTCCCATAGAAAGAGGCAGTGCAGAGCCTTTGGGGATAAACAACTGCTAAAAGGCCATGGCTACTTGGTCATCGTCAGGGGCCAGGATTTCCCCATTGTCTAAGATGGGCTGGGATCAGCCTCCACTTGAGTCAGCTTGGAAGGGAGGGAGGAAGCTCTGGCAGTTGGTCCCTGGCATCCAGGTTTCCACCCCCACCATCCATACCCTTCATGGGCATTGGCGCCAGGTAAATCCACTGGAGCCTGAGTGCCCCCTCTTGAATTTCACAAATACTGATTAAATGTCCACTAGGAGAGAGGCATTGCCTCCCAGGCTGAGGGAGGCTCCAAATAGGTTCAGGTCTGATTGATGATACTGTCACTGCACTAGAATAGCCCAAAAGGAAGAGATCCCACTCCCTCATGGGGAGAGGTTATGGGCATGTCACCAGCACCACTTTCCCCAACCACCAAAAAGCTTCAGAAAAGGGAAAACGAGGGCCGAGGGAGGAAAACTCTGAGCTCAGGGTTTAAGAAAAGCCTGGCAGTTTCTTCCCCTCAAATAGCAATGTGATGAGGTCACCACTACTCAGTCATCAAGGAGCACGCTGATGCCCCCACTGGTGGCCATGCCAGATGGCAGCGGGGAGTGGGGGCTGCAAGGTGAGTGCCCAGAGCCCGGCGAGGATTCCTGGCACAGCTGAATGGCAGTGCCCTGTACCCATTCCTCCGTGTGGGATAAACCGCCAGGCAATGGAATTTCAACCCTGTGAAATGGCTCCAGAGTGTCTCCTGGGTCTTTGTGGGGCCAGAGGGTGTTTTCACTTGAGCCACTAGAGGGAGGATTTTGTTTTCTTCTTCAACTGTGAGCTCCAAGGCAGCCGCCCAGGCAGCCCTGGGTTATGTATGGCCTTGGAGCGGGGGCTGCTGGTGGATATTCAATCTGCAAGCTTCCGAGGGAGAGAAATGGGGCAGGAGGGAAGTGTGCCTCCTTTTCTGTCCCAGCCTCACAGTCCCAGTGCTCCTCCATCTACCCCTGGGATCACAGGGTTCTTGAATTGGGGGCTAGTTGTAAGAACTGATGCACAGATAATCACCATTGCCCAATGCAGGCAGCTTTCTCATCAAGACCATTGTTGCCCATACTGGGGAGTAACTTAAATGTGATTTTAAGGCACAAGGACGCCAAAAAACCTTACCAGACCTCGTGACTCGAAGACCCATGAAAGCGCTGGCAGGTTTTAGAGTTGCTCAGAATTGAAAACAGGTGGCATTAAACAGACTTTAACGCTATTACTCATCTTTTTAAAATGTGACTCTGAGAGACTGAGATTTCATCTAGTTACTCAATTGTTCATTTATAGATGATACAGATCATAAACCATACGCTGCAGGTATCTCCTGCCTTCTAGTATCCCTGAAGCCACTTTCTCTGCTTGAATACCTCTAGTGAGTGGGCACTTCCCACCTCACCTGGCATTCTTTTTGGAACAGCTCTCAAACTTGCTTAAGGAAGGAGTCAAAATTGTGTCTATGTCATTTCTACTTAGCATCCTTACGTTTGCCAACTGAGATGCTGTGGAGTAAGTCGGTCATTCCCATTCTTTAAAAGACAAAAGTATAATGACAAGAAACACATCAGTGATTGCCAGGAGTAGAAGGGATGGGAGGATGTGACTATAGGGGTATGGCACAGGGTGGTTTTGTTTGTGTGTGTGTGTGTGTGTGTGTGTGTGTGTGTGTGTTTTGGGGGGGGTGGCCATGAAACTATTCTATATTCTAATTGTGGTTACACAATTTATGTGCTAAAATCCATGGACCTGTACACCAAAAGTCTATTTTAATGTATGACCACTTATAAAATAATTTTTTTTAAATCAGATAAGTAAGTCATTCCTCAAATGTAGAAAACTGCAGGCTCCACAGATCTCTGGGTTGAACATTGCTTATGGCTGTAACTTCCTCTGGCTCCACACTCCCCCAGCTCACACCCCAAGTGCACCACAGGTGGCTCGGGATAAAACCCAGAACTCGCAGAAGGGACCCCGAGCCTTCACTTACCTCCCAGCTCAGCCCATCCTCCTACAGGCACAGTGGTTTCCTTTTTGACTTCTCGCGCACACCACAATTCTTAAAACTTGCAGCCAATTAAAATCTCTATGTTGTTTTATCTTTTGTCATGATTAATTATAACAGACATGCAATTAAATATGTAGTCATTTAAAATAAAGACTTGCCCAGCCAGTGTGGCTCTGTGGTTGAGCGTCGACCTATGAACCAGAAGGTTCAATTTCCGGTCAGGGCACATGCTCAGGTTGTGGGCTCAGTCCCCAGTGTGGGGTGTACAGGAGGCAGCCAATCAATTATTCTCTCTCATTATTGATGTTTCTAGGTCTCTCTCTTCCTCTCTGAAATCAATGAAAATATATTTTAAAAAAATAAAGACATCTTAATGGCATGAAAAATGCTCAGGATATAAAGTGAAGGGAAAGTGTTAGGTACATAATAGTAGATACAGTATGCTCATAACTATGAAGCAATATTTAAATATGAATGGTACTTCAAAATGCTTAGCTGTAGCCCTGGCCAGTGCAGCTCAGTTGGAGCATTCTCTCATATACCAAAAGGTTTCAGGTTCGATTCCCAGTCAGGACAAGTATGGAAGGCAACCAATCAATGTTTATCTCTCACATTGATGTTTCTCTCTCTCTCTCTCTCTCTCTCTCTCTCTCTCTCAAAATCAATAAAAACATATCCTCAAGTGAGGATTTTTTAAAAAAATGCTTAGCTTTATAGGTGGAAAAATTGTGGGAAGCTTGTGTTTTCTCATTAATACTTTTTCAAATTTTTTCATTTTTCTATAATGACATTTTATAATTGGGAAAAGGAAGTTTTAACAAAAATTGTTGTCAGATCATCCTGAAATTATGCAAGTTGGTGTATTATATTCCCATCTGGCATATTTGATTATTTGTTTGTTTTTAAAACATCATGCACCAGAAGACACAAAGATGACAGAATGTGGTTCCACTCCTCAAGGAACATTCTGTGAGCAGACACAATATATAAGTGACAGTATTGTAAAGAAAAGTAACAAGTATGATCTAAATAAAGAGCTTTGGGACTTATGTGAAGGGGCCGAGACGACGTTGACACTCTCCTGAGGGTCTTCTCATTTCCACATTACTAATCAGTTCCTTTTTACTGATCAGAAATCACTCCAAAGCAGCCCTTTTTGCTCACTGGTTGCTCTGCCTTCTGAGAGGTGAAATTGTCAGGCAGACACATGAAGTCTTTGGTAGGTCTGGTCTTGCCAGATGAGACTTAGGGCAGATGTCCAAGGAGTTGATGTTCCTTTGTCACTACTGCCCTGAAAATAATGGATTATGTATCATGTTTTGTTTCGGTCCAGCGGGGTGTAGGATACTTTCCAAATAATGTCATTTTGACTTATTTTACCCTTGGTCAGATGTTCTCCACATGCCAGATTATGGATTTGTAAACACCTGTGTAGTTTTCTGATCCCCTCCACTATATCTTAAAAACCCACAGTTATTACTTTCTTCCCAAAAGTTTCAGTAGGAATCCTATCATATTCTCTTCGTTACATGTTATGCTTTGACACATGCCCAAGACCATGAATATTGTTCCTACCGATTTGTCTCTTATTTTCTTGTATGTACTGAGCGAGCCTTCTTGACATCCTTGTTATATACATGATCTTCTTCCTAACATTTAGTTTAGTTTTATAGAGGAGGTGCTGTTTCTCTCAACTTTCACTCGTCCAATAACTATTTATTTCACAAACTTTTATTTTACAATGTTTTGAAGCAATTTATAGGAAACACAATAAAACAAATTTAAAAATGAGGGCTTGGGAGGTTAGCAGTAAAGAGAGGTAAGAAGAGCACAGAATATAGTTTGCAAACCAAAAGGCCTCCACCATCTCTCTAGTCGAACCTCAATAATTTTGAGTTTTCTGGCAGCCAAGGTGAAAGGGGAGACAGGTACATCCATCTATAGCTCTTCTATAGCTCTTCTCACCAAAGGGAGCGAAGCCTCCCAGATCCTCTGGAGAAAGATGGCATTTGCTAGTTCTGTACAGGGACCCCTAAAGGAGGCACGGGCAGTGTCTACCACATTTTCCTGCCAATACAATGATGCTTTCCCATGGGCGTTTCAATGAAAGCCAAGGACAGCACACCAAAGCACCACGTAGTGACTCTGTGAGGTGATAGGCTCATCATGGACACTTTCAGTTAAGTCTCTTCTCAAATGTTCCTACGTGATGTATTTTACTCCTGTCACCAAGCCCATTGCTCTGACTCTGAAGGACAAGATCTGTTTTGACACATTACAAACATTCTAGATGCTCCTTTCTCTTTCACGTCCAGCCCCCCAAATAAGAAGAGAAATGCACCCCACAAGTCATCCGCTGCTTCCTGAGCACTTCAGATGACACCGAAGACTCTGTCCAGTCTCCCATTTCTCTGGAAGCAGCAGCGTGCAGTCAAGTCCATGGCTGGCTGACCTGGGCAGGCATGCACTCCTCCGGGCAAGGTCTGTGCGTTAAGGGAGGATCATGGCACTTTTCATTACCTACCATTGCATCTTTGCTTTTCCATCAAAGGATTCTTAAGAGCTGAGGAGAAGTCATAGGGAACTCTAGGGATGTTGAGGCATAGCCCCGTGTGGCTCACCTTAAACACAAAATTTCTCTTATTTTCTCCTCAGTGAATGGCAATTTGATGTTTAACATTATAACATCTCTTTCTCTTTTTTCCCCCAAGATGCTTGTGCCATTTTATTTATTTCCTAATATTTAAAAAAAAAATCCAAACAAAAGTTGCAAGTACAATACAATAGAAAGAACTTTTATCCTGATGTGTTTGAGAGCAAATTATTGACCCCAGTGCTCCATTATCCCCTTCAAACAAGGACCTTCTCCTACATGGCCACAACACAACCATCAAAACCAGAAAAGGAAAATGCCGATGCATTACTGTCATCTAATCCTCAGACACCAGTCAATTCTCATCAGTTATTCCTTCGTAGTAAAAAGCTCTAGTTCAAAATCGTGCGTTGCATTTACTTGTCGTGTGTCTTTACTTTCCCTCATTCTGAAATAGCTCCTCAGTCTTTATTTGATGGTCATTACTTGGACACAATGGAAGATTCCTGGCCAGGTATTTAGCAGAGTGCTTAGATCAGTTCGTTGGAAGTTTCCGTTGGCCCTGCACCTTTGGCAGGAATATCGCCAAAGTGGGGCTTGTTCTCCTTGCTGCATTCCATCCTGTGACAGAGGGTTTCTATTTGTCTCCCCACCGATGGGGTTCCCTTTGATCATTTAATTAAAGTGGTGCCTGCCTGGCATTTCCACTCTAAAGTCACTCTTTCCCACTTTGCAGTTAAATATTTTGTGGGGAGGTGCTTTGTAACCACATAAGTACCGTGAACTTCCTCACACTTTGAATAGATTCATTTACTTTTTTACATAAGAATGGGCTCAGAATTTCCTATTTTAGTTAATGGGGTCTAATCTGTTACAATTATTAGTTGATGTTCCAATTGCCCCCAATTTGGCCAGGGGGCCCCTTATAAGACAGCTTCTGTGTACTTTTTTAATCCTCACTGGGGATATGTTTTTATTGATTTTTAGAGCGAGAGGAAGGGAGAGAGAAAAAGAAACATCAATGTGAGAAACATTGATTAGTTGCTTCCCATACATGCCCTGGCCAGGGATTGAACCCACAACCCAGGCATGTGTCCTGACCGGGAATCAAACATGAGACCTTTTGGTGTACAGGATGATACTCTAACCAATTGAGCCACCCAGCCAGGGCACTTCTGTGTAATTTTAAGACATGTTTCCATTATTCTTTAAGCACTTCCTTGCTTTCTGGCACCACCAGATGCCCCAAGCTCATCTTGTACTTTCCCTTTCTAGTCCTGGATTCAGCCATTTCACCAGAGTCCTGGTTCCTTTTACTGAAGAATGGCATGTAGAAGGTAATATTTGGTCACTAAGTGTACTTTTTATATTGACATGTCACTGTTTCCAAGCCCTGTTAGTGAACAGGGTTAGGGAATGTGTGTGTGGGAGGGGGAGGGGGAGGGTGCAGGTGTGCACACACACTAACATCTCTATTTTCTACATTTTCTATAAATATTGAAAAACACATGTTTGCACATCCATACCTCCGATTCCAGTCCATCACCACAGGGTCCATTTTCCCTTCCACATCTGTAACTCTCTTTTCTAACAGCAAGAAACCTGGCTCCCAATATCCTTGATAAACTTAGCCCTTCGATCAGTTCCCCTGCATGTAACCAACCTCCCATCTCTGACATCGCCATCTTGGCCATACAGATGCCTTCGCCTCGCTCCCCCTGCTCAGGCTCTCAGATGTGTGTGAGTCAGGGGTGGTGAGGAAGTTCATCCTCCTCCTACTCTGCCCACAAGGACACAGGAACCATGTATCAAGGAACAGGAATGATTCTGCCATAACAGGGTAAGTGTTCTCCAAAGGAAGGGCCTTTTGTGACGCCATAGATTTGCTCCATGATGTCTGTTACCTCTCACTTTCAGAAGGAACAAGGTAAAAGATTCGAAACAGAACTGAAGAGCAGAAATGATGTGGAAGTAGGAAATCCAGAAAGGAGATACAAAGAAAGAACATGAGTGTATGGAAGAAGAAGAGAAAGGAAGTAGAAAAGAGACTTTGAAATGAAGACGGGTAGGAAAACGAATATAAGAAAGATTGAGCAGAGGAGGAAAAGAACATGAAACGAACTCTGTTGACTGGCATCACCCTCCTAACACTGGCCCCTGAGCATCAGCTGAGCATGCTGGTCTCCAAGCTCTCAGCACCAACTTTGATGTGTGTTCAATTAAGGGAACAGAGATGTTTCTAAGGTGTCAGCAGTGAATTGCCATCTCTGAGGCAACAAATGCAACATCCTGCAGCAACTGCGTGCACAGCCTTCTGATATTCCCAGGTATTTCTCCAGGGCCTCCTCCCAAGTGGATCTAGTCCAGCCTTACAGAGGATGGGGGTGCTTCCTTACCAGTTAAACCATATCTTAATGCCCCACCCCACCCCAGTTAATTCTGAAGTCTCTGAGATAAAGGCCTTTCAGTTTTTGAGAAGGAAAGGAGCTATACCTTTTATGATTGTGGGAAAACAGTGGATTCACTAATCTAAATGATCTTATCTGTCTTTCATCTGGTTAGCCCTTTCTGCAGCATTGGTCAGTGCTGCCAAATACACTTGTCTCCACTCCCCTACGTCCCATCCCACCTCCTTCTGCTGCAGGTTGGTGTCTGCTGACAGCTCTCCACTGCATGGTTCAACCCATCGGGGACAGGGACCTCCTGTTCCCAAGTCAAGGAACCCTTGATCCTTAACTGAATGGCTTCTCTGCAGCATTTCTTGCTGCTGTTGACAGCCCTCCTTGTCTTGAAATTTCATTCCCCTGCTTAAAATCCTTTCACAAGCCCTCCAAGACTAAATGCCTATCTCCCCCATGGCCTCATTTCCACTGTTTTGAGGGCCTCACGTCCAGCCACACTCCATCTGGAACTTTAAAATCTCAGAAGAATTCTGTACTCTGCACCTTTGCCCCTTCTTGTATTAGTCTTAGAATGTCCTCCTCTCCCTTGATAACTCCTATTTATTCTTGAAGATTCAACTCAGTACCTCATCTTTCTGAGAATTATTAGGCAATAAATAACTACTTTCTTTTTAGCCCTTTAAAACTGTCAAATAAGCTTAGAAAAGTGAATGAAAGATAAATGTGCAGGTCAAAATATTGTTGCAAAATGGGCACGCTGTGCTTTCTACCCAAGGTGAGAAATAGAACAGAGCTCCCTCGCGAGACCCCCCACAGTCTCCTCACAATCATAAACCCCTTCTTAGGATCAGCAGGTAACACTACACAGACGTTATAGTGTTCACTTCCTTGCTTTTCTCTATGACTTTACCACCTAACTATGCATTCCTAAAATCTAGAGTTTACTTTTGCCTGTATTTATTCTCTTTTTCCTTTTTGAAAACCACAGCAATTTATTATTGATTCTGTGAGTTGGATAGGTTCATCCAGGTGGTTCTTTTGCTTTGTGTGAGATTAACTATGGCCATTTACTAGGATTCACTCAACTGTATGGTCCGTGTGGCCTCTCCATGTGCCCAGTTACTCACTGCAGGGTGATCTCTTCCATGGTAGCCTAAAGCTTTTTCATGGCAATTGGTTTCTTCTTTCTTTCTTTTTTTAAAATCTTCATTGTTGAAAGTATTACATATGTCCCCTTTCTTTCCCCATTGACCCCTTTTGGCCCGTCCCTGCCCCATGCCTCAGGCCTTCACCGCACTATTGTCTGTGTTCATGGGTTGTGCATATATGCATACAAGTTCTTTGGTTGATCTCTTCCCACCCATCCACTCGCCCCCACCTTCTCTCTGAGATTCCACAGTCTGTTCTATGCTTCTATGTGCCTGAATCTATTTTGTTCATCAGTTTATTTTGTTCATTAAATTCCATACATGAATGATATCATGTGATACTTGTCTTTCTCTGACTGGCTTATTTCATTTAGCGTAATATTCCCCAGGTCCCTCCATACTGTCTTAACAGGTAAAAGATCCTTCTTTTTTACTGCTGCATAGTATTCCATGGTGTAAATGTACCACAGCATTTTCATTCTCTCATATACTGATGGGCACCATGGCTGTTTCCAGATCTTAGCTATTATAAATTGCACTGCTATGAACATAAGGGTACATACATTCTTTCTGATTGGTGTTTCTGGACTCTTAGGATATATTCCTAGAGGTGGGATCACTGGGTAAAATGGCAGTTCCATATTTAATTTTTTTTTAGGAAGCTCCATACTGTTTTCCATAGTGGCTGCATTAGTCTGTATTCCCACCAGCAGTGTACTAGGATTCCCTTTTCTCCACATCCTCACCAGAACTTGTCATTTGTTGATATGTTGATGGTAGCCATTCTGACAGGTGTGAGGTAATACCTCATTGTCCTTTTAATTTGCATATCTCTGATAATTAGTGACTGAGCATTTTTTCATATGTCTCTTGGCCATCTGTATGTCCACTTTGGAGAAGTGTCTATTTAGGTCCTTTGCTCATTTTTAAATTATATTGTTTGTCTGCCTTACGTTGTCTGAGTTCCTTATATATTTTGGATATTAACCCTTTATCGGATGTATCATTGCCAATATGTTCTCCCATACAGGGGGTTCCCTTTCATTCTGTTGATGCTTTTTTTGTTGTTTTTTTGTTTCTTTGTTTTTGCTGTGCAGAAGCTTTTTATTTTGATGTAGTTCCATTGTTTATTTTCTCCTTAGTTTCCCTTGCCCTTGGAGATATATCTACAAACATATTGCTATGAGAGATATCTGATGGTTTCTTCTAGGATTTTTATGGTTTCACAACTTACATTTAAGTCTATGGTTTCTGCTAGGATTTTTATGGTTTTCCGTCTTACATTTAAGTCTTTTATCCATTTTGAGTTTATTTTTGTGTGTGTTGTAAGTTGGTGATCTGGTTTCATTTTTTTTTTTTGCCTACATCTGTTTAATTTCCCCAATTCCATTTATTTTCCATTTATTGAAGAGACTGTCTTGACTCCATTGTATGCTCTTGCCTCCTTTGTCAAATATTAATTGAACATAATAGCTTGGGCTGATTTCTGGGGTCTCTGTTCTGTTCCATTGATTGATATGCCTGTTCTTATGCCAGTACCAGGGTGCTTTGCTTACAGTGGCTTTGTAGTATAATTTGATATCTGGTATTATGATCCCTCCAAGTTTGTTCTTCTTTCTCAACATTGCTGTGGCTATTTGGGGTCTTTTTTGGTTCCATATAAATTTTTGGAGTATTTGTTCTAGATCTGTAAAATATGTCATTGGTATTTTACTGGTAATAGGGATTGCATTGCCCTAGCCGGTTTTGCTCAGTGGATAGAGTGTGGGCCTGCAGACCAAAGGGTCCCAGGTTTTATTCTGGTCAAGGGTATGTACCTTGGTTGCAGCCTCCTCCCCAGACCCATTTCAATGGGAAAATATCCTCAGGTGAGGATTAACAAATAAAATAATAAAAATGTCATCGATGTCTGGGTGTTAATTTTAAGGAGAAGGTACTGATGCTCATCCTCAAATCTCATGTTTGCCAATAAATGGGGTTACCCTATAAATGGCTTCCATGTAGAGTTGTATGGCTTCCCACTGTGAACACTGAAAAAGAGCTCCCCTCTTTTCTCCTGAAAAGAAGGAACTGAGCTTGTCTAATCAAGAATGCAGTTCATCATTGAGTGTCTGGTGTCTCGGATGTTAATTTGATGGCTTCCGAGGACAGCCACGGCAGCTGTGGAGCTGACCAGGCTGCTCCTGGGCCAGCCTTCCTTCCAGCCAACCCAGGCTTCCCTGGCTTCCATCCCTCAGACTCAGCAATTCTCCTCCACTCCTCCCCTGTCAGTGGTTACCATGGATCTCACAATATTGACCCCTCCCAGCCCAAAGAATAGCTACAGTAGCCTTATGTTGTCACCGTCTGTGTGGGGTGTGGAATGTTGTCCTTCTGAGTTTTTTACTCCTCATTCATCCTCAGAACCTGAGAGGGTGGGGCAGGTGAAGGTAGTATATCTGCATTATTCTGAAGTTGAGGTTGAGGGATTACCTATGGGTCCTCCACTTGACCATATGGAGAAGTTGGGACCATGTCTTCATTGGATCCTTCCCTTTTCCCAGCCCCACGCCAGTGCCCAGCAGAGTTCCTCACAAACATGGGTACCTAACCTGCCACTTACTGAAAAATCAACTTTATAGCAATTGGGGACAAAGGAAGAACCTGTTCTTAGAACTCTATAGTGCCATCTGCCAAGAAGGTCAGAATGACCATACAAATCTGCAATGACCATATGAATGGCACCCCTGCAGTTGTGCAGAGCATAGCTTTCCCACTGTAAGCTGTAATCTGTCTGATGGATAAATAAAATCTGATGCTTATCCTCAAATCTCATGTGTGCCAATAAGTGGGTTTACCAAAAGTGCTAAGGAGGAAAAAATATCTAAATGAACATTAATTACTCCCTTTAGATGGAAGAGCCACAAAATAGTTATTTAAGTTCACGTCAGCCCGAATCTGCCAGCAAATGTATCTTGATTGATTTAATAAAAGAGACAGTTGATTTTTTAAAAATAGATTTGAAATTTGCCATAGCTTAATAATTTTTTCCTGGTGGAACTAGAAAGCTGCCAGTTTGCAGAGAATAATAGACACAACATCAAAATGTATCCTTCTGGCTGTTCATGGTGAGGGGCTGGGAAGGGGGTACTGACGGTGTGTTGACTATGAACCTGACACCATGATAAGAGTCATGCAGGGTGTGTTGGGCTGAGGAGGGCACCAAAAGCAAAGCACCAAAAGGACTGCTGGGTCCAGTGGAGGGCTCCTTTTTCTAATTTGTCTTCCCACGGAGCATGTCTTGTTCTAATTCTCACAAGGACTAGTCCTGTGCAAGGTACTCAGACTGTTTCCCCAAAGCTGAACCTCATAGCAGCACTTCTCTGAAAGTAGTATCTAATGTACAATCTGCAAGGACAAACACCCTGACTTACCTGATCATTATTTCTACGTTAAATTATTTATAACCCCCATAGGTCCATGAAACCTCTGTGTCCCAAGCTCAGCTCAGTGACTTTGTGAGCTGGCTGTTTTCTGTTGCTCCTCCAGATTGCTCTTTTTAGCGCTCTGTTCAGTGTCCCAGGAGATTGAACTTTGGGGACAGCATCAAACAGGCTTCCTTGGCTCTGGTTTCCACCTGGGTTTGGCCAATGTGAGGCACCTTGGCAGGCTGGAGGGATGAGCTAATAGGACTTACTATGCATGCTACAGAACGGCAGTGTCCCAGTCATGAGTTTAATATTGTGTCCCCATAGTATCCATATGTTAAAGTACTCATTCCCAGTACCTCAGCATGTGACTGTGTTTGGAAATAGAGCCTTTAAAGAGGTAATTAAGTTAAAATGAGGTTATTAGGATGGACCCTAGTCCAACATGACTGTTGTCCTCATAAGAAAAGGAAATTTGGCTCAGCTGCTGTGGCTCAGTGGTTGAACATTGATCTATGAATCAGTGGGTCATGGTTTGATTCCAGGTCAGGGCACATGCTCGTGTAGTGAGCTCCATCCCCAGTAGGGGGCTTGCAGGAGGCAGCCAATCAATGATTTTCTCTCATCATTTCTATCTCTCTCTCCCTCTCCCTTTCTCTCTGAAATAAAATCAATAAAATCACTTTTTTTAAAAAAAGAAGAGGACATTTGGACAAAGATACATGCATAAAAAGACCATGTGAAGACACAAGCCAAGGAGAGAGACTTCAGAAGAAATCAATCCTGTCAGCCCCTGGATCTGGAACTTCTAGCCTCTAAAATTGCAAGCAAATAAATTTCTGTTGTTTAAGCCACCCAGTCATGGCACTTTGTTAGGGCATCCCGAGCAAGCTTAACACAGCCCCTCTACCAAAAATCACAGGTGCTGACCGTGCGCCCTCTCCTAGAGCCATGTTCTCACCCTGGGCTTGGGTCACTGCTCCCCCGCCCCCACCCTTGACCCCAGACTTCAGGAAAGGAAGGAAGGGCTTCCTGCTATTGCTGCATTATCATGGCTGGTTTCCATTTGCTAACTGCCTTTATTAAACTCTATTCAATTACCCATTTTGAGTGCACCAGGAGTTACTTGCAGTAACTTGGACTGATCTACTGGTTCCCCTCCCAATGTGCCTGACTTGTTCCTCAAATGTAATCCTCTTTAGCAGAAACAAACCAGAACGGCTCATTGGGTGAGATAAACCCTTCTATCATCTTACTGGGGGGAAAAAATTCTGAAATTCCTTATGGTGACAAGAAGCTATTGGAATATGCAATAGCAGTGAGGTCTGCAGAAATAAAGACACAGAGCCTCTCCAGCCAAAGTCACACGGACATTGTGCTAATGAGTGAGAAAATTACTGCTTTGAAAAGAATTTCATGGCTATGGAGAAAACACTTGGAAAATGGAAATTTAGAGTTGTTTCCACCATTGTGTAAATTTGTTTCTGAAAACAATGTTTTCTCTGTTAAAAATTCTGATAGGTACACATTTTTAAATTGAGAAGTGGGATTTTTCTAAATTATTAAAAAAAAATCTTTCAAGTGTGCGATTTCTAGGAACATCTATCATCTATCTATTTATCTACCTGTATACTATACACTTATCTGTAAAAATGGTGCCTCAACCAGGCTTCCTAGCTTTTGGCTTTCTCTGGGTTTAGCCAAAGGGAAGCACTTTTCGATTTGATTCTAAGAACAATTGACTGATTATAAGAAAGATGGAAATTTATTAGTAAACTTTCAACAGAATCTTTTCATAGCTGGTGGATGTGGCCAAAAACATGAGTCACAATGGAGTAATGAGAGACAACAATGCCCTTCTTGCATGATCTTTGTACCACAATAATCACTAAAACCAGGTATCAAAATGAGCTCTAGAGAGACTTCAGAAGAAACCAATCCTGTCAGCCCCTGGATCTGGAACTCCAGATAAATAAAATCAATATAATTTTATTGATTTCAGAGAGAAAGGAAGAGGGAGAGAGAGATAGAAATGATGAGAGAAAATCATTGTTTGGCTACCTCCTGCAGAATCAGACTCTAGAATCCCATCACAAAGTGGTAAAGCAAGCTTTTCAAGTGAAGCATCTTTAGTTCAGTCACATCTATTTATATATCTATATATATAAAACCCTAAGCGACTGGTCGACCATTCGACCGGTCGCTATGACGTGCACTGACCACCAGGGGGCAGATGCTCAATGCAGGAGCTGCCTCCTAGTGATCAGTGCGCTCTCACAGTGGGAGCGCTGCTCCGCTGACCAACAGGTGCCAGACACTGGGCTCACGGGGATTGGGCCGAAACCAGCAGTCCGACATTCCCGGAGGGGTCCCAGATTTCTAGAGGGCACAGGCCAGACTGAGGGACCCCACCGGGCGGGCCTCTAGTAAAAATATAAAATGAGCATACAACATTAATAGCACAGTACAAGCAAAGAGGGTTTTTTTGTACCATTGAGAAAATAAACAACTTGATATTTTCATCTTTAAAATGTTATCTTTATACTTCAATAGTTCGTGTATATTTATAAATAAATAACAAGTATGGAAAGCATCTGCTTAAAATCTTTTACTGATTCTGGTGAGACATACAAAAAGCCAGGAGACCACTGAGCATTAAAGCATAAGGGTTGCAAAAAAAACCCAAAAACACTGTATCCAGATTCTTAGAACTTCAGAGTCACACAATTCCTTCTCCTTCAAAGTGGCTTTAAAGGAAACAAAATGTGAGGCATGAAGGAATGCCGTGACCGAGGGATGGCCTGCGCCTCACAGCCTGCCCATATGAGCCAGGAGAGTAGGCAGGCTCATTTGGTTGAACCGCCACATCTTAGGAAGTTTTGGAAATATTTGGAATGCAGTGGGAGGCCCAAGGGACCACCCAGTAGTAAAAACCCAAATGAAAACCTCCCAAAAACAACAGGGGACGAAATGAGGGTCAACTCCTCCCCAGCTGGCCAGGGCCGGGCAAGGGGGTCAGCCAACTTGTCTAACTGCCTGCATCTCACATGCATTCCTGAGAGTCACAGAGGTTATGAGCCTTGGAAATCATGTTATCACAGTGTGTGATGATTGGAGGTGACAGAAAACACTCTAGTCATGTCAGAGAGAATAGCCATTTAGACTATAGACGAGGGGGAAATGCCCTGGAGCGCAACCCAGCAGGCCTTCTGTCTAATGCCGCCGGCCAAGCCGGAACCCTTCTCCAGGCAGAGCTCTGGATGGATAGTTATTGCTTGGCCTTTCAGGCAAAAGGCTATAAAAATACATTGGTGGAGTGCAGACGGCAGGGTGGATTTTGAAATCAAAGCTGCTTCTTCCAATCGGTTTCCAGTTATTGTTGTTTTTTTCAGGATGCCTCACTGATTAAAATTAAAATCTGGTCACAAAACAGGGGACCCGGTGAGACATTCACTCCTCTATGTCTCCACAGATGCATCCTGCTGCTCCCAGCTTTTCTCCTTTGTCAAGAAAACAAAATTCAATCGAGTAAAGCTGAAGATCTAATTGGCTGTATTCAGTGATTCGTGAATCGGGCAGCATTCCATCTAGCAACTAGAAGGGCACTCCGGAGGGTTATACAAAAGGGAAGGTTTTTATAGGAAGAAGGGTGTGTGCGGTAGGGGAGAGTTTAGCAAAAGAAAAAATAATTATTTTCACACCAGGACATCTTTTTTTGGTGGGGGTGGGCGTGGGTCATACATGTTGCCTCTCCTTCCCATTGGTGGTAGTGGTAACTTGGGCGATGGAGAGGGCCCACGTGACACATTGCCTCATGGTGTTAACCAGAAAATCACCGACTGGTTGATTAAGATTACATTTCTGGTGCTGAAGGTTGAAACTGCGATTAGGTCAGGAATTAAGTCTACTAGTAGATTTGGTATGGGCTTTAGCACAAGTGGTGCCATTTTGGGTCTGTGGTTTTCTCTTTCACGCCTTAAAGGCAGGGTGAATCGAAACTGCCTTCTCAGCACCAAAGCTGCCTCATCTCCCTACAGAAGTCTCCAGAGGAAATCCCCTGAAAGGCTGAAGAAGCCAGCCTCCCTTGCAATTATCCAAAAGGAATCATCGGCTGATGTTAACAAGACATCCCACATTCACAGTCGTTTTCTTTGTGAAATAAATACCAGTGATTTGTTGTTGCTTTGTTCTTTTTTTTTAATTTAAAAAATTTTAATGTATTTTTATTTATTTATGTATTTATGTATTTATTTATTTATAATTTTTTTTATTAAGGTATTACAAATGTGTCTTTATCCCCCCATTGTCCCCTCATCCCCCCAGTCTTGCCCTCACCCTCACCCCCTCATCCATCACTTATGCTTATATGCATGCATACAAGTCCTTTGGTTGATCTCTTCCCCTTACCCCCACCCTCCCCTAGCTTCCCTCTGAGGTTTGAGCATCTGATTAATGCTTCTCTGTCTCTAGATCTGTTTTTGTTCATCGGTTTATGTTGTTCATTATAGTCCACAAATGAGTGAGATCATGTGATATTTATCTTTCTCTGACTGACTTATTTCACTTAGCATAATGGTCTCCAGCTCCATCCATGCTGTTGCAAATGGTAGGAGTTCCTTTCTTTTTACTGCGGCATAGTATTCCATTGCATAGATGTGCCAAAGGTTTTTAATCCACTCATCTGCTGATGGGCACTTAGACTGATTCCAAATCTTAGCTATTGTAAATTGTGCTGCTATGAACATAGGGGTATTGTCCATTAAACGGTGGTCTGATTAGAAATTTACAGGATTTTGTAATCTAGGTAAGGTAAGCCCATCCCTAAATTTTGCTGAACCCCATCATTCAGCCTCCTGCTCAGATAAAAGGGGACCTTCTAAACTCCAAGAACATCCGGCTGAATGGAAGCTTGACTTCCCTGCCTCAAGCCACACTCAGTAGAGCCAATGCTGGCAGATGCTGCCATTTCACAGGACTGTGACCTCCAAACTGGGTTCTCCTTCTCTTCACTCCTACAAAGAATAAGATCACGTGCTCCCAAAGCATGTTCCCAAGGTGACCTTCCAAATGGATACCTGGAGCATCCAAACTCCCTCCAACGGGGAGGAATTGTAACTGAAGAAACAGGTCAAAACAGTCCTGTATTGTTGTTTTTAATATATTTTTATTGATTTCAGAGAGGATGGGAGAGGGAGAGAGAATTAGAAACATCAAATGATGAGAGAGAATCATTGATTAGCTGCCTCCTGCAGGCCCCCCACTGGGGATCGAGCCTCCAACCCGGACATGTGCCCTGACCAGGAATCGAATCATGACCTCCTGGTTCATAGGTTGCCGCTTAACCACTGAGCCACGCCAGCTGGCCAGGCAAATGTTTAATGAGATACTGGGTTGTTTTGCAGAGACAACAGACCAAGACTGAAAGTTATGCAGCTGGGGTGTGAGCAGAGGAGAGAATCTTGGCCTCCAGCTGCACCCAGAACCAAAGTCTCGCCTCCTCACCACCACCACCACCGAGGAACCAAACCAAAGGACCAGGACATACTGGAACTTCAATGCTGGAAACCTTTCAGAAGCTAAGGGCCCATTGTTCAGGAAGATCCAACCATAAATGGCCAAGTTCCAATTAAAACTTGTCCCACCAGCACTTTCGCATACCTGTTCCCTCTAGCCCAGTGGTTCTCAACCTTGGCTGCTCATTAGAATCACCTGGGAATCTTTTTAAAATCCTGATTTCTGGGCCTTATTGCTTAAAGTATTACAAAGGGTATTACATATGTGTCTTTTTTCCCCCCGCCCTTGACAATCCCCTGCCGGAGGATGAGGCCCAGAAATCAGGATTTTAAGAAGATTCCCAGGTGATTCTAATGTGCAGCCAAGGTGGAGAACCACTGCTCTAGCCCTTTAAAAACCCTTGGCTGTACTCCAAACGCTGATGTTTTGAGTTTTGGCCTTTCACAGCATCAGGTGCGCAGGCTGTGGTCCGGTAACAGCACAGCACTTGTCATTTACACCACACACCACATTCCAGCAAAACCCGACTTCTCCCTGTAAAACTAACGCACACACTTTAATCCATTCGGCTTTTTGAAAAATGAAGGTGAGGCCTTGATTTACTGAGGTTTGCCTACCCTCCTCTCGCATGCCAGCACATTATCGTGGCAGCCTTGTACTTAATGTTTTGTGTCGGGGCCATTTCCATCTTGGCTGGAGAGCTAAGAGTGGAATTTTAACTATGACTCTCCTTGTGTTTAACAGGCTAAAGTCAAAAGGCCACATCACATTCTACATCAGATTTGCATGAACAACTTCCACTGGAATGACTCATGTATATCTGCGTTGAGTTAAAATACCCCAATACTCAGGCGCTATTAAGTAACATTCATTTTTTAAAAATCTTTTAAATGTGCATGTGAGATGGTGAAACAGCATGTGTAAATTAATCCAAAATTCACTCCGTTTGAGGAGATGTTTCATGTTTAAGGGCAGAAAGCCATTTGGACAGTCCTGCTCATACCAACCAAGCTGCTCCAAGCCTACCTTGGAGGCCTCATTAGCTGAGTCCCACCTGGTTATTTAAGGGGCAGGCGTGGTAGAGCGGAGTCCACAGCAGGCCTGGACCCAAGAAGCAAGATCACGTTCCAGCTCTGATAATAGTTGTATTGACTTGGGCAAGTCACTTAATTTTTCCCCACATCAACTCATCTGTAAACTGTCGACTTGGCAAGGGTATTATGTGAATTCAATAGATAACAGGTGCTAATTTTGTATTTTTACCGGTTATTCAAGCCAAAAATGTAAACAAACAAAAGCCCAATAAAGATGGAGAACAATGTTAGTTTGAGTATAAATTGTATAACTCCTTTGGAAAGCAGTTGCAATGCATATTGATAACAATGAGTATTTAAAATGTCTTCTTTGATTTCATAATTCCACATATGAGAATTTGTCATAGGAAATAAAAAAAAATAGTAAGGGGAAATCTCTTTGAATAGCTATTTCCTTCATTGCATTTTTTTATCATGGAAAAACAAGTGAAACAACCTAAATTTTAAGCAAATAAGGGAATGTTTAAGCACATTATTACATGCTGAGATGATGCTTAGATTACATTCTTATAATATTAAATAAATAAAAATGGGTTCAAAATACATATTCTATATGATCACATCTTTGTACACCCTCCCAAAAACAAACCAAAAAAAAAAAACAAACCCAAAAACCATAAGCATTAAAAAGAATTGGAAAAAATAGAACAAAATTTACAACAATAATGGGTAGAAGAAACCTGGAAGATACTTTGGATAAAAGCACTATATGAACTTTTGCCCCTCTTTGCATTCCTAATACGCTATACGTAGACGATAGTTAGCATGTAGTAAAAGAATATTTTTAAGGGTTAGACCTTAGTTCCTGATTAACTAGAACATTCTTTTCAACTAACTTTCCAACTAATCAAAGTTTTACCTTAATTAGCCCTACAAAATAGTTCTGAGATACTTTTTCCAGTGGTTTATTCTTATTGTTCCATCCAACTATCTGTAAGATCATAAACATTCAGGAACTAGCGCATTTGGCATTTGGTCAAATAGCAAAAGCTTGGATTTAGCCACTGAGTGTCATAAGGCCCAACATCAAAGGAATTTTCCAATGTTGCTCCCTGAATGCAGCCTGGCCCATGTCATTTGATCCTCAAGAATGCTGAAGGGTGAGCAGCAGCGGGGGCGGGGTGAATGCCCATGGCAGGGGAGCCAATGTATACATTTCCATCAGCAGGAGAATAGGTACGAGCCAAACCAGCGAGGGTGGCACGCTTTAAGTGTAGACAGCAGTTTTGAGGAAAAACTTGCCGGCATATCATAGTGAATTGTACATAAGGAAGGGGATACAATGAATAGAAACTCATTAATGTACAGAAATAGAACAAAGCATCCAAAATAGGCAAGTACATGGATATTTGCTTCTCTCACCCACCAGAAGTAACTTGTATTGCCTTCAGACGAAAGCTGACTTTCTTGGCCTCCTTTTGTGATGATAGAAAATATCATTTTGTGTTCCTAGCATGTCCTACAGGGCTCGCTACAGCTCACTTAGGAGCAGAGCACCACTCTCAGCACACAATGGAGTCGTCCACCAGGGAAATAGAAGATAGTCTGTGTTATGGTAACCCGCAGAGGAAATGGATTTTGCAGGAAAGGAATAATATCTCTATGGCAGAAATTAAGTCAGTTTTTGAATTTCAAATAGAAGCGTTTCCTCACATCTGAGTTCACTTAAAGAGCAAAAGACCAACCATGTACCACAATGGCAGGGAATTAAAAGCCCCTTGAGGGCTTATGTAATTACAGGTTAGAAATGAAAGGTGGTTTTAAAATCTTCTAATACTTCACCACACACAAGACACACATTCCTTTTTTTTAAAAGATATTTTATTGATTTTTTTTTAAAGACAGAGGAAGGGAGATGGAGAGAGAGAGAAAGAGAGAAACATCAGTGTGAGAGAGAATTATTGATCAGCTGCCTCCTGCACACCCCCTCTTGGTGACTGAGCCCAAACCATGGGCATGTACCCTGACCAGGAATCAAACCTGCAACCTTTCAAGTGCACAGGACAATGCCCAACCAACTGAGCCATACCAGCCAGATCACACACACATTCTTTATAGATAAGGAGACAGTTCAGAGAGGTTAGGGATTTTTCTGATATCACACAGCCAGTAAATGGTCGAGTCAGGATTGAGTCCCAGGCAAAAATGGCTTTTTGCTCTTGCTTCTATACTACTCAAATATCACAGGCCTTTTAACCTCCCCCAGTACTGTTCATCAGACGTTCAAGAAGCAGTGTAGCACGATGTTGGACAGGTCAACTAATCTCTCTGAACCTCACCCTCGTCTATAAAGCAAGATAATAAACCCCGTAACATGGTGGGAAGAATTAAATGAGACGATGCCCCTCCGTGCTCAGCAGCGGTCCTGGCGCACCACGGAAAATTCCAGGGATAGCATCTCCCGTTACTATCATGCCACTTCCTTGATGGCAGGCCAAAATTCCTGAACTTTCATTGTCAGCCTGGAAAGACGAGTATGATCCAAACACGTCATCCTTCTTCACAAAAGCTGTGTGGATGTCTCTGTCCTCAGCTGTGCCCAATCAAATCCGATCTGGACCATTTCGTGCTCAGCACTATTTTTAACACTAATCTCATCAGTTTTTATTTTCATTTTTTAGTTACCCAAACAAACCATTTTTACAGGCTGATGACTTTAGACCAGAGCTGCCAATAAAATAGACTTATCTTGAAAACACCAGGATCTTTCTGAAGGAATGTAACTATAAACACACATGTTACAGGAAAATTTAATAGGAGTTTGGTTATTGACTTGGATGCCAGCTCAACTCTAAACTGGCCCTGTATGGTTTTGAGGGTATTAAAATCTATACGTGCTTAATATCCCAGCTACTCTGCCATCCATTAGGTTTGAATGTCCTTTATGGAATGAACTTGATCCTCCCGCCTTACTTTTGGTCTCTCTCCAGAGAAGCTAATGCGCTGGCATAGTTCTGCCATTTGTCAGCCAGAAGTCTGGTTACACATTTGCTCGTCAATCTAAACCTAACCTATTCTCATATGAGCACTTGGGGTTTCGTGTAAATCAACCAGACGTTCTGTCATTCACCAGCAATATCTCTCTATAGTATTCTACACCCATGTGCCTTCATGAAATATTTCACTATGTTTGTGGAAGAACTATTCCAATGAACGTGCTTTTTCAGGAATGGTGACACCAGAATGTTATAAATCTGTTCATTACCACAACAAGGATAAATGGTATTTCTGCCAAAGACTTTTGATAGCTGGTACAGTAATGAATCTCAGCACTCTCTGAAATTAAAGGTCTGCCCTGAGAGGTAAGTGGTATAATGCATGACTAACAAAACGCAAACCCAAATTTCGGAGCTAAGCTCTCCTTGTCAGTGTAATTGATCGTGTCCGACAGACACTGCCTTAGGAAGTTCCTAATATTATTTCTACTCTCTCGGTATTAACGTGCAGGTGAGGCTGACCCCGCCGTGTGTAAAAGGGCAGGTCCTTACTAACTTAGCATGTTTTATTGTGATTTTTCTTACATTTGAATTCACACACGCTTTAACAGTTGTACTTTAAATGTCTGCTATGGTTTAAGGATACTATTTCAGAGAATTATTAGTTCATCTTTCATTGAAATATTTTTTTAGTGTTTGAAGTTTTACATATGTCTCCTTTTTCCCCAATCGACCCCCTGCCCCCATTCAGTGAAATATTTTAACATTCAGTTGGATAGTCTCTGAGGAAGCTTTTTAAGATATTTGTTTCTGATTATAGTGATTAGTTGTTAATTTTTTTTTAGGTAGGTGATTTGACTGTAGCCTTCACTAGCTCTTTGGGCATTTTAAAGAGGCATAAAGCAACTAAGGAATTGGGAATTTAAACAAGAAAAATAAATATCAGTCCTCATGGACATGTGCATGACATTGGGCCAGTTAACTTCAGTGCTTCTGAACTGTAAAACGGTGTTTTAATGTAGAGCTCGCTAATTCATGAGAACTATGGAGAAAGTGGAGAGGGGAAGGCTTCCAATCTAACATTTCTTCTAATAGTACATTTTATTCCTGCAAGTGTCTGAAAACGCTTGGTATCGTTACTGTTCACTCTGAGCCCTGGAAGTATGACCATAAGTGCTGTAAAAAAAAACCCAATATCTGTAAAAGATTACTAATTCAAATACTGTGTCCTCTAAAATTAAAGACCCACATATAGAGATGTATTGCATTGGCTCTCAAAATGCCTAAAATGGACAGAATATAGCTGCCTATAAATGGTCAGCGAGTAAGGTTTCAGATTCTGAACAGGCTCAGCATGTCACAGTTAAAGTTTGTTGGGTTTCGGACATCAAGTCACTTGGTCATAGTATAAAGATTAGTGTCTACTTAAGTAAAATGCTGTGTCTTACTGAAAGGCAGAAATACTTTTCTCCCTTCATTGCTGTTCTTTTTCCTCTATCTGACGTACTCCCTCTAGTGTTTACTGGGTAAAGCACAGAAACCAAAGCTCAATGTACAAACGAAAACCATTATTACAATCTCTTGATATTTTCCCCAGTTACCATGTACTAAAGCAAACTTACCACCGGATGTTTTGACATGAATTCTAAGTGACCACAATCATCTTTTATCTGAGAGTCTCAAAGTTAGATTTTTGTATTCCAACTTCAGATCCCAAGAGGGGTTATTGGCTTCTACCCTGTTAGGGATAGGTTCCTCCTCTGCCCTTGAACCCTTGTATTCTACTTGCTTTGATTGTGATATGCAGCAGGAGCAAAGATTCTCCAATGACTAAAGCCTGCAAGCAGACAAATCTTTGACATAGTTTCAAACGTATACTTTGATTCTTCTAAGTTACACAACAGGTTCATGATATTTTGACTCAAGAGAGAAGCGATTAATTTTTTAAATAGGTTTACAAAAACTCCTGGCTTATTTTCCACCACAGAAGTCCTTAGTCAAACCAGGAAGAGTAGCTTCTTGGGAAATGTATTGCTTATGGAAACTTCTTTATAGAGAAGAAAATATACTTCTAGAGTTGTCAGCTGCCATTGCTGCTACCTTGGAAACCAGCCACAGCTGAATGTAAGAGCTAACTATAGGCCAAGGTCATCTGGGGACCCGTGCAGCCAGCTCACAGAAATGGCACCCACACCTTGCCAGAGCACATGGGCCTGCCAGCCCAGCCAGCCCAACCCAGAGAGCTATTTTCAGCTGGAGTTCCCACAAGAAGGCTCTGGGACTGTCCTTCATGCTGCTGGCATTCAGTGTTACATGAAACCATTCCGAACTATAATTTTCTCTGTACTCTGACTTCTCTCCTTTACCACATCTTACCTTTTTGAGAGCCCTATAGGAGGTTCATAGATGTCAAATTATAATATTAAAACTGACCTTTTACTTAACAACACAAAGCTCACCCATATACACGGCTCTACTACATCAAATTACTTCAATTAATACCTGAGCAGGAAATCTCAGGCTTAGTTAGCTTCCTACCTCATTACTGTCATCCACTAACCTCCAGTCTTTGCCATGTTGGTGAATTGGAGGCAGGGAGATTGGCTTGGAAGTTATGGCAGCAGTCTAGGCAAAAGTGGGTGAAATGTAATGACAGTAGACGTAGAAGAGGAGAGGATCAACAGCAGGTTCTTAGGCATCTCAATGGACTCTTCTGAGGCTCCATAAGCAGCTTGCGCGCACGCGCGCACACACACACAAACACACACACACACACACACACACACACAGAGAGAGAGAGAGAGAGAGAGAGGGAGAGAGAGCGAGCACATTTTGGACTCTCCTGTTCAGTGTGAGACTTTTTTTTTATTGTCTAAAGTTTTACATGTGTCCCCTTTTTCCCCAATTGACACCTCCCCCCACAGTGTGAGACTCTTTATGTAGGAAATTTATATTATTGATTTTGTGTTCCCCACATAAGCCATACTTAAAATCAGTCTTCAGGAAAACTGATGCTTCTGCCAAGAGATGAACTAGAAAAGTCTTGAGGACCAGGGAATTCAGGCAGAGAAAAAGAGTCAGGAGCAAGTACATGTGGGGCTGGGGCTTGCTGACCGATAAGCAGAGTCCAACTCTGGAATACTTAGAACAAAAGGGGCTGTTAAAATTGAGACAGACACTATGCATGGCTCATATACATTGTATGCCTTCAGGCTATTTCTTCTCTCAATTATATCCCTACTAGAGGCCCAGTGTACGAAATTCATGCATGTATGTGTGGGGGGGTGTCCCCTCAGCCCAGCCTCCTGCACCTTCCCCAATCCGGGACATCCCTCTCACAATCCTAGACTACTGGTTCCTAACTGATTACCTGCCTGCTTGCCTGATCGCCTCTGCCTGCCAGCCTGATCATCCCTAAATGCCCCCCCCCCGCCCCCCCGCTGGCCTAGTCACTCCCAATTGCCCTCCCGTCCCCGCCAACCTGGTTGCCCACAACTGCCCCCTCTACTGGCCTGGTCACTGCAACCTGCTGTTCAGTCATTTGGTTATCCCTCACTAACCCCCTTGCTGGCCTTGTCGCCCCACACAGCCTGCTGTTCGGTCGTTACTGTGACAGAGTCCCAGGTAATTTGCATATTCCTCTATTATTAGTATAGATACTCTCTGCTCATCCTTGTAAATTCCCAGCTTGGATCTAGGATTCACTTAGTAAACTTGACTTCACACTCATTTATCAGCACAGTCCCCACATTGGCCTTTTTCCAGTTTAGATATTTCCTCTATGGCGTTTCCCCTTGAAACAAATACTTCTTTAAGAGGCTGCTGAGGTTTAACTAATCTATGCTTGCCCTTGGTGACATTTGGGAGCTAAAGTTCATGACACACAGTCTTCTCTGGCATCTCCTTATCAAACCAAGTATCAACCCTGCTTAAATTCTGCTCAAAGCTCGGACACATGTGGATCACTCACCAGCTGTGAAAAATTGACTCCCAGGAAAATATTTTGACCATAAAACTCTTCTCAAGACTGGCTAGCCCCCATATCTAAACTTTTCTTACTCTTCATCTATACAAGCTCTCCATTTTTTTTTCATTATCTTATTTGAAAAAGAAGTTGCTGAGAGTTTATGTGCTACACGTTGGATGGAGGCAGTGAACAAGACAAATGAAGTCCTTCCTCCCAAAACTGGCAGTCTAGTTTTTCAGTTGTCCCTTGAATCTTACCAATATATAAGAATCTGTCTGTATGTGTCAAATATGCTCCCACCTGCTATTCCTCTGGGCCTTTCTGAATTGATATACTTCATGTAAGTCTTCTTACCTCTGTCTGGTGGTGTTCCACTTATAGCAGATTGAGTTATGAACCAGCTAAAGGATCATACCTAAATGTGCTGCATTGAGCCAATGCTGATCTTAAGGAGACTTCTGGTAGTATCTCCAAGGGCTCTGTCATCCTATAATTTGTATCATTTAGGGGCTTTAATAAACATACTAGTAGAAAGGGCATGCTTACTCCTTGTGTGAACAACATGAAGCTGGATGGGTAAGAAAGGTCTCCAACCACAGAATGAAGATGTGCTAGTTATCTCTTGCTGCATAACAAATCATACCAAAACTGAGTGGCTTAAAACAACAAACACTTATTATCTCATCATTTCTCTGGTTCATAAATTTAGAAGCAGCTTAGTTGGGTGTTTCTGGCTCAGAGACTCATGTAGTTGCAGTTTGGATGTGAGTCAAGGCTGCAGTCATTCGAAGGCTTGACTGGGGCTGGTGGATCCACATCCCACCTGGCTCA
Organism: Myotis lucifugus; assembly: GCF_000147115.1. Lineage (NCBI taxonomy): Eukaryota > Metazoa > Chordata > Mammalia > Chiroptera > Vespertilionidae > Myotis > Myotis lucifugus. The sequence goes on from NW_005871053.1 coordinate 19,112,416, forward strand.
CTCACTACTCTGTGGGCAGAAGGGCTCAGTTCCTCACCATGTGAGCCTATCAAGACATGGCAGCAACCTTTCCACAGAAAGAGTAATCCAAGATAGAGAAGAAGGTCACAGTCCCTCATATGACCTAGTCTCTACTTTTTTCTATTTGTTAGAAACAAGTCACTAACTTGTTTCCAGTCTATAGTCAAAAGAGGATAATTAGGCTTCATCCGTTAAAGAGGAGTTTAAACATTTTTGTGAACATATTTTAATATAACCACTGAAGCTGCTTGAAAATTGGAGCTGTGTCCTCAATCCACGATGTGAAAGATCTAATTCTGCAGCAGTCTGAATAAAAATTCTTAGGAGTTTCAGTCAACAGAGTTCAATGTGGTGGGCCTGCTCCCAAAGTCAACATGATCCTATGCTACATGAAGAACCAGGTGTCATCTGGGATGAGGAAGTGAGTCATGTCTGTTTTTCTGTGTCAGGGTCAGACCACAGTAGAGAGCTTTATTCAGTTTGGAACACCACATGGAGGGACACACTGGGGCCTATGTAGAGGACAGCAAACAGGGTGGTCAAGAAATTTGAGATGATGTCCCATAAAAGATTATTGAAGGAAAAAGAGACTTTTAGGTCAGAGAAGACTTAGGGATGCTGTGGCCAATATCTTCAAGAATGTGAAGGATATTCACTTACAGAGAAAGACTTGTTCTGCTTTTCTTGTGCTGCATTCAGAACCAATGGGTTGAAGTCATGGGGGAAACACTTTGGATCAATGTAAAGAAGACAGTTCTAAGAGTCAGAACTGACCTCATATGAAAGCAGCTGACTTCAAAGGCCACTCTTATTATCAGAGGCCTCTCTGTCAGAAGGCTGACTTAAGGTGTAGGAGGAGGGAACTGGTATGGTAGCTTTGTACAGAGTTTCTGTGATCTTATCTCACACACACTTTTCCCGTGTAGCTGCGTAGTCACCAGTGGAGGAAATTGATAGCAGTGGGCAGAATCTGGTCTTTAGTTCTATTGGCCAGAATGGCATAATCATTTACAAGTTCACATTTCTGTGGTTAGAGATTTGGGCTGGGCTCAGCTGGTCGGTTCTTCTCCAGGTTTCATCTGGGCCAGGTGGTTGGTCTAGGATGAGCCTCAATCACATGTCTGGTGATTAACAGGTTGTCTGGTTTGGGGCTTTTTTTCATGGTACTCTCATGGATCCAGTGCAGCAGGAGTTGGTACCTATACCTCAATGTGCCAGTGCTTTTCAAGTCTCTATTGTGTCATGTTTGCTAATATTGCAATGGTCAAAACAAGTTACATAGTCAAACCCAGAATCAAGAAGTAAAAAAATAGACTTCTCAATGGGGAGAGTGGCAAAGGCCAATACACAAGGAAGGAAGGTATTTATGGCCATTTTGCAAACTACCACAGAGACTTTTTCAAAGTTACCTGAATTACACCTGGATGCCACTTTGAAGATCCCTCCAGCATTGCTCTGCATAATTTTGACCGGACCACAGTGAGAGTATCCTCTGTGTCATGGTGAGCCCAATGATGATGTGAAGCAATCACTGGCCAGCTGCCATGTGCAAAGTGCTCAGACTATCTCTGTGAGCAGACAAAGGGGCAAACTCTCAGCCTTCACTGAGGAGCCTCCCATCCACTTGGGGAAACAGGACAAGACAAACCTAAGATAAATAAGGGACAGAAATGGCAACAAACTCCATGGCATGTTTGGGGAAGAATAGTATTTTAGGAGAATTCAAAGATATATTCTGGGCCCCCATTTTCACTCAGCAATAAGGCAACATGGCAATAAGTAAGCAGCTGCTCCCTGTGATAACCCACAAGCTCTCTTACAGGGCAGTCCCCACCACTTCCTTGTCACACTTCCACTGTCTCTTAGCACTGAACCCCGCTGTCAGTTGCTGTTTGAATCAACACTTACCCTATTGTTGTCTTTTTGAAGAGTTTAAGAAGATACTCTAGTCTTTATTAAAAATGTGAAAACTGAAGATAGACCAGCAGGGCTATGATTTTATAGAGAAAAGAATATTACTGCATATTAAATATATGGCAGGTCCTCAAATAACATCATTTCCTTCTGTTACAATGTTGATGAAATGCTGTAGCTACTTAACTCTTGATTACATCAATTAGCCTATAGTAAAATTGGCTTCATTATATATCGTTTTGCCAAGTTCCACAAACCTATTGATGACATTAAGTGAGGACTTCCTGTACAGGGAAAATGCATCAGTGTCAAAAAAAATGTACCCCAAAATGCTGTTACGAAATGGCTTCATTTATTCACTCAATTCATTCATGTTGCTCACCTGGTCTGTGTAGCCATTTGAGTCTTCCACTCTTGATGTACAAATACTCACCTCATTGTTCAAACTAAGGCTCCACTTCTCTCTGCACCCTGTGCTTTGTGAAAAATGGGGTGGGGAGAGTTGTCAACAAATATTTGATTGACTAATGGGTAGCCTGGGTCAAGTGCCTGGAAGAGAATAAATATGAGGGAAAGGGACCTCCTTCCTCGTTTAGTTAATATTTTGCCAAACCCAAATGGTTGATTCACATCTAATCATTGTATTTTAAGCAGGGACAGCTGGAGCTCACTGCTTGCATCCTGCCCAGTCTTTATTCCTTCAATAAAGGCAGGAAACAGAAGGGCTCCACACACAGCAGTCACAAAACCTCATCAAAGACAAACCGCTGACATGGGAACCTAACCAGAAAAGGCTTGCAGGCCCAGCGTTGGCTTTTGGGAGCCACATGCAGGCACACACCAAGTAGCATAGTGAGCAGCCTTCTTCCTTCTTCCTTTGGGGGAGGGGGCGGAGGAACAAGGCTTCCTCGGTTTCCTAACGAATGACCTATTTCAGTGAAATAAGAACGGGAGGGCGATCATGCAGTCAGTCAGTCAGTTATATGCCAAGTCAGAGCGATGTTAGTATTTCATGCCAGTAATCCTGTCTAACAGAAAGTCATCTGGCTTTTTTCCATTCCTTTTAGCAAGATTGCAGCTGTAAATCAGCGGAGTGTCCTGGCGGCTGCTTCAGGTTGCTTGTCGGGAGTGTCTAGGGGGAAGAATCTTCAGAATAATTTAGAATATGAGTCTGAGCGGGAAGGTCAATTTTGCTCTTTAGAATCCCAGCACTGTGCCAGACTGGGCTTTGAAGGGATGTTCTAAATGTCGGGTTTAGAATTTGAATTAAAATATCTAAAAACGCAATAATTCATACTTTGACCCCCATGAGACCTAGTTCAGGTTTTCGGCTCTGACCTCTGACCATCCTCTAAACTGGGGAGACCACTTTACTAACAGTCCACTTTGAATTGGTAAAATCCCTTTTTACTCATAAGATCAGTTTTATTTGTAGCTCCGAGAGGTAAATAGGGAGGGTATTGTTCTGACCAGAAGGACATTATGGACAGAAGCTGGATTTGCAGGGAAAGTTCAGGTCCTGGTCCTATTTTTTATATTTTATCAACTTCTCCCTATTATACCCACCCTTCAGCCCCTGGCAACCACTTTTTTATTCTGCTTGTATAAGTTTGACTTTTTTTTTTTCAAGATTCCACATATAATTGATATCATGCAGTATTTATTTTTCTCTGTCTGGCTTATTTCACCTAGCATAATGCCCTCCAGTCCCATCCATGTTGTTGCCAATGACAGGATGTCCTTCCTTCTCATGGCTAAATAATATCCCTTTGTATGTATATGCTGCATCTTCTTTACCATTCATTCTTCAACAGAGATGTAGGTTGTTTCCATATTTTAGCTATTGTGAATAATGCTGCAATGAATATGGGGGTGCATGTATCTCTTTGATATCCTGTTTTTATTTCCTTTGGCTAAATGCCCAGAAGTGGGATTGCTGGATCATATAGTAGTTCTATTTTTAAGTATTTTTGGTCCCACCTCTTAATGACAGTGTGACCTTAGGCAAGTACCTTGGCCTCCTTGGGCCTTTCCTTCTTCATCTCTAAAACTAAGAGACAAGGTTATTCAGAGGAATAAATGAGAAAGAATTTTGTAAAGTAATAAGAAGGTTGAGTTAGAAACCATGGGGCAGGGAGATAAATGGCCAAAGTGACTCAACCAGCAACTGCACCATCAGAGCTAGAACCTGTGTTTCATGATTCAGCACTTAGTCCCGCACCAGCTGGCTTGTGAACTAAAAGCATACCCACTTTCCTCTGAGGTCAGCACCTCTGGGCTAGGACTGCACTGATATGAGATAAAATTAAGTAGACTGTGAAAGGTTGGATCTATCCCTTCCCAGGGCTCTGATCTATCTACACTGCAACTCCTGCCAGATTTACTTAACCCCCAGCAAGTCAGACACAAACAGGACTCAGTTGGCATTCTTTGGTGGAAAGAATCTAGTGCAGGAATCTATTGTGGCCCCATTGCTGGGAAGCATGAGTGAGAAGGACATGAGACTTCGGAAACAATCCATAGAGATGGCAGCGATCCATAGCTGTGGACTTCGCTACAGTCCTTGCCTGAAGCTCTCTGCTCTGTCCCTGGCCCTGCATCCTCAGCAGATGTGCCTCTTCCTTCAGTGCCTATGAATGCTTCCCCTCAGTAGGGTCACTGTTGGATTACAGCAAGGGTACCTCCCTCCCCAGCCATGATTTCTGCTGCACAATATCTCTGAAGACTTCCCACACTCTGTGGACTTAAAGAGGAAGAACAGAGACCCCTGGAGATAAAACCCCACACTCCTTCTCTCTTAAAAGCATCGTTTTTGGACAGTCCCACACTAACTTCTTCTATCAGAAGTCATTTGGGAAGAAAGAAACACCTTAAGTAATATTAACTCTGATCACACTGCTTTAATTATTAACATTTGGCAGCCAAAGGCAACAACGGTACTTCATCCAGATACTTGGAACAGCTCACACCCCAACCTTCATAAGATGTTTGAGCAATCATTTTGGATGGGTACACTCACTCTTCACACATACTAGCAAACACTCCAGAGTGTAATGACCGATTCATTTATTCTGCAAATATTTATTGAACTGGCACTGTTGTAGGTGCAGGGAATATACCAGCAAACAGACAAGAATCCCTGTTCCTATGGAGGTTAGAGTCTAGTGGGAGATAGAAGAGGCAAATATTTAAAAATAAACATAATAAATAAGGAAAGTATATGGAAGGTTAGAAGATATGATAGGGTAAGAGGAATGGGGTAGGGGCAGTGTCTCGTTTTAGATGCTATAGTCAATGTCAGCCTCATTAAGAAAGTGACATTTTAGCAAAGTCCTGAAGGAAAATAAGAAAGGAACCAAATGGATATCTGAAAAGTGGTGCTATAGACAGAATAGCCAGTGCAAAGGTCCTGAGGTAGGAACATGCCTAGAGTGCTGGTGAAACATCCAGGAAGCCAAAGTATGTGGAATGCAGTGGTGAGGAGAAAAGTAGAGGAAATGAGGTCATAGAAGAAACAGTGTCCTGATGGGTAGGACCCTGTAGGCTAATGAATAAACTGCTTTCCTTTAGAGAGATGGAGCCATCGGAGCAGACGAGTGACATGATCTGACTTGGGTTTTAATAGGATTGCACTCTGGTTTCTGTGTGGTGGTTTCACTATATGTTCAAATAAGGCCACAGGGATAGGCCATATACCTACTGCCACTTATTCCCTCCAAGACATTCAGGGTTGGTGGGCTTCCAGGCTAGCACATCAGCATCCCCCATTGAACTGAATTCTTCTGTGGCCTCCATTATGCCTCCCTCCCCGCTCTCCAAAGTCGCATCATCTTCCACGCCAGCACCACATGGAGATGGACCGAGAAAGGGAAGAATCTCGCGTTTCCCTCTGTTTGCAGACTTCCCCATAACTCTGACTCCACCTAGCAAGATCCATTAGAGCTAATTAACAGCCCTCCTTTCAGAAGGTGTCTCTTCACAATGATTAATTCTGGGGCAGAGACAGAAAGCTCATTCCATTATGGTTCTTTTTAAAAAATTATTATTATTCAGGCTTCTACTACTGGCATGAACGGCGGGTGAATTTCTGAAGTCATGTTACTTAGCTGTCACAACTAGTAATAGAAAAATTCAATTTATAAAGCATTAGGAGAGGCAGGAGAGGCATGCTCTTCGGTTTAGAACAAAGGAGATCAATCCCGACACAGTGGCAGCATGACATTCGTGGACTTTGAAGATTCCAGGCCTCCTCTTCATTAATTAGAGAGAATCAAGAGTTCTGGTGGTTAATTATTTGCAGAAATTGTGCTCTGCAAAAGCAGCTGCCAGCTCACTCCAGCCCCCTCCAGCTGCAGCTCTGCATGATAATTAATCTGTGTGTCAGTCCTAAGCTCGATCTGGGTTGGCAAACAAACACTCAGATGGCCACTGCCAACCACCACCCCTTGGGTTTGGGCGGGATCATGAGACTTCCTTGCACAGGGACCTCATGGATTACCCTGGATAGGCAGGGCTTTAAAAGTCCACATCAAGAAACATAAGATCAAAGTCACCTACAATCCACCCTTACACAGTATAAGTTTGGAGGGGTTCAGAGTATTTCACGAAGGTACAGTCAGTATTCTTGTGTTGTTGCTGCTGTTGTTATCACAGGGTTAAGTAATCAGTTCTCTTAAAAACAACTTTATTTTTAAAATTTTTAAAAAATATTTTTCTTATTTCAGAGAGGAAGGGAGAGGAAGAGAGAGATAGAAACATCAATGATGAGAGAGAATGATTGATTGGCTGCCCGCTGCACACCCCACACCCCGGGCATCTGCCTTGACCAGGAATTGAACTGGGATCTCCTGATGCATAGGTTGACACTCAACCACTGAGCTACGCCAGCTGGGCTTTAAACTTTTAATGACAAAAGTAATACACATCCTTTGTATCAATTGTAAGCCATGGAGAAATGTATAAAGTAAAAAATGAGGGCTCTTCCGTGCCCCCTTCCCATCCCCCTCCTGAGAGAACCATGATGAGGTCTGAGCCTTTCCCTGCAGACCGCAGCTGCCTTCAGACTGTAGTCGTCAAACACTTCTCTGACCAGCCGGAGCCTGATGGCTCAGCATGACAGCTTAGCGTCCCTGCTGTTTAGGTAACCCACGAGGTCCTCTACTCCCCGCTTCTCTGCTTGCACAAGCCTCGCTGGCAGATTCAACACAGGGTGTCTTGCCATTACCCTGGACTTAATGGCAGGGCTGGCGTGAGAACACAGGATGACACTGATACCTAATTGTACAATCTTCACGTTTGCATGCAGGAGACCAGAGGTAACTCTGAGAACCCTGTCGTGGTGTTAGCAGTGCGTCTGCAACTAACCACGTTAAACCCCGTCCTTTAATTTTGCAACAGATAACGTTGGAAAGGAGACAAATGTGCACAATATGAAAACCATCAGGGCTGTTGAAGTAAACAGATGCCTGTGGTCAGCTCTCATCTACCAGGGACAGGGGAACAGGACACATGTCTTCCAGAAATATCAATGTTGCCCAAGTGAGCCCAAGGCCTCATTTCCCATGGGTAAGGCAGTGGGCAGAGTCCCATCTCTGACCTGCCCCCCCCCAGGCATCTATTTCTTGGGGGATTTCTTCAGATGACTTCAGATCTAGAGCTGAGGGCACCTGATTGGCATTCAGGAAAAGCTGCTGGCAGTGGGATGAGAATGGCTGCCTGGCCCAGCTTTCCCCAAATACCCACATTACCTTGGGTGTTTAGACATTTGCTGGCATTAAGACCCTTTGGCCATTTCACAGTCCATGCATTTAAGGCACTTGAAACTCTCTCTACAGAGCAGCTAAGGTTGTAATATTAGCCTGGCTGACATCAGATCTCTCTCCGGTTACCAAGGTCATTCTGACCACTTAGAGCAGTGGTTCTCAGCCTTCCTAATGCCGCGACCCTTTAATAAAGTTCCTCATGTTGTAGTGACCCCTAACCACAAAATTATTTTCATTGCTACTTCACAACTGTAATTTTGCTACTGTTATGAATCGTAATGTAAATATCTGATATGCAGGATGTATTTTCATTGTTACAAATTGAACATAATTAAAGCATAGTGATTAATCACAAATACAATATGTAATTATATATGTGTTTTCCGATGGTCTTAGGCCACCCCTGTGAAAGGGTCATTTGACCCCCAAAGGGGTTGCGACCCTCAGGTTGGCAACCCACAGGTTGAGAACAGCTGACTTAGAGGTTACCCAACTCTAAACAACAGTAAGCAAGTTTTGTCCACATCTTGACAATAGCACGTGTTTTTTACACCCACTTGTAATTATCTGTCTACCAGACTATCTCCCCACTAAAGAGTTACCATCTCTTTGAGGGAAGTGAAAATGTTTAGTATCTTGGTGCTGCCAGCACCTGGCTGGAACTGGGAACAGGTCTTAGGCTAACTCTGTTTTACTGGGCTTTTATTATGTAGTATTGGTTTGTTTGGTGGCAGGGATGTGTGTGTGTGTGTGTGTGTGTGTGTGTGTGTGTGCATGGTAGTTGTTTGTTTCTATTAACATAATCTGATACAGTATGTGATGGTTAGCTTTATGTCATGTGCAGTACCCAGTTATTTAATCAAACAGTAGGTGTTTCTGTGAAGATATTTTGAAGATGTGATTGTTTATCATCCAATTAATTGAAGGCCTTCAGATGAAAGCTGAGGTTTTCTGGAGAAGAAGAAACTCTGACTTAAGACTGCAGCATCAACTCCTGCCTGTTTCCAGGCTGCCAGCCAACCGTATGGATTTGCCAGCTCCACAATTGTATGAGCCAATTCCTTAATATATATATATCCTTCTATTTGTTCTGCTTCTCTGGTAAACCCACACTGATGTACTTAAATCCATGTAAAACACACCATTCATTCATTCATTCATTCATTCATTCATTCATTCATTCAGTTGGTTAACTCAACATATATATTTCTATATTTAAAGATTTTTTCATTGAATTTTAGAGAGAGAAGAAGGGGAGAGAGAGAGAAACATTGATGTGAGAGAAGAACATCCACCTGCTTCCCCTGCACGACCCCACGGGCATCAAGCCTGCAACCCAGGCATGTGCCCTGACCTGGAATCGAACCAGCAACTCCTCAGTGCAATGGATGCTGCGCAACAAACTGAGCCACACCAGCCAGGGCTCAACAAATATTTTTGAGTGTCTACCATGTGCCAGGCTTTGTGCTAGTGCTAGAAATAATGATAGGAGGAGACAGTCCCTGCTCTCAAAGAGTGATTTCATTTAAGGCAAGTTCAGAGCAGTGAATCTGCAGGAACTAGACTCAGACGGTGAGTCACCTGCAGCTGCCTTGGTTGGAGAATGAGCAGCCAGGACTGGCACAGAGCCAAGAGGGAATAAAACGCATTTGCTCAGACGTCCAGGACACCCAGGCTTCTTGGTGCCAAAAAAAAAAGGGACACAAAGCTTTGGGTAGAGAGAGACAAGGTGGCATGGTCCCCTCCGCCCCCTTCCCCCAGGATGAAAAAAACTTTCCTCCTGGCAGGCACCGGTTCCTAAGAATTCCCCTTCCAAACGTGATGGGATGACCTCATTATGACCTCACTCCCTTTCCAAGAGCCCTGGGGATTTCTTATCAGCCCAGAAGCTCCAGGGAAGGGCTGCCTTCAGCTCTGTCATTGCACCTTGAATAGTTTGGCCCAGAAGACGGGCTGATGGGAAGAGCAGAAGGAGCCTTGGCTCTTTGCAGTCTCTGAAAGTGGCAACTTTTCAATTAAATTGTAAAGGAATATGTTATCCTGATGTTTGTAAGTCTTTGTTGAAAATATGTAAGTAAACAACACCATTATTGGTGCCTACAACCCGTTCCCAGTATGCACTTTTCCCTCAGCCCTTCCCCAGGCTCTGGAAAGAATGGCTGCAAAGGAATAGCCAGATGGAAGCCAAGTGTTTGGGAGAGTGCTCAAAAATGGGTCCCAGCACCGTTTTTGAGCAGCGTCACCAATGGAAAGGCACCATGAAGGTGAATCACTCCCTAATTTGGTGGTTTGAGATATTGATCATAATTCCTGATTCATAAGGTTACTGAGAACTTTTTTTTCCCCCTTAATCCTCACCCGAGGATATTTTTCTCTTGATCTTTAGAGAGAGAGGAAAGGAGGAGGAGAAACAGAGAGAAACATCGATGTGAGAGAGACGCATCAATCAGTTGCCTCCTGCAAGCACCCCGACCAGGTACCCTTCAGTGCACTGGCAGACACTCTATCCAGTGAGCCAAACGGCTAGGGCAGGTAGCCATCCTACACACCTGGCCCAAACACCTTCCTAATACAAAGAGTTCTGAGTGTCCCACGGGTTCTTTAAATGATGTACACAAAGAGCTTAGTGCACAGTGGGTACAAAATGAGTACTGGTTTTCTGCTCTTAGAAAATTTTCATGTAAACCTGAGTTACAGAGAGGCCCATGTGATATACATCACTAGAGTGGGTGGCTAAGAGCAGGCTCCTGGAACAGGCAGCTGGGCTTGAATCACTTACTACTTAATAGCTGTGTGAGTGAGTTTATAAGGTCTCTTAACTTCTCTGTGTCTTGTTCCCCACCTGTAAAATGGGACTGATGGTAATAGTGCTTTTCTCATAGGAGTTTTTGTGAGGATTAAGTGCATAGCAAAGCAGGTACGTAAGAACCATATACTTATGTTAGCTGTTATTATATTATATCATATGCTTCTGACTATTATTTTATTTCTGCATATGTATGAGTTGCAATGTCATCCTTAGTTCATTCCTTACTTTACTATACAAATATTCTTTCACACCTATGTCATCTAGAATAACATTATACAATTATGCTATGCGAAATTATCATTTTTGAGGATGTTAGTAGGTGCTTTGTGGAAAAAAAATAGTGAGTACCTATTATGCACCAGACACTATACTAAATGCTTGGGTATAGAATAGTGACAAAACAAAGCTCCAGTTTTCATAGAGTTTATAATCCGCGTATAGTAATAGTAAACAAATAAATATATAATACAATGTCAGGTAACAATAGGTGCTATAAAGCAAAATGAATTGGGGTTGGAAAATAGAGAGTAAATCGGGTGCTATTTTAGATGGGGTGGCCAGGGGTGGCTAAAAGGAGATGATACTTGAGCAGGACTGACTGAATTCCTGAATGAAGTGAAGGGGTCAGCCAGGCAAATATGCAGAAGGATTACATTCCTAGCAGAAGGAACAGTCAGCACAAAAGGCTGAGCTGGTAGTGTACTTGGAGGGTCCTGTGTGAGGGGGACAGAGGAGGGAAAGAAGTCAGAGAGGCCATGAGAGGCCAGACTGTGCCATGCCTATGGGCCACTGTAAGAACCTTGCATTTTATTCGAGAGCTTGGGCTTTATTTCAGAGGCAAAGGGGTGTTGAAGGTTTTGGAGCAAGAATGTGACAGAGCGGTATTACTAGTATGTAAGCTGTGTTTTAGGTCAGGGGTGTTGCAATTTTGACAGCACAAACAAAGTCTTACATAGAAATATCATACTTAATTCTGATAAACAAGGGATGCTCTGGCTGAAGTGGGGATGGGAGTTCAGAGCCCCAACCATTGCCTCCTTCTCTTGCCTTCCCCAGGAACCTGTGGGACCCCCAGAACTCCTGGTACTAGGAAGGTGTCTGGGCCAGGTGTGTAGGATGGCTACAAGCTACAAACATTGGAGGCAGGACAAGAGCTCAATCAAGGCTTCCCCAGTAACCCAGAGGGGAAATACTGGGGTCTTAGGCTGTGGTAAGGGGGGAGTGCAAATGGAGCAGAATTGATTAAACAAATCTAGTCTGTTCTGCTTATCCTTCTGAGCGAGTGTATGCCTATGTTGTGCACAACCACTAAGAAGTAAGAATATGCCATGGAATGTGCCAAAGAGATGACCACGTTCGGGATTTGGGGGTGGTCTTTTCTGATGTGTAGTCTGTATAGAGATGAAGAAAGCTAAAGAGTAATTTCTACCCAATGGGAGAATATTATCAGGAGGTTTGAATAGATTTTCTTCCCTCTCTCCACAAAAGGCCCACATTAAACGTTACCTCTTCATAACCACCATCTTCTCCTCACTCTGCCAGCCTCTTTAGTCTCCTCCATTTTCCTTGATTGCGCTGAAAGTGCTCCTGCCTCAGGCCCTTTGCACCTGTTGTTCCTTCTGCCACATGGCTGATTCTTCACTGCCTTCAGGTCTTTGCTCAAATGCTACCACTCAAATCCTACCAAAATGGGGATTCTGTAGCTATGCTACTTGCTCCCCTCCCTGCTGTTCTCTTTTCTTCTTAGTTCTATTTTCTGTCTAATGTACTATATATTGTACTTTTAAAATATTGCTTATTACCTCTCTTCTCCCCTACAGTACATAAGCTCTATGAGAGTAGGGACTTCTAACTGCTTCATATCTCCAAGACCTGCAATAGTGCTTGGCATAATGGGGGGTCTGTAGAGATTTATGGAATGCAGAAAGGATTTTCCCTGGTATAAGCAACTGTCACAGGGTCTAGTAAAAGTTAAATAATTTATTACAGAGGATTTGTTACATTTATTTTTTAAAGCAGCAAAGCACATGTATAGTGGCCCATGTGATGGTGTGAAAATAAGTACTTTATTCCTTGTTAAAAACACAAAAATAGAGGCTAAAAAGGGGTATGTTAGTCCACATGAGAATGTGAGACTTCGTTTGACAAATGTTTCTATAGAAACTGGCAGTAGCCCATACTGTGCTGGGCACCAGGGTGTGGTGTTGAGTGAATTTGGTAAAACACTGAATTCCAGGTGTCCTCTGCACTTTCTTGAAGCAATTCTAAGATGCTTACCCTACATCTGCAACTCACTCCCACAGTGCCAGGAAGGAAAGCTACACATGGCTTCAGTCCTCATTGCTTCAGATATAATAGAAAGAAACCTAACTGGGGCCAGGAGACACCTGGCCCTGTCAGTATCTAGGTGAGTCAGAGAGTCAGTCCCCCAGGACTCCATTTCCTCAGCTTTAACATATGGACACCAAATCTGTTCTTCCAGTCTCATTAGACTATAGACAGAAATAAAGAGCACAGTGGAAATGAAATTGCTCTCCAGACCTAAAAGGCCTGGAAGCTATGTATTATAAATTATTGAAAAGTTAACTCCAGTCATCTCTGCATTCTTATTATAACCTGGATAATTTGGAAAAGTTCGGTCCTCTTATCTCACCCAGGAAAGTCCCAGGTTTTAAGAAAGAAGGGTTGAAATTACTCATAATCTCATATTTGTTTTGGAACTATTACCAATAAGCAGGAAGTTTAGTCTTAAGTACTATAAAATGTATTTGCACAATGAAAGCCAGAAAGAACAAACGCTGTGTTGAGTGAGTGCTAGATTTTATTCCTGCATTTGTTTCTCCTAAGTTGGGCCATTCGCCCTTTAGAACTGGAAAGAGGGCTCACACATTTACTATAGAGAATGTCCCAGATGGGAATCTTTCCATGTCAACTGCAGAATGAGGAACCTTCCTCCCCCTGGGGCCTGACTCAGGCGTCTAGAATGTATACTTGCTCATAAATCACAGGAGTATTCAGCATTGTGATTGTTTTTCTCCACCTGGGTTGTTTGGGGATTTCAATTCACTCTGGCATAGAATAAATGCTATGATGTGTGAGAGAGATTCACAAAGGATACCTACCATTTGTCCCATTCCCCTTGCCAGTCAGAGGCTAGTATGGGCACAGCATCTTTTGCTCTATGATTCACTTATATGCCTGGTAGAGTGTTTCAGTTCAAGATCCTTTCTCAAAGGCAAACTTTGGGCAGACAGAAGATACTGTCTGCTGTTTTGAGGGATCAGTGGACAGAGAATCAGGAACCTCACACTCTTGCCCTGAACAAGTGACAATGTGACTGTAGGTCAACCACTTAGACTCTCTGGACCTCAGTATCTCATCTGTAAAGGGAGAGACTCTTCCAACTCTACAAATGTCAAGAGACAAAGCCAATGTTATAAGCGCTATCTGTCCAGTTTACCACATCAGGTGGGCCTTATATATAGGTAAACAAAGAGGTAAAAAACTGAGGCCAAATGGACCAAATAGAGCCCTCAGGCAGATTTATTTTATAAAGAATAATTTATTAATTCTTAGAGAGAGAGGAAAAAAGAGGGAGAAAGAGAGAGAAACATTGAGGCATAACATCCTTTGGCTATCTCCTGCATGCCCCCTACCAGGGATGGAGCCTGCAACCTGAGCCACACTGGCCAGAGCCCTAAAACAGGTATTATAGGCCCTTTATAATGCTTGTTAAAAGTTTTTATTTCATTGCAAATCTTCAAAAATTGGGAGATATTACATAAGAGTCTAGATTTATGGCTGCTCTTGAAAAATCAAAAGATCTGGCCACATTGGGCCCAAATCCAATATGGCAACAATTAGCTAGAGCTGGATGGTTGCTGATTCCTTTGGACAGGCATATGCTCTTCGATTTGGCACAGTTCTAGCCACTCTCTGTTGCCACCAACACCTGGTCTACTTTATGGTACCCTCCTGACCCCTGTTAAGTATTTGAAATTGTGATCCTTGCCCTAGTATCTCTCCCTAACCCAGAGCATGAACCTCCACTCCCAGTACCTTTTCTAAAAGTAGACGTTTTGAAGAGAGAGATCATTAACACCCTGGCATGACATAACTGAGCAGATCCTGGCTTATCAGACAGGAGGATCTGAGAGTCCTGGTGAGGAGGTAGGAGGGCGGAGAGAAAGGGCAAAGGATCAGGTAGAGCTTCTCTGTACCGTAGAAATATATTGTAGCCACAAATGTGAGTCATATATTCAACTGAAAATTTTTTAGTTGCCACATTAAAAAGAAGTAATGATAATGAGAATTAGATGAAATATTTAATTGAACATACCCAAAATATTTTCTTTTTAAAAAAATGTTTTTTTTTATTTATTTCAGAGAGGAAGGCAGATGGGAGAGATAGAAACATCAATGATGAGAGAGAATCATTGATTCACTGCCTTCTGCACGCGCCACCTCCCCTCCCCCCCTTCGCACTGGAGATCCAGCCTACAACCTGGGCATGTGTCCTTGACTGGAATCGAACACAGGACCCTTCAGTCCGCAGGCTGACCCTCTATCCACTAAGCCAAACCAGCTAGGTCAACCCACAATATTTTCATTTCATCATGTAATTAATTGAAATTATCAATGAGCTATTTTACATATTTTTCCACTAAGTTGTTGAAATCCAGCATATATTTTATACTTGCAGCACTTCTCTGTTCAAACTTACCACATTTCAAATGCTCAATAGTCCCATGTAGTGGCTGCCAGAGGGGACAACACAGAGGTAGAGAACCGCCTTTCCAGTGTTACCTAGAGCTCTTGCCAGATACCTAACGAGATTCAGAAAGGAACCACATTTATTGAGGCCTCACTAGGCACTATATGAAATACAATTATAATTTGTTTTCTTTTAGTTTGTGTGTCTCACTAACAAAGACAGCTAGAGCAGAGGTTAAATACCCTTGAAATGGTCCTTCAACAGGCACCTCAACTATGTCTCCTACTATTGCATGTCCCTAGATTTAGTATATTTTAGCTTTATCTCTAAAGTTTTCTCATCTCTAAAACTGGTAATGATTGTATTTACCTTAAAAGGTTAGTGTAAAATTCATAAAAATGCTTCACAAAATTAACTATGACTTTAAGAAAAATAGCTGTATTTTATTGAATATTAGCCTCTGTGCTAGGTTTTTGCAAGTGTTGTCTTAATCTTTATAATACATCTATCTAATGGTATTATTATGAAGATTTTAAAAGGAAGGAACCAAAGCTTATAGAAGTTAAATACCTGTGCAAAGTCACACAGGTAGCAAGTGGCAGAGCCAACCACAGATTTGAAACTATGTTGGATTATATTCATTGCATTATTCTAGTTGGAGAGTGAGAGCAAGTGAATGAGAGAATGAATCTTATCTTTCACTTTCTGAGACACTTGAGTGTTTTAAAGATGAAGAAATTGGAGCTTTATAATTATGTCCAGGATCCCACACATGGCAAATTAATAACCCTGGTAATTTTAGAAGTGGACAATCTCTAGAGATGTTTTTCTGGTTTTAAGCCAATTGAACCCTCTGAGCCGAAGGAATTTCCTGATTATTGAGATTATTTTTTTAATTCCAAAAATGAAGAGCTAATCCTGTTGAGGTCAGGTCTCATCAATGCAGGAAATGAATGTATAGGGCTGGTAGGGAAATCTGTTACCATTTGGTGGTTTCTGCCCCTTCTCTGCTCAGATGACTTCAATATGTATTAGTCCATCCTAATTCTTCTTACTTCCTGGGAAGCAAGTTCCTTTAATGAGATGATTTATTATCAACTTGTCTAGCTCCAGCCTGGCTTTTGCCAATACAGTATAGATAAGAAAGATGATTTGTTACCAAGTTCCTTCACACTTGCACATGGACTCAGTGTAAGCTGAGGCATTACTGCCTCCGAAAGGATATCGTTTCTATCATAGCAAGTGACATGATTTGTGTTAGGCTCCATTTTTATCAATGTGTCCCCACCAAACCTTCTCACCAGGTGAGCCCCTCTCTGGGCATGCACACCCTAATCCTTCCCAAGGTAGTCCCTTTGCATGTGCTGCTCCTACTGCCTGGAGTGCCTTGTCCCTCCGTCTTTCCCATCCAAAGCATGCTTGCCCTACAAGGATCATCAGCTGAGGTCAGGAATCTGATGACTTCAGCTGCACTATTTCTACATCTTTGACTTCCAAGCACATGTTGTCTGTGCTTCTCATTTTATCCCACCTCACACTCCACCTTGTTTTGTCCTGAAACTAGTTCGTGTGTTTGTTTTTACCCAATGAGATAAAGGTTCCTCGGAGACAGGGCCCTGGTATCTACGGTGTTCTACACTTCAGCGGTACTTAAGATATTTCTTTTACTAACTGCTTGAATGTACTTATTCTGTCTAATGGGGCTGGGTTTAAAATAGGTATGTAATATCTGTTGAACTAAATAAACCTGAGATTTGAAAATTGTATAGAGTAGTTCTTCAGAGGCAACAAAGCTCTGCCATTATTTCAAGGTTCTTAATTGTCTCATTCTCCTTTCCTCTGTCACATCTCTATAGACCTCAAATGTGAGTGACTAACTCCTGCTGTATTTCCATTTTCACATCTGTTTAAGAGTACTTTGATAATGCTACTCCCCACTTACAATATGTACTATTGATATCCTCAAGCAAAAGACTGAATTATCTTGCAAAGTATATAATCAGAGTAACAGGGAAAGCAATAAAATTAGTATGGATATAATAAAACTTTGCTCCAGGTGAAATTGAAAAACTAATTGAAAACGATGACTCAACCGTCTGCGTTTTTCCTGGTTTAACAAAGCAGCACAAAATGTATGAGAGCCAGGGATAAACTCTTCATGCCCTTCAGGTAATGAGTAACTGTGTGTGACTAAGACAGAATTAGAAGAATGGCTCAGACCTTCGGGAAAACGTTCCCATAACCAGCTAGTGCTGGATACTCCCAGTCTGGAAAAGATGATCACGTCATAGACTTGAGTGACATTGGTGTTTTTATTTGTCAATAAGAACCTGTAAGTAGTAGTTATTGTCTTTAATTAAAGAATAAGTACAGTGATAAAATCCAGGGATCTGTAAATTCCCTGAGCTCCCAAAGGGTCCTTATGTTGCGAGGTTTTGCATATTTCCACCAAGGTGTGTTTGTGCAGTCAGCAAACACCGGGGCATAATGGATTTGGCAATGCAGAATGTTCCTCTGGGGTCTGGGTTTTCAGGTCCTTGGAGAATAGACTGGGCAGGCAGTCTTCATGAGAGCAGGCACTCAGGTTTACCTTTAAGTAAAACAAATTGAATTCCAACGTGAAGACTGTTATCAGAAATCACCAAGACCAGCCCAGCTCCTGAACTCTGCCTCCCACTGTGGCGGGTATTTTATTGGGTAAACATGCTGGCCACTTTTATGCACTCTATCTGCCCTAGCTTATTTTAAAGTTATTTGACTTTCTAAGCCGTGCAATTGGCTGTGGTTTGCTTTCAAAACTGGTGTGTGTGTGTGTGTGTGTGTTATCTGGAACCAGTCGATTCCTCTAGTCTAGCAGGTTTTCTCCATGTTTCTTCAGTACCTGCAAAGTAGAATAAACCACCCTCCAGACATTTTGACAACCACCCTAGTTGAGCCACCCACATCCTGAGCTGGTGGGGGCTTCTGGTTTCTTCCACTGCCAGTCTGTAAATCCTTCTGGCACCCATCACTTCCTCATTCTCCACATGCAATCAATCAGCAAGTCCCCTCAGCGCTGCTTCCGAAGACCCCCAGTCTGTCTCTGGGTCTCTGCTCTCCAGGTGAGACACAGTCACCTGATCACCATCCTCTCTCGCCCGTCCTACCACATCAGGCTTTTGCCTGGTCTTCCTTCTGCCTCTCTTGCTCCACTAGAGTCTGTTCCTCCCACAGCAGCCTAAGCTATCTTTTTAGAACATAAATCAGATTATGTGGCTCCCCTGCTTCAAACTCTAATTGCTTCCCATTATGCTTAAAGCAAAGCACTGATGCCTCTCCTGCCCTGCACAGCCCTCCGTCATCTGGGCCTTCTCTTGCCCACGGACTGAGCTCTCTGGCACC
Source organism: Myotis lucifugus (assembly GCF_000147115.1). Classification (NCBI taxonomy): domain Eukaryota; kingdom Metazoa; phylum Chordata; class Mammalia; order Chiroptera; family Vespertilionidae; genus Myotis; species Myotis lucifugus. The sequence goes on from NW_005871053.1 coordinate 19,131,017, forward strand.
ACCTCCCCTTCCCTAGGAGACCTACGCTCTTTCCATCATCCCAGCTCATGGACCGAGCCCCACCCCCTCGCCCTTGTTGTCCCTCTGCCAGTAATCCCCTTTCCTCTGATCTTCATGGGCTGATCCCTTCTTCATTCTAAATCTGCGATCACCTCCTCAGGGAGCCCTTCCTTGGTGTCCCAGCCCAAAGGAGACTGACTCCTAGCCACCCTCTACCTCATCACCCTAACTCAGCTCTCTGCAGAGCACTTGTCAGCGTCTGAGATTTTCTTGTTATTTTTACTCTCTCTCCAGTGTCTAGAACAGAGCCCGGCAAAGAGTAGCTGCTTAATAAATATGCTTGAATGGATGCCTAGATAAATGCTAGTAAATGTCATGGCCAATAGCCATTCAGTAATGGTTTAACCTTTTATTACACTGACATGACCAGTTTCAATTTAAGTATACTTGCTCCACACTATCTCATATGATCTTTGTGGGAAACTATGGGGAAATCAAGGAGAAGGAATTGAAGGACCTGGCTGCCAAGAAGCTATAAGCTGCTTTCTGTTGGATGCCAGGAAAAAAAGAATATGCATGGGCCCTGGCTAGTATGACCACAGGTTCGATTCCAGTCAGGGCACATACCTAGATTGCAGATTTGATCCCACCAGTCATGGAGCATACAGGAGGCAAGTGATTGAGGTTTCTCTCTCACATTGATGTTTCTCTCCCTCTCTCTTCCTCTCTCTCTAAAATCAATGAAAACAAACAAACAAACAAACATATCCTCAGATCAGGATAAAAAAAAGAAAGGAATATGCATGTTAGAGGTTCTATGCTCTCCTTGTAGCAAGGCCAGAGGAGCCCAAGCAGAGGTCAGACACCTGAGACCCACCCACAGATTCTGAGTGTTTATTAACATGGGGGATCTGCATAATCATGTCTTTCAACTGAAGGAGCTAGGAAGAGTTTTATGAATGGGGGTGGGGACATAGGGAAAAGGGAAAGGAAGGATGTTGTTCAAGACCATGAACATAGGCCTAGCAAGGCTTGATCCTCTAGGGGAGCGAAACCAGAGCCAGAAGCTGAGGAGCTGTTTGCACAAGGGAATGTTGGGTCCTCAAACACAGCTTTGGAACTCAGAATATGAAAAACGGCACAAGGTGGGGTGAGGGTGTTGTCCTTCATGTACAAGGAATGTGGTGTAGAGGAGGAATGGCAGGAAATACAGAGCTCTGTGACACTTTGCAGGTGGGGCAGGGGCAAAGGGACAACTTTGCAGCACTAGAAGGAAAGTCCCAAGTGACACAGAGGTGTGCTCACACAGGGCATCAGCAGACTGGCAGCTTCAAATGACCAACAAGCCAGCACTCTCTGAGAGCTGCAAATGGTTTCTGAACATACTTAAGACATCCTGTGGACTCACCGCAAATAAGGAGAGAGGCTTTGAGAAAGGGGAGGCATGGAGGGCCAGAGTTATGCAGGTGGAGCAATCAGCTAGCAAACAACTTGAGTGAAAACGTGATCTAATTGGCCCCCACAGGCTGGGGAGGCCTGGAGACATTTGGTTACATCCCTGCCAAGGAGGCTCAGTAAACAGGTTCAGACCTACTCAGTTGGGAGGCAATTAAGTACCGATGCCAAGGGGGAGCCAAAGGCAACACTGGGCAGAACAATGGCCCTGCTGTGGCACCCAGGCCTCGTGGGCTTCTGGGTGGTGTTCCAAGCCAGCCGGCTGCACTGCTTCTGCACTTCAATAGGCTTAATTAATTAATAGGAGCTAATTGTAATCACTTCTGCCCCAGGGCCACATTCTGCATAACTTTACAAAATATGGGAAAGAGTTTCCTGCTCTGCAATGGCACCGTAACCCCAACAGAAAGGAGCCCCAGATTATAAAAAGGTCTATGGAAAGGGGTCCCATTCAGATTGGGTCTGTGAAGTTATCTATTAAGAAGTGAAATATAAATATCTATCAGTATCTTCCATATCACTAACAAAGAAATTTATCTTTGTTTATCAGGGGCAGAGACCATATCTTATGCATTCTTACATTCTCAGAAGTTTCACTGGGATTTTGCACATAGTAGGTACTTAGTGCAAAATCTGTTGCATGAAGGGATCACACTCCAAAGAGGTAACTGTCCTTTCTGACTTGGGAGCTTGTCTTTCGCGGTGAGACTCGAGTGTGTTGTGAAGAAGGCATATCGTAAGGACAGGAGAGAACCAGGTCTTTTCCCATGAATGCTCCCAGGAAAAAAAAACAATTCCACTTAAACAGAGCTGCATGCAGGGCAAAACAAGAAGTTAATGAAACAATCTTACGTTTTAAGGCTGTCTAGCCATCCCACTCAAGAAAAAGTCTACACATTTGGTTTCGTCCTGTTGTTCGGAAAGCCCTATGTGTGTACATATGGACACAGACTGGCGGTGTGTGCACCCATGTGTGTTGTGTGCTGTGTGAACAAAAGGACAGAGATCATCCCAGTGCCCAGCCACAGCCATCGCAGTGAGCACTGCGGACACCACTGCCAACCAATTAGAATAAAAGCTCTTCAGTGGGCAGGATGGAAACTTAAACCTGGCCTAGCCTGGCCGATGTGACTCAGTGGTTGAGTGTTGACTCTATGAACCAGGATGCCACAGTTCGATTCCTGATCAGGGCACCTCCCTGAGTTGCGGGCTTGATCCCCATTAGGGGGTGTGCAGGAGGCAGTCAATCAGTGATTCTCTCTCACATTGATGCTTCTATCTCTCTCTTCCCCTCTCCCTTCCTCTCTAAAATCAATGAATATGTATATATTTTTTAAAAGCTGGCCTAAAAGCAATGGACTCTTACCATCCTTGAGTAGCCAGGAATCTCTGACTGGTCGTAGCATGTGGGGTTAGGGGAGCTGGTGTTGTGACTAGAGGATGAGAACGTCCTCAGGTGTCTGCTGCCCCAGAGTTAGGAGCTCCCAGCTCCACAGCTCCACCGCACTGACCCCCCTGCAATGGGCCTCCCTGGGGCCGCTCAGCAGACCAGCTGGTCGCATTGGTCCCACCTGCATCACCACCAGCTCTGGGACGTCGACTGTCTCAGAGTTGACTTCACGAATGGATCTCCCGGGCATTTTCCGGGGAGCTCAGGAGGCCGAGGCTGTGGCATTTGGGGCTATTTGGCATACTGCAGTCATTCCTACTGCATCTTACAGCTGCTGTGACCAGGAAAGCAAAGTAACCCTTAAGAAATGTGCCAGTCCTTTTGGAGAATTCAGGCTGTCCCGAGGCCCTGACTTCAGATTCATATGACACATGGCAGCCATACATCCTGGCTCCCGAGAATACAATCCCTCTCAGATGTCCTGCTCCTTGTCCCATGAGAACTTCATGAGTAGCCCTTGTCAGGGCTCGGTGTTTGCTTTGGGCTGGGAATGAATCACTGCCTCAGTGATAGCAAAACTGAGGTTCTTTCCATCAACTGTTGCTTCTGAAATGATGGTGACTCACCTTTCCCGGCCACCTTCAGAGCCAGAGGTGAGTCATCAAAGGCAAGAAATTGCTATCCAGACCCTGCGGGCCTGGGTTTAGGAATGAAAGGACCAAGTCAGACATAACAGGGAAAAACCAGAAGTCCTTAACCACTCTCCCTGAGCTGAGCTGTGTTAAGCTTTAAATAAATTTAATCCAGTTTTTCTCCCACCACTTTTCATTTTTATTTCTTACTACCCATTGAGCCAGAAGCAAAATGGTCAAAACACTGCCAGTGAAGCTGAAGCTCGGGGTATTGACAGTCAGGCTGGAAGCAGCAGGAATAGGATTTACAGATGTGTATTGCCAGGCAGGCAGTCTCCCAAGCCCCAGTGTTTTGGGCTGGTTTTTCCTTCCCACTCCCGGAACGCCCACCAGTTGGCGTTCTCTAGGGGATGCAAATGCCTTTGAGTGCAGGATCTTCTCTCAATGTATTGGGAGGCCCTCCAGAGATCTCGTCCCACTAAAGCCTGCACATTTATTTAATTAAAAACCAGCCCAAAACGCTGGGGCTTGGGAGACTGCCTGCCTGGCAATACACATCTGTAAAACCTATTCCTGCTCCCCCCCAGCCTGAAAAACCCAAGCTCCGGGTCTCTGGCGGGGGGTTTTATAAAAAAAAAAAAACAGGGTAAAAGGGGGGAAAGAAGCAAAAAAAAAAAACGGGGGGGGGAAAACCCCCGAAAAAAATTATTTTTATTTTTT
>NW_005871053.1:19135313-19301734 GCF_000147115.1 Myotis lucifugus
GGGGGCCCCCCCAATATCGGGAGGAAGGACCCCCCCCCAAAAGGCTTTTCCCCCCCAAGGAAACCCCCACTTTGGGGGTCTCCCGGGTGGGGAAGGTATTTTTCAAGAGAAAAATAATTCCGGGGGAGGTCAAAAAGCCTTTCCCCCCCCCCCGGGGGGGGGGGGGGGGGGGGGGGAGTGCTGTCACATCTACTAGAAGGAAAAGGTTCTCACAGCACCATGAGCTACTTCAGCAATGGCAAGGCAGTGGCCATCGGTGATAAAGAGCATGGCTCCTTCTGCTCAGGTTCAAATCCCCGCTCTGGTCCACACTGGCTTCTTGAATTCTCTCAGAAAAGCTTCCCTGCTTCAGGACCAGGATATGAATAGTGCCTCCAATGGCTGCTGGTTTAGGAACCTTATCTGCATCCCTCAGCCCATAGCACTTCTCTGCTCCAAACCTCAATGACTGTCTGTTTCAACTGAGAAAACCCAGGTCCCTCTAGGACAGTGGTTCTCATCCTTCTGGCCCTTTAAATACAGTTCCTCATGTTGTGACCCAATCATAAAGTTATTTTCGTTGCTACTTCATAACTGTAATGTTGCTACTGTTATGAATCGTAATGTAAATATCTGATATGCAGGATGGTCTTAGGCGACCCCTGTGAAAGGGTCGTTCGACCGCCAAAGGGGTCTCGACCCACAGGTTGAGAACCGCTGCTCTAGGTCCTGGTCCCCCGCTAGCTCTCTCGCGCCACCACTCTCCCCGGACCCATGGCTCTGGCCCCAGTGAACGTGGTGCAGTTCCTGGCACACAGAGCAGCCTGCCATGCTCTGGCCTCCAGGCCTTTGAACTTGGCTCCTCCTCCTGAAATGCTCCCTCTCCTATGTCAGGCTTCTCTTTAGGGTCAGTTGAAAGACAATGTCACCTCCTCAGAGGGGACCACCCTGATCACACGGGATTAAATAGCCAGTGACACTTCCCCCAACACGCCCTGAATATTTGGTGAATGAAAAACAGCAGGCTGGGGGCTTCCCCCCAAAGGTCTCCCAGCTGCTGCCTGGTGGTTGTCTCCAAAGTCTGTGAGGTTTGTAGCTATGCCCACAAAGACAGTGGGCATGGGTCAGCCAGGGTGCCCACCAGTCTGTGCTACAACGCTGCCGGGAACCTCTCTGCCGCCACCCATCCTTGGGTGGGCAGGGTTCCGCCCCAAGGGGGCAGGCTGCTGCACTGGAGGCCTGCAGTTCACAGGGGCCCGAAACGTCCGGGGTGCCGTACAGACAGGAAAAGAGCTCCTGTCCCAGGGTCTTGTCACTGACCGCACCTCGCCGCCCCAAGATTTATGGATCAGCTTTGATCTGCTTTAGCCATCTGCTCTGTGATCAGGGTTCAGAGTCCTCCAAGCAAGATGAAGCGTGGAGAGCATACCAGTCACACCACCCTCTCCACATCTTCCCTCCTCAAGCAGCTCCCCCCCGCCCCAATTCCCTCTCTGAAAGGAAAGAAAACAGCTCTTGTGCCTCTAGTGTGTACAGATGCCAACAGATCTCAAGAGCAGGGTGTCCGTGTGAGGAAGTGGTGGTCCCAGTGGACCAATAGTGCCCACGTGGTGCCAATATGCAAGTTGGAAAGGAAGATACCCCTTCCTCAAGACACTTTACCTCCAGCTCCCAGAAAATCGTCCTAATAAATAGATGAATCCACAATGCCAACAGTGAGAGTTGTGTTTACCCAAGTGTCCTGCTGTGCAAGTTATCAGAATTAAGGTAGCACCTTCATCCCAGTGCCGGGCACACCAGAGGCAAACTTTGGCTTGCTCAATCAATATTGTTCATCAACATCAGGACCCGATGAATAGTCTGGCCCTTCCCACAATTCCTAGTCATTTGCAGGTAACCTATCTTCCCAGCCTCTCTCTCTTAATCATGACATCTGAGCAAAGCCATTGCGAGTGACAAGAGAGTCCAGCCTGGCTGCCACACCACTCCCAATCACCTTCCACATGGCAGGTCATCATCTCACCCAGAGTCAGCTGGGGTAAAAGAGGGGCACGAGGCAGAGGGCGGGCTGGGGTTGGCCTGGTGCTACGACTGGCATTTTCCTTCTCCTTCAGGCTCTGCTGAGGAGCCCACAAGGAGGTTTTAGGTCACGCTGCCCAGAAGCCAGAGTGGGGGCAGCTGGCCCAAGGCTCACTCCTCTCCGCCTCCACTAGACTCACCCAGAGCACAGCCACTTGAGACCTGCAGGAGACGCCCAGGGCTGGAAGCTGGCGGCTGAGAGGACGGACTGTTTGCATTGTGCTGTTTGTTTTGTTGAAAGAAGGGCAGTCCAGCTCTGGTGCTAAGCAGAACCACATTACTCTGGGATGATTTATTAATGGAGGAACAAGATTTAAAGCCTCGCCCTCACCGGTTTGGCTCAGTGATTAGAGCGTCAGCCTGCGGACTAAAGAGTCCCAGGTTCCATCCCGGTCAAGGGCACGGTCAAGGGCACGTACCTTGGTTGTGGGCACATCCCCAGTAGGGAGTGTGCAGGAGGCAGCTGATTGATGTTTCTCTCTCATCGACGTTTCTAACTTTCTATTCCTCTCCCTTCCTCTCTGTAAAAAATCAATAAAATATATTATTTAAAAAATGACTTAAAGCCTCTACTTCCCTCCCAAACAAATATGCCAAACACTGAGGCCTCCAGGCAGATCCCACTGCCTGCTCACTCCCAACAGCCACCCTTGCTCCTGCCCCAGGCTGCTAGCTGTCCCCACCTTGATGCTCCATTTCTCTCTGCCTGAAGCTGCCTGGAGAAGCTGAGGAGAGAGAACTCCCAGCCGAGGCTTTAAGGTGGTTCCTGGGATATGGAGTCCTGAACAGCAGATGTGGCACCAGCAGCACCGGCTGAGCCCTCTCTCTGCTCCCACCTGGCTGCACCGGCGATGTCTCCATCTCCCACCCCCTGGGCCTGCACCCTGTACCTCAGTCACAGAGGAGAGAAGGCCGTGAAAGTGGGCAACATGTGAAGAGTCAAAATGAAGCAGAGACCGGACCAGTTATGACTAGGGCTCTGAGGGGAAAGGGGGTGTGAATCTTGACTTGAATCCAATTATTAGCAGCATGACATTGGGCTACTTACTTAGTCTCTCTTAATATGAAGCAAGAGTTACCTTATTTATGAAAAGGAAAGAATAATATTTACCTCACTGTGCGAGTCAGGGTCCAGCAGGAGACAGAAAGGATACCAGCTATTTCAACAAAAGGAATTAAATATAAAGGATTGTTGACAGGGTACAAAGTTGACAGGGCAACGGAAAGCGTAGAAAGAAACGTCTAAGGTAGCGGTTCTCAACCTGTGGGTCGAGACCCCTTTGGGGTCGAACGACCCTTTCACAGGGGCCGCCTAAGGCCATCGGAAAACACATATATAATTACATATTGTTTTTGTGATTAACCTCTATGCTTTAATTATGTTCAATTTGTAACAATGAAAATACAACCTGCATATCAGATATTTACATTACGATTCATAACAGTAGCAACATTACAGTTATGAAGTAGCAACGAAAATAATTTTATGGTTGGGGGTCACCACAACATGAGGAACTGTATTAAAGGGTAGCGGCATTAGGAAGGTTGAGAACCACTGGTCTAAGGTATCACTGAGATAGCAGCTGGGGAAGGTACCTGCCACTCTTGGGGCTGGGAGAAAAAAAGGGAGGATCTTAAAGTATTCAAAATTAGAAATGTAAGAAGGCTTAGCACAGGGCTGGGACTCAAACCTGAAGAGGTCCCTGAATGGGCATGATGAGGCTGGTTCTGAGTGTTGAAAAATAGCAAACTGGATTTGACTATGCTACTGGAATGAGCTCCAAGGCCAGGGTGAAGAGGCGTTACTGCGGAGAAACGGAAACAGGAAGCAGACATGAAGCAGCAGGTCCCTTCTCCCTCCCCAGGCGAGCCTCCCTCTGTTGCCCCTGTTGGCAGAGCCAAACATGTACCATCTGGCAAAGCAGAAATGTGGTATGCAGAGTCCCATTTCAGCATCACAAAGCAGGGTATAGAGGCCTGGGTCTGGGGCTCAGAGACATTAACTTCACAAATGGCACAGTTAGGATTAAATGGAAAAAAAAAATGTGTGCAAAATGCTTAGCACAGGGCCAGCACACAGTAGAGTCTAAATAACTATTGTATTATTATTTTTAATTATTATTATTTTATCATCATCATCATCGTCATCATTATGATAGATAAATGGGCTTGGCAATAAGGTGGAGGATAAGGCAGGCTCTGTAAAGGGTTGATTGTGAAACTGGAGATTAATTTCTGGATTCCTTTTTTGGAAGTTGCATTGATTTCAAGTATAAGGTAAAGGAGGAAAATGCTATCAAATAGTAGCAAGTTGGTAAATTAGTCACGTGAATTTGATCTCCATCCCTCTTCATTCCCGCGGCCCCTGCACCAGATCAGATTCCCTTCACCTCTTGCCTAGATTCGTTCTCCCACCTCCAGTCCATCTAAAATCACCGCTACGAGTGCAATTGAGTGCAATCGTCATTCCTACTGACTGCTGTCATCTCATTAGCCTCTCATCACCTGCAAATTAAAAGCCAAATTCCTGTGACTAGCACACTCAGTGATGTGGTCTGGGAGCTGCGGAAATCCCACTTTCCATGGGATCTGGCACTGCCCTGTACTGTGACCTCAGTTTGACCAAACTAGAAAAGTGAGTGGGGGGAGGGAGGTGAGGTTAGACCTAACACCTAAGGAATCTCACTTTGGGTGCACTAATGTCTGCTCTAATTCAGAATGTCAACAACAGTATTAATGATTCCTTAGCCTCCCACCTGTCCTAAGTCTTTCACAAGGTCCACATTGCTGCTCAGGTGATGTCCTGATGCCCTGAGCTTATGAGGTGCTGCTCTACTCTTCCTCATTAAATTAGCAAAAACTCCCTTCCCCCTCTTTATTCTCTGTAATGGAGTCTTCTTTTACAGTTTTCTGTATCAGTCAGCAAAGGCTAAAGTAAGCTGTGGTGACAAGTAACTCCAAAATCTCAATGAGTTACAATGACCATTTTTATTTCTATAGATGTGACTGTTGGCTCTGGTCAAAGGTAGCTCTACTCCACTCGCTTTTCACTCCAGTATCTGGGCTTGTGGAGCAGCTCCTCTGAGGATTACTAGTTTTATGGCAGAGAGAAAAGAGAACATAGTGGGACCTCCCAGTGACTTGTAAAGTTTCTGTTTGGAAAGAGCATGCATCATTTCCACCATATTTTATTGGCCACAGAAAGCCACATGGTTTCTTCTAAGTTCAGTAGGATGAGATGTATGATATTTATTAGATTACTAGAAGCCTGGTGCACAGATTCATGCACCAGTGGGTCCCTCGGTCTGGACTTTGGGGATCAGATCAAAACCGGCTCTATGACCTCCCTCGAGGGGTCCCAGATTGCAAGAGGGTGGGTCTCGGGTGATGCACCCCGGAATCGTGCTCCCTCTTCTCTGGTTCTGGGTGCATCACCCGAGAACTGCTGCTGCCAAGTGACCACAGCTCAGCAGCTCCTGTGTTGAGTGTCTGCCCCCTTGTGGTCTGTGCATGTCATAGCTACTGGTCGGCTTGTCACTTAGGCTTTTATATATAGAGATGGGAATTTCAAGTCAAATGACCAAGCCTGACATCAGTGGTCTTGAATGCATAAAATTAATATTGTGATCAATAAAACAATGTACCACATCATCCTAGTCAAGGATCCTATCAACTTAAACCTGGATTATTAAGTCCCAGGGGATGATGAATTTAATTTAATCTGACCTCAAAGGAAGTGTTTCCACACATTCTTTTGGGTATCCTTGTCTCAAGTGTCTCCATATTATATCAACGGTGGAGTAGCCACCATGATGTTATTTCCTAAATGCTTTTATCATCTTGTCATTCTCTTGTCCAGAACCTTGAGCAGCTTCTTATTGTCAATCACTTCAAACTTAAATTCAGCAGCCCAGTGTTCAAATTTCCATCAACTGGTCCTTCTTTTCAAATCCAACTGCATCTTAGCCCCAACTCCTCAGATCCAGCCAGGGGGCTGATGCTTATCTTCATAACTACTCCAAGGTTTTGATTGATGTTAATCTTTGCTTGTGCTTCTTCTTTGCCCCTCCTTCCTTTCTTTTTCAACCAGTTTATGTCCTTCGTTTTTTTAAAGAATTGTCTCAAATCTCTTCAAAAAATGTTCTTGAATAATTTTCCTCCACTCTCTACACTCCGTAAAATTCAAACTTACAGTTCTATGCTCTTGTTTTTATTTTCTGCTTCTAAAATTATTGTGTATTGCTGTGGGAAAAGACCTTGGGAATTTTTTATTCCACACTCACCACCTCCTTTGAATTTAGATATGAGGAAATTGAGACCAAGGGGGGAAATGAGGAGAAAAGTCACTAATTTATGAAGAGACTAAGTTGGGAAGGGAATTAAGTCTTCTAGATCCTTGTTACTGTTCTTCCCCTATATCAGGTTGTCTCTTTTAATTTACATCTATTTCTCAAGGCAGATGATAATCTGCTTTAGGGTGAGGACATATATTATTTCTAATTCTAAGAACAACCTTGCAAGGTAGCAATTATTCTTATTTTACCAATAAGTATACCAATGGATATACTTATATAAGTCAAATTAAGAACCCAAGACCAAATAATCAATAAATGGCAAAGCCATGTTTCATTGAATGCTTACTGTGTACTTGAAATTGTGCTAGTTATCACTTCAAAGAAATACAATTTACTTAAAAAACAAATGCCACCCCCAGCTGGCATGGCTCAGTGGTTGAGCTTTGACCTATAAGCCAGGAGATCCCAGTTTGACTCCTGATCAGGGCACATACCTGTGTTGTGGGCTTGATCCCCAGTTGGAAGCATGCAAGAGGCAGCTGATTAATAATTCGCTCTCATCATTGATGTTTTTATCTATCTCTCCCTCTCCCTTCCTCTCTGAAATATATATATATATATATATATATATATATATATATATATATATATATATATATATTAAAAAAGGAAGCATGGGACCTGTTGCATAAAATACCTATATGAGCAGGGAATATTTACCCAAAGTGGAAAAAAAATCTACAAAATAAATAAAAAAAATAAAATAAATGCCACGACTTCAATATAGATCATAATGAATCCTTAATGAGTATTATTTTCAGGGCTATGGAAATTCATGTAGAATAGGGTGGGAGTCCTGAGGGTGGTGCTATTGCATTCCCCCAGGCTTATGCTGTAAGGAGGGGAGTGCTCCACTCAGGAAAGGCATCATCTGGGTATGAGAGAGGGACTCAGCATTGGGATCCTGGTGGCTGTTTCTTCAGCTCTCTCTCCAGAGCCACAAACCCTAGTCTCTCCTTACATGACTCTAGTCTGTTCTAGCCTTCCACCACCAGAGCCCAGGGTGAGTGTGTGTGAAGGAGGTTTTGGGCTCCTGTCTCTCCCTGATGGACAGAATCCTTGCTGATTTTCACAGGCAGATATTATGTGGGGGCCTCTTCTTGGCTCTGGTGTTCTGCGCTGGGAGCTCAGTATGGGATTGTGACCCCACGCTCTTCATGGGAAATGGTAGCAGCTGAGAAATCCCTCCAGAATTTTAGTGACAGCCCGTGGGAGCAGGGCCACCCTTTGCAACTCCACCCTTCCTACCATTCTCCATGTGGCTTCTTCTGTAAATCCTTGGCTATAAGACTTCTGTTATCTAGTCTTTGGTTGGTTATTCAGGCTCACTGGTCTATATTTTAGTTGTAATTCCAGTTTGGTCCTGGGAGGAAGTGAATGTACCTTCCACTTACTCTGCTACCATTTTGGATCTCCCAGGAACAAGACATGGAAGCATGGAACAGAGTGCGGAGTCTCAGAGGGAAGGCAGGGGAGGAGGTAATCAATCAAAGAACGTGTATGCATATATGCATAATCCATGGACACAGACATAGGGTGGAGAAGGCACGAGGTAGGAGGAAGGGGTTAATGGGAGGAAAAGAGGGGTTAATGGGGGGAAAAGAGGGGCATACTTACACTAGGCAAGTATGTAATACTTTCAACAATAAAGATTTTTTTAAATAAAAAAATAAAAGGTAATAATAATAATAGTAATAATAAAAACAAGCATTCCTGGAGGGACAGGTTCCACCCAGTGGCTAAAGCTGGATCTTTAAAGCCATCTCTCTTTATTAACACGTTAAATAACAAGGTCCAGTGGCAGCTCTAATGACTACTGTGATTTTGATACAATGATAAATGTTGACATCATTTCAAGATATCTGTAACAACTATAAAGTGATATTAAAAGTAGCTGTGATTTCACATGGCGAGAGCTACAGGCACTGCTACTATGATAGTAGTTTGTTGCCTACATTTATAATGGAAGGAAATATTTTATTTCAATCTGGGATTAATACAAATGAAGATGCACTATTTCCCCCTTCCAAGGTGACAGACCCTCCTTTCTCCTGTTAATAGACAGAATTCAGGTTAAGAACATATATATTACAGGATTGTTTCTAAGCTGAACATAAGCTATTAATGCTCATCAGAGATTATAGATAACTACTCAGGCCATGTGGGGGTGACTCACTGTCACTCAGGGGAGCTGCCCATTAAGCTTGCTCACCACTGTAACTAGCACCTAGCAACCTGCCTCACCATGAGTGGTTGTTCAGTGAAAGTCTGTTGATTGACTTGTATGATGAAAGGATTGGAGAGACGATGGAGTGGGTCTGGACTCAACTCACTAAAGGCTCTTCCTGCTGCTCTTACATTCTGAGGCTCAATGACTTTCTGATAAATGCAGAAGGAATTCCCTGAAGCCAGCTCAGAGTCCTGTGACCACAAGGAAGAGACCACAGGAGACAGTACAGGCAGGGGATGGAGCAGCCATGCAATGCAACAGGTGTGGCATGGGGTGGGGTTCAAAGCTCTGTCCTGAGTTGTAACTGTTCCTGAGATAAAGATCCAGATCGGAAAATGGGAATGCTGCATCTGATGACTACAGAGGGTAACCAAGGGGCAGAGAAACAGCTGAGGCTGCCCACCTGTTTCTTCTGCTCAGTGTCCATCAGCATGGACAATGAACAGGAAATTCCTTCATCAGGACCCTGTCTCATCACGCTCTTGATGAGGAGATCATTTGTAAGCTTAGAGTCTTTTTGTATTTCTGACAAGTGTCACTAACTGAAAGTGTTCACTGAGGATGTCCCCTCATCTCTACTACCTAAAAAGGGAATAAGAGAGAATGAATTCACACAACCTTGTGAAGTTCCTGGCAGGACTACATGTTAGAAACTAAGACTGTAAAACAATTGTTATGTGAATAACAGTTGTATAAACTAGACACAGATAAATACCTTTATTTCAATAGAGACATTTACTCAAGTTAACCCTTTTGTAGGGGGGGAATTCATGTATAAAAAAGTATTAACAAAAAATGGCTCTCCTTTATTAAACATGCTTACCATGCATCAGGTACCTAAGTAATTTTATCTCATTTAATCCTCACAGTAACCCAGGGTGCATTACTAGCCCCTATAGTGGGTTGAATGTGTCCCACCAAAAGATACATTCATGGGGAACAAGACCATGAATATGATCTTATTTGGAAAAGAGTCTTTGCAAATATAACTAAGTTAAGGATCTTGAGATTAGATCATCCTGCTGGATTATACGGGTGGGCCTTAAACCCAATAAGTAGCCTCATCAAAGAGAAGACACAGACAGAAAAGAAGAAACACGGTGGAGAAGGCCATATGAAGACAGCACTGGAGTGATGTATCTGCAAGTCAATGCCCTTGAAGTACGTTTGAACGCCAAGGATGGGCAGCCAGCGGAAGCTAGGAGACAGATACGGAAGGAATTTCCCTCAGAACCTTCAGAAGGAACCAACCCTGCCAATATGTTCATTTTGAACTTCTGGCCTCCTGAACTGTGAAAAAATAAATTTCTGTTGTTTTAAGCCTTCCAGTTCCGTCCAGGATCTATGCAAAGCTCTGAGACTCAGGGAGCTGTACTAATCTAAAACTGTTCTAAAATATTAAATTAAATATTTTAATGAAGGAAATATCAGTACGTCGCCTCACAGTGTGATAAAAATTTAGACCAGTGCTTAGCACATTGTAAGGGCCATTGTTCTCTATTATTTGAGGGGTATTATAAGGACCAAGAAATTCATATTTGCAATGTTCCATGAAATAGGCCAAATGATTTTTTTTCAAAAGTAAGATGATGCTCTATTTGTAAAGTGAGGTTGTGAGAAATGTTATTGTAACTGTGGTTTTTGTCTCACTCCAATGCTAGGTAAAGCCAAATACAGTCCCTAAACATTTTTTTATATCTTGATGTTTTTTGGCTTATAGATTTTCAAACTGATTTCTGACATCCATTCTACTACCTGCATATAGTTCAAAAGAATAAACTAGCTTCCTTATCTGAGAAACATGGGGAAAAAATCTTGAAAATATAGCTTTAAAACATATCTTCATGGTTTTGGGTTTTTTTTCTAATCTGCTACTGGGATAACTTTTTAAAAAAAAACACCTGTATCATATTTTACTCTTTCCTTGGAAAGTAAAGTAAAATGAGTTAGTGACTCTGCGATGTTGACATCCCACAAGACAGACAAATGACCTGTTTTTCATATAGTTGTTTAGATTCCCACCTCAATGAAATAATAAGGCTTTTATTGTTAGAGAATGACATCAAACTGATCATTATAAGAAGTGAGGCTTTTCAAGAGAAGAGAATCAAGCAGATTGTTCTTGCCTTGCCTCCCTCTGTGCTCCCAATAGGCTTGAGGACGCAGGGAAGAAAACAGGTTTGGAACAGAATGCTGCACACTTTCTCACCTGAAGAGATGCTTGCTACCCAAAGAAGAGAATCTGCTGTCATAAGGGTCCTACTTCTCTAGCCCTTCTGGGAGCAAGGGGGGTTGATTGATAGACGGATGGGAGCTGGAGGATGGGCTGTTGTACCGTAAGGAACCCGCAAAGGGCAGGTTGCTATGGAGTCCTCTGCCCAGGGGAGAGTGTGCCATAGCAATGTACAGCCGCACTTGGAATCCACCTCACAAGGGAACCCGGCCTGGGTCATTCAGCACTAACACTCTAATATCTGGGCTTTTTTCATAACCAAGGTCAAGGTGTGGAGTCTGAGTTTAGAGATTTAGAGTGAGTCATCAATACCCCCAAGTGTTCTCTCTGAATTATCATCTAAACAGAGCTGCCCTGTGGACTTCCCTTAGAAAAAATATGTCCTCCAGGAAAGTCCATCTTGATAGGTTTTTAAATTGGATCATGTACTTTAAGTACATCAGGAAACAAATGAATTCACATTGGATTTTCTTAAGAAATCTGATTACAATTTTTGAATTTAATTCTTGGTCTCTGACAGCAGGCTAGGTAAAATTTCATAAAGCTTTCAGTATATCTGTTCTTTTTTGTAGCACTTTTTAACTATGTTAGGTACAAATGGATCCAGACATGCTAATGAGTACATGAAGAAAAAAGGCTTCCCCTAAGCAAATGCTTGCTTAATTGTTACACAAAGATACATACTTCTCTTCACTGAGGGGCTTCTTGATGTGTTTAATAGGTTAATGTGCATTGTGAATTTCTGACGGGGGTATTAATGGTCTACATTAACTATAGCATAGGGACATTTCATTTTCAGGGCAAGGATTAACAGCTCTCTTCAGAACACAGTTTGGGAAATAGTATTGATACATTATTATCTAAAGCCCACACTTTATTTAGTGCTCTTCCTCCAGTGACAGACATTAAAATAAACCATTCTATTGGTGGAGATAATGTTTCAATCCTGTCTTCCTAATTCTGATTGCCTAAAGTTTAGGCCCTAACACATTTCAAAATGAATTTACACTGGGCAACGAATGTCCAATAACCCACCAAGGTCTGTACTGAGCCCAGAGCTGACAACTCCATTTTCCATGCTATTGGGCATTACTCTATTGAAGCCCAAGGAATCATAGTTTCATCAATCTATAAGGGAATACTTGCCACAAAAAATTCCCAAAATATTTGCAACTAAGCAATTTTTTTTCTAACAAAAATGTTCATTATATTTTGGTTGGGATTTTAAAAAACTTTGAATGCCTTCCTATGAAGAAAACTATTGTTCACTACTTTAGTACATGTTGAAACTATTGTTGAACCAGTCGCTGCACTGTGCAGCGGTTGAAAAAACCATGTTACACTCTCCTCAGCCACTGGCGCAAGGATGGGGTCATCTGCACGCACAGCTCCACTCTAAGTAGTTCTGAGACAACAGGTTGCAGGAAAGGCAGGTGGTTTTCATACTCCCTCAAACAAGTCTCTCACATCTCACAGCTCTGGGGAGCCACTGTTTGCCTGATGAAATTATGCCAACAATATGTAGATTCATTACTTCTGTTGTATAAAAATCCAACATACCATCTTTAATTAGATGACATCTGAGTTTGCTTTTAAAGGTTTTTCTTCTTTCTCTCGTTCAGTTCTTGAGACATCAGGAGGTGAATGACACTTTTAATAGCTTGTTAGAATAATTTATTGTTTAGCCTTTAAAACAATTAGGGTGTTTGCATCATGCTCAATCCTTTTCCCTGTTTGATTCTGTGTAAACTGGCTGATCAGATTCAGTGAGTGGGCATCAGCAGCAATCAGAAAAGTCCATAAAATGGTCGTTTGAAAGTAATAAATCCTCCTCATATCTCCTCGAAGGTATTCCTCAGACATAATTATTGGCCACCATTTCCCCCAGCTTTTTAAAGAATAACACTCTCCCCCTGGCCAGGTAGCTCAGTTGGTTAGAGCATAATCCTGGTATGCCAAGGTGGTGTGTTCCATCCCAGTCAGGGCACATAATACAAGAATCAACCGATGACTGGGTAAATAAGTAAAGGGTGTCCCAAAATTCACGCAAAAAGTAATTTTGATAGAAAACACAGATTTCTAATTAAAAATTGTAAATTTTTTATTGATTCATAAAGTATACAGTATAAGGTTATGTATGGAATAGCATATCGGGTAAATGGCTTCCACAGCTTTGCTGGCACATACGCACTCTTTTGTTAAAATTTTCCATGACCGTTTTGCATAACTGTGGCTGAATTTTGATGAGGCTCATTTTCATCTTGATGGCTTGGTTAATCGACAAAATTGTCACATTTGGGGTTCAGAAAATCCACGAGTGATTGTTGAGAAACAAATGCATCCACAACGTGTCACTGTTTGGTGTGGATTTTGGGCTGGAGGCATCATCGGACGATTCTTCTTCGAAAATGCGGCTGCTCAGGCAATAACAAAAGAGTGCAAATGTGCCAGCAAAGCCGTGGAGGCCATTTACCCGATATGCTATTCCATACATAAGCCTGTACTGTATACTTTATGAATCAATAAAAAATTACAATTTTTAATTATAAACCTGTGTTTTCTATCAAAATTACTTCTTGCGTGAATTTTGGGACACCCTTTAGAATGACAAAGTCAACATCTCTCTCTCTCAAAAATCAATGAGTAACATTTAAAAAAAATTTTTTTAAAGCATAACAACCTTCCATACTATTATATCCTTAAAGTAAAAAAAAAAAATCTGAAATTCTTCCACTTTGCAAGGATTTATTTTTAAATATACCCACCTCTTCTACTTTCTTACCAAGTGACCTGATGAGGGACAAATTTTTAAAAAAATCTGTTAGGAAGACCCCTTTGCTACTGAAATCGACCCAGTCTACCAGTGCAACTAGAGAGAAACATTGGACCATGAGGCTTTTCCGTGTTTTCTTTTGCTCTCCAAATGCCAAGTCATGGAGAATCCCTAAACAGAGATACCAGCTAGCTGGACTGAAGGAGTGTTAAGGGCACAAGCATGTATACAGTCTCATCACACAGCACTTGTCTGCATAGTTCCACCCTTTCCTGTTCTGCCATAGAACACTTTTTACAGGACTCCACAGGTCATTAGCGTTGACTAGATCTCACTGTCACAAGTATGATGAATAGAGACTAGATGATGTGTTTCTGACATGTCCAGAGAAACCTGTGAGTGATGATGCGGTTATCAAGTAGGGGCTGCCATGACTCTGGACTCCTGAGCCCTCGATTGCTCTTTCCCTACAAGCAATCCACTGGAAACGCTGTCTATATTAGAATCCAACCACTCTTCGCCATCTTCCTTGTCCAAGCCTTTATCATCTTTGGCCTCAACTGCTGAAATAGCCTCTGATAGACCTACCAGTTTCCATCCTTGCTGCTTAGAGTGATCCTTTCAAAATATATGCTATGGCATGTCCACCAAAACCCATAAAACTTTTCTTCTCAGAACACAAGTCCAGAGTCCTGAACATGGCCCACAAGGCTCTCCTGACAAGCTCCCTACTGCCCTCTTGCCTCTCTGGATTGTCTTCTGTTATCTCCTGTGCTTACCCACTCCCTCCACCAGCCTCATCGGCCACCCTGCTTGTCCTCAAACACTCTCGCTGGGAGTCCTACTTGTCCCCAAACACTCTCCAGAGAGCCATGTGACTTCCTCCCTCACTTCCTTAGGATGCTGCCTAATGCCACTTTATCAGAAGTCTCTCTGGCCATCCCATCTTGGTCACTCACTGACTTCTTACTATTCTTTATTTTTTAGCATTTATTACTTTCTGACATCTTTATTTGTTTGGGTGTTTATTATCTGTCTCTGCCACAGATTTTTTTAATTGATATATTTTTTAGAGAGAATGGAAGAG
This sequence comes from Myotis lucifugus, assembly GCF_000147115.1. Lineage (NCBI taxonomy): Eukaryota > Metazoa > Chordata > Mammalia > Chiroptera > Vespertilionidae > Myotis > Myotis lucifugus. The sequence goes on from NW_005871053.1 coordinate 19,150,050, forward strand.
GGAGAGAGAGAGAGAGAGAGAGAGAGAGAGAGAGAGAGAGAGATTTGTTATTCCATTTATTTATGCATTCATTGGTTGCTTCTTGTATGCCCTGACCAGGAATTGAACCCTTAACCTTGAAGTATTGGGACAATGCTCTAACCAACTTAGCTACCTGGCCAGGGCAGTCTTTGTTGGTTTTAATTCATTTCTGTTCCCAGAATAGTGCCTGGGATATTGCTGAATGAGTGAGTGAGTGAATGAATGAATAAATGAATGAATCAGAGTTCATTTTTACTAGTAATACCATTGCCCATTGCAGTCCCAAAAGTAAGAGATGGCGCTCATCAGAAAAACAAATATTTGCTTTAAAACAAGGAATCCTAAGCCCTGGTTAGGCTGTCTGAATGATCTTTTAAAAAGAAAAGAGGAAATAATGCTTACCATGCTGCGAATGAGCAAATCCCTTTGCAATCAGCATTTCCATTTGTTCCTGTGGACCTCCTGCTGTGGCATACCTTTTGCTTTTTAGATAGGGAAATAGGGATGTAAAGAGAGTGCCGTTCTCTGAATCAAGTCTGAGTAAACTCTCATTCACTGGTACTTTACAGAAAAAGCTCATCTCTGGGCTTATTCCGCACACTAAAGGACAGAAGGAGCTCAGTTCTTGTAGACTTCAAGGTAATCTCCGGAACCTGGGTCAGCGAGTTTCTCAAGCAGGACAGACCTACAGGATTTGCATCAGACGTGCCAAGTGAGAACTGTCCTTCTTAAACTTGCAGTGTGACTGACTACTGAGCTCCAAAGTGGGTGGAGGGCCAGGACTTAATCTTGAGTCACCGCTGAGCCACAGGAAATGCCTGTGACTGCCCTCTCCTGGACTCAACCCCAGGCCTACCTCCCAGGCAGGGCCTCATGCTTTGTTTCAAGTTTGTTTTTAAGAGATAAGTACCAGACTTAAACCAGAACAAGAATAAAAAAGATTGTATGATCCAGGACCACATTTCCGTCTCATTTTTGTGGTGAATAACTCACAGGATGAACAACAAACTAACCAAGAAGGAGACAGCTAGATACAGAGCTGGAGCTGGAACAAGGGGTCTGGAGACTGGGAGACATATGCATTTACGGGTTCCTTGGAGAATGTCACTTCTTGTTGACAGCTGCTTTATGGTTCTACAAACATCTTTTATCTACTAGGAGGCAGTTTGCGTGGTAATGAAGAGCTCAGGTTGGAGGGAGGGATCTGTTTCCAGGGCTCTGCTGCCTGAGCTGCAGTGTGACCTTAGGCAGGTAAGGTAGCCTCTTGTGCCCCAGTTTCCTCATCTAGTAAATGGAGGTAAGATAGTCCCTACATAGTAGGCATATCATGAGATGAAAGAGGGCAATGCTAATAAATGTTTAACCGTGCCTGGCACGAAGTGCTCAATAAAACTAACTACAATAAACTAGAATCCTGAGTAAAATCAGAGGAGAGATTTACCATGAAACAGATGAAACCTCAGTTCAGTCCCCTAGCTTGCACAGGCGCCTGTGAGTGTCTGGGAACCCAGGTGGGGATGGAAAGCCAGAGTACCATCAGGAAGGATTTCTAGGTAACCATTTCTAGTGAATTGCTTAAGGTGATATCAAGTAGAAAGGACCTGGAATCTCTAAGACTTCAGTAATTTGTTGTCATAGAATTTTTTTCTCATTTTAAATAAATATATACTTTCATACATAATTTATTTCCAATTTGAATTCCTTTTTTAAATGAAAGGATTTTTTAATTAAAAAAATTGTAATTACACTTTACATTCAATATTATTTTATATTAGCTTTAGGTGCACATCATAGCAGTTAACAATCATATACTTTACAAAGTGTTCCCCCTGATATTTCCAGTATCCAACTGGGAACTTACATAGTTATTACACTATTATTGACTATTTTTCCTTTGTTGTACTTTGCATTCCCATGACTATTTTGTAACTACCAATCTGTACTTCTCAATCCTTTCACCTATTTCATCCATTCCACCAACACTCCTCCCCTCTGCCAATCTTCAGTCTGTTCTCTGTATCTTTAAGTCTGTTTCTGTTTTGTTTGTTTATATTGTCCTTTAGTTTCCACATATAAGTGAAATCATATGATATTTGTCTTTCTCTGACTGACTTATTTTACTTAGCATAATGCTCTCTAGGTCTATCCATGTTGTCATAAATGGTAAGATTTTGTTCTTTATTTATGGCTGTTTATTATTCATATTTTTTATTTTATTATTTTTCTTAAAGAAGAACCTTTAACATTTTTTGTAATATTGGTTTGTTGGTGATGAACTTGTCTAGAAAGCTCTATATATGTCCTTCAATTCTAAATGATAGCTTTGCTGGGTAGAGTAATCTTGGTTGTAGGTCCTTACTTTTCATCACTTTGAATATTTCTTGCCAATCCTTTCTGGCCTGCAAAGTTTCTGTTGAGAAATCAGCTGACAGTCTTATGGGAGCTCCCTTGTAGGTAACTAACTGCTTTTCTCTTGCTGCTTTTAAGATTCTCTCTTTGTTTTTAACCCTTTGCATTTTAATTCTGATGTGTCTTGGTGTGGGCCTCTTTGGGTTCATCTTGTAGGGACTCCATGTGCTTCCTGGACTTGTATGTTTATTTTCTGCATTCCTTTTCTTAAAGATGGCCTCCTAAACCATATAATATTCAGGCCTCACAAAATCTGGATATATCTCAGAATGGTATAATTAAATCTTTACCATAATCCTGAAAAGTATATATTATCACTGTTTCATAGTCTGAAAACTAAAGTGCTGAGAGATTAATGCTATTCCCAAAGATATACAGTAGGACCTGGCAGGGCTACAATTTGAACCCAGGTCTTTCCACATACAAACTGGGCGAATATACTTAATGACAATGAACTATAACTGAAAAATGATTATAATAATAAATGTTATGTTATATATATTTTACCACAATAATAAATTTTAAAAAAGGCAAACTCCAGAATGTTAGGCTTAGGCCATAAAAATTTCTCTAGTATTTAGCACATTGTGAGCATCATACACCAAGGTAATAGAATACTATCACCTTCTTTAAAAGAATTCTTCTGAAGGTCTTGAAATATGAAGCAAGGTATCACTTCCAGATTCTGTGCTTCCCAAGTTACACCCACAAGCCATAGCATCTGCAAACAATCCACTGTGGCACTTCACATATAAAGTTACATCAGGAACAGATGCATCCTTTTCCACTATCTTTTAGCTAGTCTGTTGGAATCGTTTTCATGGAAAGACAACAGGAGGTAGACTTGTCACCAATACTTGAAATAAAGCAGGTTAACACAGCAATGCCATCCCAAGACCTGATAGTCATTACTAAGGTCACCAGGGTTTGAACTGGCTCCCAGCCAGCTTGACTCAGTATTTACTCTCCCAGAGGTGTTTTGAGATGCCCTGGAGTTGGCCCAGCTGGGCCTAAGATTGTCATTCTCTGATGTGGATGAGTGACAGGGTCCTAGAAAGACCAAGTCAAAACACAGTGACTCAGATGGGCTCACATGGCTTGCTGAAGTCAGGATTCCACCGAAGGCAGCCCATTTCTAAATCTCAGAAGCCAAGGCCAGCTGAAGGGCATAGTGCGGGAGGTGCTGCTTCCCTAGCTGTAAAGTGCTCTATGAGTCCGCCTCCCCCCATTTCAGACCCTTTGAAAAGGGTCAGACCTTCAAATAGATGGAAGCATGCTGCCTTATGGGCCTGAGCAGCCTATCTGAAAATATAGATGGTGTGACTTGGGATCTCTTGATTTGAAGGAACACAGAGACTCCTTCAACCACCCACAAATGATGATAATTTGTTGTAAGAACACACCTTGCTCTAAAAGAGACAGGATGCTGGGGAAACCCAGGAAGAGCCAGGTCTTGGGGAGGTCCGATCTGGAGGAGCAATTAGGGTCCATGGCAGCTCTTGACCTGGGCCATGTTCTGTCCCCTCAACAGAGTGAGTGTGTGGGTCTGACTCGAGCACTCCTCGTTTCATGGGGCTCAGGGGCCCTTCCTTCTCCACTGCTTTGACACTCTCCACCCACCACCTCATCGACTCGTCATAGCTTTCCTCTGCCAGGGGTTCTGTCTCCTTGTAGCTGCAGATTCCTCCCAACACTGCCTCGCTCCTGAAGCATTATGTTCCCTCTAAACTCATGTCCTCTCTCAGCCAGCTTCAGCCTCCATGACCAAACCCCTGATTTTGGTCTGTATTTTCCAGCTCAAGTTCCATCCATATACAGAAACAGAGGTAATTAATCTGGTTGGCTTGGCTAAGGGGACACAGTTTTTCTTCCGGTGCTGGGGTGCTGGCCGCTCCTGGAACAGTAGGGGCAGGGGCAGGTACTTTCCAGGAGAGGGCACCAGGCATCACATCTTCAGGAAGCAAGAATGTTTCCCCTGTGCCTTTTAGCTGGTACAAATTATCCAGCGCGGTGCCAAGGGGAAAACACCGTGGGTGGATGTTTAATTGTAGCATTGCTGTACTCTGTGTTTTCTCTTAAATTCAGCTGCTTTTCTGCAGCCTGCATTTTAAGCTTTCATCACCACCCAAGTGGGAAGCACCTTTTCCCTCTCCTAATTGCATTACGTACCTTTGAAAACCAGTTATTCATTTAATCACTTATAAACTTAATATTAATGGAGTATGTGTTTTATAACAGGCAAAATTGTAGATAATGAAGACTTAAAATTCATCCACGTACTTGATAAATAGTAATTGAGTACTTAGAAAGTACAAGCATTATGCTGCTTGCTGGGAATATAAAGATAACTAAGACAGTCCCTGCCTGATACCAAGTAAAAATACAATAGATGCGTGTTGAATAGATAAATGCCTTAAAAGACCTCACAGCCTAGTGGGGGGAGAGGCCAGGATGTAGACACTTACAAGGACAGTGAAAAGGGCTAGCTTGGGGAAAGCCTCCTGGAAGAGAAGCCTGGAGAGACCATGAAGTACTGTGTGGGGGAAGTCCCAGTAACGTCTACACTGAGACCTACATGGTGAGTTGAGTTAGTCAAGTGAGAGGAATAAGAAGGCAAGAGCCTCCAGGCAGCACAAATGGTGGGCCCAAAGGCTTGGATGTGGGGGAGGGGCTGCAACTGGGCTGGAGAGCAAATAAAGCAGTGCCCTTGTTATTTAGGGACTGGATGGAATTCTGTACCTGGAATAGTACAAGGTACCCAGTTTAGCAACAGGGTCACATTGAGTGTCTGGAGTTCCCTAGGGACCTTGTTGTTGCTGCCTGCACCCAGTTGGAGATGGTCTGATAGTGGGATATATCACATTTAAAATAAAATTCAAGGTCAAGACTACATACAATCTGATCTCTGCCTCTCAATCTAACCTCTTTTGATTATGCTCTGTCTCTCGTCTTGCCCTCCACTGTCCTTGGAAATGCTCAGCACGAGGCTGTCTCAGGGCCTTTGCACTTTGTTGCCCAAGTCATTTAGGGATCTGTTAGGTGTCAATTGAGCAGAGAAATCCTCCCTGACTATCCTAAACGCAGTAACTCACCCTTCCTATCCCTCTTTCCTTTTACCCAGCTTTATAATGTTCATAGCCTTATCACTGCCTGATTTTAAGAATCTGTCTCTCTACTACTGCTCCCCAGCCTGGAATATATGTTTTATGTCTCAAGAGCTTGGCTTTGTTTACTTGGCTTCTTCTAGAACAATCCTTGGCACAAAGTAGATGTTCAATAAATATTTGTTGGATGAATCAATGAATGAAAACTAATACTAGATACAAAAATGGAGGCAATATCAGGGACACAGATAACTTGTGTAGCAATCTTTGTTCTTCAAGCTAAATCAACTTAATTCATAGGACTGTATTTTTCTCCCAAAAGGCATACTTCCAACTCTTTCATAATTCTGTGTTCTCTACAGGATTGTTGCCATGTTCTTCTCGGTTCTTGTGTATGATAGAGTTCAAAATGAACAAAGCCTTCTGAGAAGAACCTGTAATTAGTTTTCCTCTTTTCATAGGTTTCATGTGCTTGCTTAGAAATACACTTTAAAAAATTAAATTTATTGGGGTGACATTGGTTAATAGGATCATATAGGTTTCAGGTGTAGATTTCTATGTTATAAGATCTGTATATTGCACTGTGCACCCACCACCCAAAGTCAAATCATCTTCCTTCACCATATGTTAGGAAGCCCCTTTCACCGCCGCCCCCCATATCTGCTCCACCCTCTTCCCAGAACATAAGCCACAAAGAAGCCTAAGTTCAGTTTGGAGAGAAAGTGAATATTTTATTATTACCTGTTTGTAGTCTCTACACATCCAAAATGTCCTCTTTTTAAAAATATATGTATATTTTTATTGATTCAGAAAGGAAGGGAGAAGGAGAGAGAGATAGAAACATCAATAATGAGAGCGTATCATTGATCGGCTGCCTCCTGCACGCCCCACACTGGGAACTGAACCCACAGCCCGGGCATATGCTTCCACCCGGACTTGAATCGTGACCTCCCAGTTCAAAGGTCAACACTCAACCACTGAGCCACGCCGGCTAGGCGCAAAACATCCTCTTGAATACATTAGGAAAATATATGAATCACCCTCATGAATTTAGCCATGGCTTGTATGAATTTTAAATTTGTCACTATTTTGTTCAACAAATAAATACCTCGTATGCTCCACAGGGTGAGCTAGAAGCTGGGACAGTACACAACCAAGAGCCCTTGGTTCCTATCAGGAATGACTCAGAATCTTGGGCATCAATGTTTCAGTTTCCACTATTGTTATTTTGAGACTAATTCTGGTCTAATTTGATTTTATTATATTTATCTAAAATATTGTTTTTAAAATAAGATTTCTATACTTATATAAAAAAGTATCTTCCATCCAATGTGAAAAACAAGGGAGCACAATGTTTTGCTTTCCTTAGCCTGCCCTCTAAATTGACTGTGAAATGGTTTCTATTTTTCAGAATTTATTTCAATCCTCTGCAAAGGATTTAAAATGGAATACAAAAATCTCAGGTATTTTTCTTTAGCTCAATTTTTTAAACCCTCCTTACCTATAACTTACAGATTTGTGTTTTATTTATCATCTTTACTGTTTTTCTTTAATATTATTTTAGAAACAACTTTAAAACATTTCAGTTGCTCTTTTGACATTTCACTGATCAATATTTCTCTGAAGGTATTGACTTTCTCTAGGATGCAGAGAGACTAGTAGAAATTACACAAAAATTTCTACTGAATGAATTTCTCCACCTTCTTGGTGATTGTACACCTGCTTTCCTTATAAGGAGAACAAGGAAGTAAAATCATGTTGAAGTTGCTCTTAAGCACAGCTTTTCTTCTTTACCTGTCCAGGTAGCCTCTGTTTTCATTTGTCTTAATGAAAACTTTTTTATTTACATCTCAAGTTTCTTTTCAAAGCAGTGTAAGTAGTATTCAACATTTTACACTTCGAGGAAAAAAAGACTTTAACGATGTTCAGCTTTGGTCTTGTAACGCTGAAGGTAATTCATTTTTTAATCTGTTTGCACAGCGAGAACTGAAACGAATGGGGATTGAACTGCTTTGCCTGTTCTTTCTATTTCTAGGAAGGCACGATCACGTACAAGGTAAGACCTGAGCTCTCCGATATATTGCTTTCATGGTATGCTTGACAAACCTGTCATTTGGTTCAGAAACGCGATCTGAAGTCATTTTTTATTTAACCGGTTTGATTGCTTTCTTGCCATTGAGCGAACACTTTAACAAATTACAGGACTGTTCCACAGCATATGCTCTAGGCGTAAAGTAAATAAATACAAAGGTTGCATGGGCACTTTAATGAGGAGAATTAAACAGCATTACTACACAATAGGACTTCTTAATACATTTGTGACAACTATTTTGTTAACTGTACTAGCTGGTTGTTTTTTTTTTTTAATACAACAAGAGTAATGACCTTGAGAGAGAACAGGGATTTATTTAAAAACTAAAACTATAGTACATTTAAGAGAGGAGTATTTTAAATAGGTGCAAATATTTTTTTTAAAATTAAAGTGGATAATAATGAATGAGGACAGTAAATGATGATTTTATATTTGTGAACATTAGAATATTTCCTATTTTAAGAATAAAGAGAATGATCATTTTGGGATAATAAGACATACATATTTTCAATGTGGTTGATGTCAAATATAAACTTTATCAATTGGTAACATTTTGAGGACTGATCTTTGAAGACAAAAATAAACTTGGCTATTGCTTCGTTCAAGTACTTTAAGAGCCATAAGTCTGGAAAGTGAAGTGACTGAGAGAGTGCTGAATCCCTGTGTTTTGCTGGGTTTAAACACAGGTGGCTGTGCCATGGGAGGTGCAGAGACCTGCGGAGACTGTTTGCTCATTGGACCTCAGTGTGCCTGGTGCTCTCAGGAGGTAAAACAAATGACCTCAACGTGATTGTAAAAGCCTCAGTTACACTTACATTAATGCCATCAATGATGTTCTGACTGTGTCCTGCTCTCTGTGGGGTTAGAGGAATGACAGAAACCTAGGAGGGAAAATGTGAGCATTAGTAGATGGATCAAAGTAGTCATTGCTGTGATTACTTTCCAAAGCAATTTGCAGAGGGAATGAATGTCAAATTCTTCAGAAAAATATTTAACTCGGGGTCCGTTATTTCACCTGATTCCTCCCCTTATATTAAAGCCAATTCTAACTGTTCACCGGTCAAATGCCATCAGAGGTCATGGAGATGGTATTTTCTAATGTTAAAAATATATTTGACTTCAGTACCATAATTGTTGTCCACCTGTGAACCGGGATCCATTCTGAAACATTGCGAGATTCTAAGAGAAGTGTTCTAGGTTTGGGTTAAACTTTACTATTCAGACATTACCCAGTTCTTTTAAACATTACATTTCCATGAGCTTGGTGACTGTACCACAATGACCAAGCCCCAAATAGCATTCCTTATCTGTTCAAATGGAAAAGTATGTGGAGGTAGTACAAGGACTAGGGAATGTATTATAAGCCAGCCTGAGTCACTGCCTCCTGTGACACTAGAGAGCAACCTATAAATGATTCTTGATAAAAACAAAAAAAAAATCTGCTTAGCTTTTTCTGGATTTAACACACTGCGCTATTGAATCTCATAAAGAGAATCTAAACACAAATCAAAACATACTAACACCAAGTTCAGCAAGGACTGGTAGCATGCTCAAGGGGAACCAACCTGGACCCCTCACTCAGACCAGGCTAGAACTGTTCAACACGCCTCCCAGGCTGAATGTAAACCTGTGGAGGAGGGCTTCAGGGGCCCCAGAGTGAAAACCAAGCTCACGCCCCCTCTTGACTGATGAGGCACAAACAAAAGTGCAGTGCGAGAGAATTATGCTTTTTCTTTTCTTCTTTGTATTAAGTTTATTGGGGTGATATTTGTTAGTAGAATTATAAAGGTTTCAGGGGTACAATTCTATAATACATCATGTGTCTATTGTATTGTGAATCAAGTTTTCTTCCATCACCATAACCCCTTTTGACCCTCTCCTACTTTCTCCCATTCCCCTTGCCCTCTGGTTATCACCATACTGTTGTCTGTGTCTATGAGATGTGTGTGCATGTGTGTGTGTGTGTGTGTGTGTGTGTGTGTGTGTGTGTGTTTTGCTTAATCCCTTTACCTTTTACACCCAGCCCCCGGAATTATGCCTTTTTGAGCTTGTGTATGAAGCGTAGGTTTGAGAATATACAAAGAAGGGAAAACCCACATTTTTTTTACATTGACTCCCTGAAAAAGACAATATTAGTTTCCTACCAGAGACGTAAAACAACAAATCAGTCTAACAAACCGTTCACTCTGGAATTTTTATTTCAATGCATCTTTTAGCACTCACTTAAGAGAGCTTCTTAAGTTACTACTGATAGCTTTACCTGGGGATGATCCTTGGTAGTCAGTTATTGTCAAATTTTAAGGCCAGGTTATTCTAAAAGATTACTCTAATGGTAGCAGTTATATCAGCTGAGGCAGTTGGAACAAAAAGTAAATTAGGCTTCTTCTTAGAACATATAGAAGAATGGCTTCTATGATTAATACCAGCTCTAGTCTTTTGGCAAAGATAGTAATTATAGGTGGTAGCAGTGACATGTTGAGAAGGGTTGCGAGGCCTTGTCCAGCCACTGTTTACCTTGGATACATCACAGAAAGTTAGTTTGCTACCCGTAGCCTGGTGCCTCAAATATGCACAGGCTTGACTGATATAGAACGAATTACAGTCTCAAACATCAATTTCAGAAGGAAAGTTTCCTAGCTGGTGAAACAGCAAGAGTGGCTTAGAATTCTAAGGAATGAGAACAACACTATGAGCATTGGTTTGCCTCTTTCCAAGCATAAGAGTCAATGGGCCTCAAGTGTGACTGCTTAGAGCCTCACAAGCTCTTTCCAGGTAAGACAAGTATTTATCCTTCCACTCCTTCCGCCTTTTTGCTGGGAATCCCTGGCCACATGTCTTCCTGGAAACACTCATCTCACTTCCTCCTGCTACTCGGCTGAATCAGAGCTACTGGGAAATTCCCGAGTCTTAGACACAAAAGCACTCTATTCTCTCTCATTTCATTTCCCCACTTCCAAATCTTGGGAAAAGTTCTAAAAGATCTTAAATTGAATACTTTAAGACACTGAGTTTAAAGTCCCCAAGAGGTTAACTTTAATGAAGTACTACTGTAACGTAAGGGTGATGCATCCATGTATTAAACCAGGACAGAGATCTAGGTAAAGCAATGTAGGAATCCACAGAAAAAGGTCGCTGGATTTGGCATTAGACACACTGAGAACTTGGACAATCCTGGGATTCCACAAACCTCCAGGTCATCTGTGAATTTATCGCAAATGATATCTACTGCATTATCTGACTCATCTATCTCACGATTCTGGACATAGCAAAGGAAATTTGAAAAACAAGCATTTTATACAACCAAAACAAATTGTTAGGTAAATTCACTTGAATATAATAAAAAGAAGAATGCAATTTTACTCTGAATTTTAGTGGCAAAATTCTCTGGTTATTCTGCTATAACTTAATTTTAGACATACAATCAATAGCAGGGATATGACATTCTGAGTATGGCAAGATGCCTAACTAGTAAAGAAAGCAAAATAAAATTGTATCTTACAAAAATACAGATTTGTCTTTTTCTTTTTACTGTTTTTCTTTTTTAGAATTTTACCCAGCTACCTGGAGTTGGTGAAAGGTGTGATACTCAAGCAAATCTTCTAGCTAAAGGATGTCAAGTAAACTTCATCGAAAACCCTGTCTCCCAAGTAGAAATACTTACAAATAAGCCTCTCAGTGTAGGCAGACAGAAAAATAGTTCTGACATTGTTCAGATTGCACCTCAAAGCTTGATTCTTAAATTGAGACCAGGTATGTTATGATTGACATGAGCATTAGATCATGTAAAAATATCTAAGATCACATGGTAATATCACTGTTCTGCTCAGATACCTTGTACCACATATTACAATACCATTGTTTATTATTTCCTTTTCCCATTCTTAAGGAAATAGAGAACTGCTTTTCTTTATTCATATTGGTCACTTGTACTCCAAATGTGTCACTAAAAAAAGCCTTATCTAATAGGAGCCATTTGAATTGCTCAAATGTTGTTAAGGTTTCCCTCACATTTCTTCAAGAGTTGTAACGTAGCTTTAAACTCCTTTTCATTTTGCTCTCCTTTTCTAAAAATACAAAAAAAATCAGCTTATCTCCCATCTAAATGGATGCTAGTCCTCCCAAGGAGATATAAGATATCCTAACTCTCACCTCCTTCAGTAGCTCTAAACACACTGCTGAAAGATTAGCATGGGCTCATTCATTTATAAACTTTGCCACTTCGTTTATGAAATCTTTAGTATCTTCAGTAACTTCTTATTGAAATGAAATAGGCAGCTAGCCTAGTGATTGGCTAGTCACAAACATGTCTCAATGCATATTTATGGGCTCACTTTTCTTGCTTGGTATTTGCAGGTGGTGAACAGACTGTGCAAGTGCAAGTCCGCCAGACGGAGGATTACCCAGTGGACTTGTATTACCTCATGGACCTCTCGGCCTCCATGGATGATGACCTCAACACAATCAAAGAGCTGGGTTCCCTGCTTTCCAAGGAGATGTCTAAATTAACTAGCAACTTTAGACTGGGCTTTGGCTCCTTTGTGGAAAAACCCGTCTCCCCTTTTGTGAAAACAACGCCAGAAGAAATCGCCAACCCTTGCAGGTAAGTAAATGATTCTCTGGAATCTTTGAACACTGATTTACTGTAGAGATAGCCCCGCTCTGAGCTGCACTTGGCAGGAGCTTGCTAACTCCCTGGCATTTCCCTCCTGTCTGGTTAGATCTCAGCAGCTCTCTCAGTTGCCTGGGTTGTTCAGAACCAAGGGAAAGTCATCTTAATACATGGTTCTAGCCTTGGGTCCTTGCAGCATCTGTCTCTCTGTGTAGGTCAAAATATGGCAAATTTGGCTCTGTGTTCTGCAGACAAGGGGACTAAGTCTTTCACTATGGGTTCCACTCACCTATGCCCATCCCCAGCCCATTTGAGACCATCTATTCTAAATGATCACCACTTTCTGTGGCCATTTGACAGTAACCCACATGTTCTCAGAGTCTCCACTATAATGACTTCTGCCAAAATAGCATGTTTTGCAGCTTCCTCTGACATGCTTCGGGAAATGTGGATTTCTCTTTCTGCTTGGAGAAGGCCTTTGTAGCCTTCACTGCTACCTAATTCAGTACAAAATTGGGTGGTGACTCCATTATAATATGCTGTAACCAGCAATTAAAATAATGTATTATGCAGGTGGTGATGGTTGAAGGTGAACTGCTTTGTGATGGTTTACCTATAGGGTCAATGACATGTTCCAAATAAAATTATTTCATACCCTTCTAATGAAAAAGAACTATCATTTGGTTAGTGCCAGGCCATATGCTGAAGGTTTTACATAAATGACACCCTTCAGTCTTCATAATAACAGCAAGTCAAAGCAGATTCTCTTATCCCTATTCGGAGGAAGTAACAGAGGCTCTGAGAGTTTAGGAATTTCCCCAAGGCAACATGACTAATCAGGGATTTGTATTAAGATCTGGGTTGCTCCAAAACCAAGCCTTTTACTGCCATAAATATGGCATATATGAAATAATTTTCCAAGCCTCCATTGACTTTTAATAGTTGTATGCACCCAGGCATCCATCTCTGTAAAAGACAAACAAGATTAATAATATCACTTTAAGACATCTAGTGTGATTTCCAACTAGAATCTGACATAACCCAAAATAATTTGACCATGAAAGGAATTCATTACTGATTGTAACTCTTGGGAGTTGTGTTTGCATTCAAGTATCAGAGATGGTGTTTGTCCCCACTTCCTTTTTTGACATATAATTAACATATACTACAATGCATACATCAAAAATGTTCAGTTTGATGAGGTTTGACAATTGAATATAGCAATATAATCATTACCTAAAACATGATATAGAACATTTTCATCAACTCAGAAACTTCCCTTAGGCCTCATTACAATCAGTTCTAGTTCACCAGAGGCAACCACTTTTTGGCTCCTGTAATTTAGATAGGTTTTTCCTATTTGGGGATTTTTTTTATAAATAAAGTAATGAAGTATAGCCTTCTGTGTTTGCCTTCTTTTGCTCAAAATATTGTTTTTGAGATTCATCCATGATTTTGTGTTTCTCAGTAGTTTGATCCTTTTTGTTTTAAGTGGTAGTCCATTATATGGATTTATTATACTTTGCTTATTCATTCTTCCATTAATGGACATTATTTTGGATTGTTACCTATTATTTTGGCTATCATGAAAGATGCTGTTATGATCACTTGCATATAATTCTTTGTGTGGATAGATGGAATTTTTTTTTCTTAGGTAGATAACCAGAATTGGAATTGCTAAATGGTATAAGTATAGTTTTAATTTTTTAAGAAACTATCAAATTATTTTCCAAAGTGGATGTGCATTTCCATCAGCAATGTTATTCAAAAATCCTTGCTAATACTTGGTGTAGTCAGTCTCCTTAATTTTAGCCATTCAAATAAGTGTGTACCTCATTGTAGCTTAAATTGCATTTCCTTAATGACAAATAATGTTGAGCATCTTTTCATGTCTTTATTTGCCAATCTTATATCTTATTTTGTGAGGTATTATTTCAAATATCTTGCCCACTTTAAAAAATTAGATTGTCTTCTTAACGTTCTACTGTATATGTTCTTTATACATTCTGGATAAAAGTTCTTTATCAAAGTTCTTTATCTGTTTTGAAAATATTTTCACTCAGTCTATGGATTGTATTTTTATTTTTCTAGCAATGCCTGTGGTCACGCAAAAGTTTTTAGTTTGGATAAAGTACAATTTATCAATCTTTTATGTAATGGTTAGTTCTTTGTATTCATACAATAAATACCTTTATTTTTAAATCATCACTGAAGTTCAAAAGATCATGAAAGCATGAAAATCATGAAGTTTGTGCAAAGAGAGCTGGTTTTACTTTAACTTCCTTGGATGCTTAAGTTAATCCTCTCAGGAATGATATAAGAGAATCTAATGACACCAGTTATTTTCTTGAGATGTACAACTAGTTACCAGCCTGCTTAGTTCCTTTTTTGTCCTAAGAAATTTTTGTGAACCCCAATGTCACAAAGATGCTTGCTATGTTTTCTTTTAGAAGCTTTTCCATTGAAGCTCTTGCAGTTATGACTATGACCTCAAAATATGTGCTTTTATTTGAATGAGGAAAAAGGCCTATGTTTCCATGCAAATATCTAGAACTATTTGTTACGCAAGATTTTCCTTTCCCCATTGAATGATCTTGATGCCTTTGAAAAAGGGCAATAGACTGAGTATGTGTGAGTCTAATTCTGGGAACTCTATTCTGTTCCATTGATCCTTTGAATACAGTCATGTAACCCTAATGCTTTATAAATCTTTATTACTGTAGCTTTATAAAAAGTCTGGAAATCTGGAGTGCAAGTCCAACATTGTTGTTCTTTTGTTTTGGCTATTCTACATCTTTTGCATTTCCATAGTAACTTTAGAATCAACTTGCCAATTCCTTAAAAAAATATAAGTTGAGATTTTGATTAGAATTGCATTGAAACCACAGGCCAATTTGGGCAGAATGTACATCTTAAAAATATTGAATATTCCAATCATTGCACATGACATATATTTCCATTCATTTAGATCTTGTCTCATTTCTCTCAGCAATGTTTTGTCATTTTCAGGATAAAATCCTATGCATCCTTTGTCTGATTTATTGCTATGGGCTTTTGAATGCTGTTGTTAAAGTTAATTTTTAAATTTTATTTTCTAATTGTTTGTTGATAACATATAAAAATGCAATTGATTTTGCATATTCACTTTGTATCCTGCAACCTTAATATATTTTCTTATTAGTTCTAGTCTGATTTTTTGTAGATTCCTTAGGATTTTCTATGTACATAATCAGATCATCTGTGAATAACAACTTCTTTCTCTCCAATATTTGTTCCTCTTCTTTCTTTTGCTTGCCTTTCATGCTGGCTAGGATCTCTTGTACAATTTTAAGTAGAAATGGATAGAAGCTGCCCTTCATCTTGCTTGTGATCTTAAGAGGAAAGTTTCAACATTTCACCTTTAAGTATGTTGTTACCTAGTGGTTGTTTTTGTTGTTGTTGTTGTTATTGTTTTTGATTCCCTTTATCAGATCAGGGAAGTTTCCTTCTATTTCTTGTTTGGTAATATTTTTTAAAGTTACAAGTGAATATTGATTTATTTCCTCAATTTAAAGAGTTTTGCCAGAAAATTTAAGAACTCCTTACACTTGTGTATCCTTGGCCAGGACTTAGTTACATAGCCACAGCTAGCTGCAAAGGAAGCACATTGCTACCCCAAATAGAATCAGAATTTTGTTAGTAGACAAGAAAAAAAGAATGAATATTGAATGACATCTATCAATTCCTGCAACACTGAACAGATTTCTATAGAGATATAATGATTTGTATCCTCAAAAATGCTGTATAATAAATAAGTTATGATTATCATTATCAATTGTTTGATTTACTTGTAAAGGGAAATAAGCTTGGTGCTATGAGCCTCCTAACTCTTTAATATAAAGGTATTTCTAATGCTGTTGGCCTTTTTAGAAAAAAAAATCAGAATATTGCACCAGTCTAAAATTTCTATATATTATGTCTTTCTCCTTCAACAAGCTTCAGTAGAAAGTCTAGTAGAACAATTCTATCTAGCATTACAAAGTGCTCCCTCTGCCCCAGGGTTTGTTTAAAATCATTTTTTCTGTCACAGGTCAGATCAGATGTGGTAACATAAAGTACAAAAATGACCATAGGGCCCCAACCGGTGTGGCCACTGGTTGAGCGTTGACCCATGAACCAGGAGGTCACAGTTCAATTTCCAGTCAGGGCACATGCCCAGGTTGCTGACTCGATCCCCAGAAGGGGATGTGGAGGAGGCAACCAATCAATTATTCTCTTTCATCATTAATGTTTCTATCTCTCTCTCTCCCTCTCCCTTTCTCTCCCTGAAATTAATTTTAAAAAAATTTAATAACAATAGGGAACAGTAGGCATGGAATGTTATCAGGAAAAAATTAAAATTAACAAACTTGAATGGCTCAGCTAAGCTGACAGCCCAGCATCTTGAATTAACAAGATCCTGTTCTTAATCAGGCTTCTAGAGAAGGAAAGCAGTATGGCATTTTATAGCTTTGATTGCATTTCATTCATGCATTCATTTATTCATTCATCCATCCAACAAAAACTTACTGAGCTCCAACTATGTGCCAAGTATTGTGCTAGGCATGGGATCCCTGGGAAAAAAGATCTGGGCCCCGTCCTCCAGGAGCTGAAACCCTTCGGGGAGCAGGCACATGGTATAGTATGGTTAAGAGCATGGGCTTTGGAGTCAGCCTGGAATAAGTCCAGATTCGTCTACTCACTCCCAATGTCCCCGTGAGTGAATCATTTCACCTCTCAAAGCTTTAGTTTGGAATAACAGCTGATCACACAGAGTGGTTTTAAGGATTGGTGGAGGTAATGAAGGGAAGCATTTAGTACTGGGCTTGGGCTTGAAGCTCTAAATAAATGGCAGCTACTATCAATAATAGAGTATTATATATTAGATCTCATGAAAGGTCAATATTTTTCTATTTTCCAAACTGTTTATTTTATTCTTGTTGGCAAAATTACCATTAGTTAAACTTATATATAAAGTTATTTTTTTTGCTGCAACATTATATATTTTTTCCTTTTCCATTACATCCTTAATGCTCCCAATTTCCTCGCCCAGATACCTCCCCCCATACATATACACACCAAGAACTCAAACACTAAACACAAAAGTCAATCCTTTGATCAAGCCAAACCTTGTAATTATGGAATAAAAATGTTATTTAGTAGAAAGGCAATAAGACGTAAGAGGAAAGAGCATGGAGTTTTTCAGACCTGGGTTTAAATTATAACCTTGGACAAAATCTTACTCTCTTTGAACTCGCTCTCTTCACCTTTAAATGGAAATAATAATATTCACCTTTTCGGGCAATCGTGAGAATTGAATGAGCTCAGAACATGACAAACATTCAAAAGTGCTAATTTTCTTCCTCTCAACAACACTTAGTATCTTTAATAATTTTAATCTAATGGTTCTCAAACTTAGATCTCAGGACTCTCTTACACTCTTAAAAATTAAGACCTCCCCGGAGAGCTTTAGACTGTGTAGGTTATATCTATCAGTATCCAGCACGTTAGAAAACAAATATTAAAAAATCATTAGTTATTAATTTATTTGATAATTACAATAAGAAATGCACTGTATATTACTATAACACATCTTTTTAAAAAAACTTTTTTCTAAGACAAAAAGATTAGCCTTGTTTTTACATTTTTAAAAATCTCTTAACATCTGGTTTAATAAAAGACAATTGGATTCTTATACCTGCTTCTGCATTTGCTCTGTTGAGATACTTTGTTTTGCTTGAATTCCATGAGGAAAGTCAAACATCACATATATAGTTAGAAAAGGGAGACACATTTAACAGCTTTTTCTCATGACTGTGGGTATTCCTCTTTGATACTACATTCAAACTAAACAAGAGATAAAAGTTAGTTTCAATATGGAATCTGAAACAATGTCAATGAACTTTTCATATTCTGTCATGTTAAAAGCCATTGGTCTGTCTTGCACTTTGAATGGCTTTTACTAATGTGTGTGATTTTGTAATAAAATGCTTTGATCCTTTGAAAACCATTGCTTCACTGAGTTAGGCAGATCTTCCAAATTTCATGATACAGTGTCAAAAGTATCCCATTTGTTAATGACATCATCAAGATGATCAGATATTTCTTAATACATTGGGTAGCTATTAATCTCATAGGTGGCAGATGAAAGTTTTCCAAAATTCTAATTTTCAAACTACCTCAAATTTTACCTGTGGCAACAAATACCAATGGTTGTTTTCCTTGAAGTAACACCTCACTTTTCTCATTTTTAAGAACATGTCTGCCAAATATCTAAGTTGGATTAATAGTGTGTCAAGCATCTTTCAGGTGAAGATAGTATTCCATATCTATAAAAAAAGGGGGCCAGTTTAGCTCAAACAATCACAAAAGTGCTTTTCTACTATCAACATTTACTTTGGTGAGCAGCAGAAATGCTGTATGCGTATTTCTGTCTTGGTCATACAGAAAAAGAAATGTTTAAACATGTTTTCAAGGGTGTAGACTAATAAAATTAGTAACTTTTACTGCCCCATCAAGGACAATCAAGTAAAAACTTGCATTTTAAAAGTTATTCTAGTAAATGCTTGCTGGTGGAAATGTAAGAACAACTACACAGCTGGGTGCCTTTATCTGTGCTGAGGCACCAGTGGTTCTGCTCACTGTTGCTTTTGCATCATCACTGCGAATGTCAACACAATGAATGAAAAAGGCACATAACATTTTTTGTTATTGTGAAAGAGTTTGACCTTACACTCTGAAAGATCTTAGGGATGTCGGAGGGTCTGTGCACCACACTTGTAAAACTTGTTTTAATCTAATCTGTAATGCTTTTTGGAGTGTCCAAAGGATCACACATTATTTAATTACTGAAAAGTTTCTGAAATAAATTATCAGTAATAAAGATGGTCAAATAAACTATGATACATCTCATAACCATTGAAATTTATGTTTTCATTTTCTTGTTTACACTTTTACATAAAACCCAAATTTTCTTCAATGAACATACATTATTATTTTAATCAGGAGAAAATATATGATTCTAGAGATATCATTAGCCAAATGTAGACTCTGTGTGAAGTGATTTATGTAAGAAATGACACTAATGTTTAGGAAGCACTTATTCGGAAAAGCTCATTGTGCTGTGTATTTCACGCATTTTATTTCATTCAAGCCTCACCATTATTCTATTAGGACCATAGATGCTATCTGTGGTCAACTCTTCAGAATTTCAATGACAGCTCATGCAAAATATTAAAAATAAGAGTTTAAGATTGCCTCTGAGAGCTAAAGTTAATATAATGAATCAGAAAGAAAATATGAAAAGTTCCCTGGAAGTGACAGACTGGCATCTGGGCCCACCAGGCCAGGTATCCTGTCATAGCTGAAAGAATGAACAGAATTGGTAGGTTAGGGGAGGGCGAAGAAACAGGGATCACAGATGTAAGTATGGGCCACATTCAATCCAAGGGCCTTAGCCAAGGCACTTACAATTTCTAGTGTCATTGGCTTTCCTAGGTTCCCAAACTTTTATTAGCCGACCACAGATGGGGTGACCAGGAGCATCCATTCTGGAGATGGTTGCATTGGGACGTCTCAAACTGGGGTCCTCCAATTCCCCTTGTTCTGAATCCTGAGGACGCATCAGATTATGACCTGCTTTCTGTGAAAGTCTACTGATAGTAAGAAAATGACTACCCTTGCAGACAGCAGCATTCTGGTCCCAGTAGAACTCCATTACTCTGTATGAATGAATCCATAGTCATTCTGATTTGTACATACAATTGATTCTCATTATTCACAAGAGTCTTGTTGTGTAGTCTCCTGGAACACTGAATTAGCAAATGTTAAACCATTGGTCCTAGAAGAGACACAAGGTTAGGTTCCTGTGAGCCTCTGGTCATGTTTTCAGCAACTGATCAATATATAATTTTGTTTACTGTGTATAACACCCTATCTATACTAATAAAAGGGTAATATGCTAATTAGAGCAGATGTCTTCCAGACATCCTTCCAGACAAAGCCAAAGTGGCTGCCTGAGGCTCAGGCAGCTGCAGTGACCAGCATTGGCAGCAGCAGATTTGTGATGGGGGCATCGCCTTCCCCTGATCAGCCTGGTCACTTCCCGCAGAGGGAGGCCAGAGGTAGCAGCAGCAAGGGGGTGATGGGTGTGGTGCCTTCCCCTAATTTGCCGTCTGGTTGCCTCCCGCAGAGGGAGGCCAGACTGTGGCTTAGGACATCCCCTGAGGGCTCCCGGACTGTGAGAGGGGGCAGGCCAGGCTGAGGGACCCCCTCCTTCAGTGCACAAATTTTCATGCACCAGGCCTCTAGTTTAATATATATTACTGATTCATTAACATTGAATTCACAGCCAACAACTGCTATAACTCATGCTAGAGCAAAGCATATCTAATACACTTACGTTCTCCATAAGGCACGTCATACCCTGTGCACTTAGGAACACTAGATAGCCCTTCAGCACCACATTTGAGGGCCCTTCTAAACAGCAAAATCACCAATGAAAAGCACAAGAATGCAAAAGACATGGCACCAAATAGACCATGGAAATGACACCTGTTTATGGCATGAAAGCTAAAGCAAGAAGACAAAGCCTTGTTTGACCTCAGTTGGGAACATGTGTACCAGGTGATTCAATTATTTGGCCACTCTGTGCATTCACATGAATGACCGAGAAAGTACTGAGAGTATTGATTTGGGAGTTACAAAGAAATTTTAGCAAGTAGGTGAGTTTGCAGATATGGAATTATGAATGATGAGGATTGGCTGTATACCTTAGACAGATGAACTTGGTGAACAGGAGCCTGACCCTACAAGATGTACTGGCTCTATCTGTGTTGACAAGATAGGCTTCTGAACCTGCAAAGCTGCTCTTATAATAGTCAACCAGCTCTCCCCAGACAGCACACCACAACCTCACTGGGAGCTATACCTTTTGTCTCTACTACACCAGTGTTTCTCAAGCTTTAGAATAACACAGATTTCTGAGCCCACCCCTAACATATCTAACTCAGTAGGTCAGGAGTAGTACTACAGATTTTACACTTATGACAGGTGATAATCATGCTACTGGTCCAGGGGTCTCACTTTAAGAATGTTTGCTCTGTACTATTATCTCCATTCTATAAATGAAAACCTACAACTCAGATTGCTGAGTAACTTGCCCCAGGTCTTATGCACAGTTACTAACTGGCTTTCTGAATAAGATGTGGCTGAATTTATGATTAGCTTTTCCTGTTCTACTGTAATATTTTGGGGCAGATATCCTAACATGACATTTTCCCATATGTAAACTGTATTAAGTGGAGGTTTTATTTCTAGGTTGGTCCAGAACAGTCTGTTCAGTCATAGTAGAGTTGGGATCTAGAACCAAGAGCCCTGCTCTGGTTTTTGGGACATTGGCAGCAGGGCTGGGAGTGCAGGAGGGAGTAGAGGAGGAAGAAGAAAGGTTTAACTCTCAGCCCTGCTACAGGGTGATTCATACCTGTCATTGAGTATGAGTCACCCTGTAGTAAGGCTGAGAATTGAGAGGCAATAGGAGATAATGATTACACACACACACACACACACACACACACACACACACACACACACACAGGAGTGGAGAGTTTAATCACCTGATTACCTGTTATCTGAGCTTGAGCCAGTGTAAGATACAGTGATCTCTAAGTGTTAGCTAATATGGTTAATTTGGAAGGGGTGGGTGGGAAATGATAACAACAACCTTAGCAGAGAGACTCATAGCCAAGTTATAGAGTCAGGCTCTTCAGAAAAATTCATTATCATGTAAGAAAATGTTGCCAGACTATTAGGTCTATAAATTGTGTGTTATCTCATATTTCATCAAGAATCTTTTCACATTTTGCTTTTGTAGTAGTATTCCATACTTCTGCTTACCTACTTTTGGATTCAAGCACATTTTGCCATTGACAAATGATGCTGAAAAATTCAATGAAATTGTGAAGAATCAGAAAATTTCTGCTAATATTGACACACCTGAGGGTGGATTTGATGCAATTATGCAAGCTGCTGTGTGTAAGGTATGAGGGAAAGTGTGTTTTACTCTGATAATACAAATTTCATCTCTTATTAACACATCTGCTTTGAAACGCTTGGCTAACTTAATCTTTACTTTAATTGCCATATTTCTACATTTGATATTTTTATTAAAACAGAATCTCTGTAAAATCTTTAATTCAATCATGTTACAATGGGACAGTTTTATGCCTAATATTTTGGTATCCTAATAAAATTATAGATGTCTTGGGGAAATTTTACTACAAGTCATGTGTGATTAATTTTCAAAAATTTAAATCAGATTAATTAGTTTTTTAGTTAATCATGGTAAAAAATCAAAGGTAGAAGTCATTTAAAAAGTAAAGATGACCTGAATCAGTATAAATCTCTACATATGAATAGGTATCTATTGTTTTGAAGTAACAAAATAAGCATTCAAAGCCACACAGTCTCTACAACAGTGCAGGAACATCACTTGTCCTTGACAGTCAGCAACGTATCCATAGGAATCATTCCCCTGTCTTCAGGTGACAGCTCTTTTGTGGAAAATATCAGGAAATGGACAGGCTGAAGCTCCTAGAAGGTGGAGAATTAGGGAATTAGGGAAGAAAGGAGAAGGGGAAGGAGGAGGAGGAGGAGGAGGAGGAGGAAGAGGAGGGGGAGGGGGAGGGGGAGGGGGAGGGGGACGGGGAGGGGGAGGGGGAGGGGGAGGAGGAGGAGGAGGAGGAGGAGGAGGAGGAGGAGGAGGAGAAGGAGAAGGAGGAGGAGAAGGAGAAGAAGGAGAAGGAGAAGGAGAAGGAGAAGGAGAAGGAGAAGGAGAAGGAGAAGGAGAAGGAGAAAGAAGGAGAAAGGAGAAGGAGAAGGAGAAGGAGAAGGAGAAGGAGAAGGAGAAGGAGAAGGAGAAGGAGAAGGAAGGAGGGATGGTGCAGCCAGGATGAGCTTTTGCCCAATTAGTTCCAGGACTACTGTTAACTGAAGGGGAGAGCTCTGCTAAGAAACAGCCAATAGACCATTTTAACTGACAGTACCTTGAGGCAATACTTTGATAAGCAATTCTTATCCTTCTATTATGTTTATAATTTTTGGACAATACAGTAGAAAGAGAAATATGTGCTTAAATGTTGGGTGACAGTTGAATAAAACAGGCTTACTCAGGTTCCATTTTGTGCTGCATTCCGCCTAGTTTGGCTTCATCTTGGATTTGGGATAATCTGTGACCTTCCTCCCCTTATTTTGCTGGTAAATTGAAAATGGACAGTAAAAATAACCATGTAAAAGTTGGGATCAACTGAATATTGATTGTAGTGGAATTATTTTTTTCTGAAGCATAGATCATCTGAAAATGCTAGAAAGAAACAAACATCACAAAAATTTTGTGTTTTTAATACATTAATATTATCAACTCATAATAGATGAAAACAGCTAAAATAGACCAGCAATACAATTTTTATATTCTGAATGTGTCCAATCATAATTGATTCACTCTCGATAAATGCTTGCCTCTATCCAATGCAATCCAAATGTTTCTCTCTCACTGCAGGAAAAAATCGGCTGGCGGAATGACTCCCTCCATCTTCTGGTCTTTGTGAGCGACGCCGATTCTCATTTTGGAATGGACAGCAAATTGGCAGGCATCGTCATTCCTAACGATGGGCTCTGTCACCTGGACAGCAAGAATGAATACTCCATGTCAACTGTCTTGGTGTGTAATCTGCACTCTACACTGTTTTCAGGGCTATTAGAAAGCAAATGAAGCAACAATGGCTGTAGGACATAGGATAACCCACACTTGGTGCACACAGTACATTTCCTGATTTGAGATGAATAGATTTCCCTGTCTCAATCCTCACCACCCTCAGGGGTTCCCACAGGAGTACAGGTGGGTGGTGGGGTTATGTGAGAAGTTTGGATCTGCTATATCCCAGATGACTCCAGAACCTCCCAATTTTTCAAAGAGCCAGAGGCCAGCAACACAGTCAGTTCATTCTGTTCCCAACCACAGCCCCAGAAAGGGGGGCTCAGATCAAAACAGTCGTCCCCTAGGAGTTACTGTGAATGATGGGCCCAGTGCATGCTCCCTAAATAAGGCCATGGTTTCCCAGACCAGGGCTCTATGGGAACACTTAGTCAAGTACTGCTTGCTCGGTGCGTATTCACATTTGGCGTATTTTTTGCCATTTAAAAAAATGCTGGTGACATGCAAGGAAAAAAAATACTTGACTTTTGTAAAACAAAGTAAAATTTTCAGAGTTCCTTTGATGTACATTATCTCATTCAATTCTCACCAGAATCCTATGTATGTAACTACTTTCCTTGAACAGACCATAAGGCTGCCATGTGTGCGCGTATGCTATTCCCTCTGTCTGGAATGCTCTTCCATCCTATGCTGCTGAGAAACTTAATTATTCTTAAAACCCAGATTGATCATGGCTGCTCCAGGGGGCCCTTTTTGACCTCTGCTGGGCCAGGTAGTGATCGCCTCTCCCTCGCTCCCATACCTAGATGTCTTCTTGCCCATCACTATGTGAAAATGTGTTTGCTCATGTCTGTCTCTGTTTATTTAATGTGTGCTCCTCAGGGCCAGGAGTGCCTGGAATGCAGTGGGTGCTGACTAAGAAATAGAATTGAATTATGAAGCAACAACCTGAGAAAGTTATATTATCCCCACTTACTAGTAATATCTGGAAAAATATGCTACAGAGAATTTAAGTGACTTCTTAAAATGACAATGCTGTAGAACTATATGGAGTAGAGAGAAAGAGAAAGAGAAAAAAGTTAAAGATAAAGATGAAGATGAAGAGAAAGAGAAAGAGAAAGAATGAGAAAGTCTAAAGAATGAGAAAGAGAATGAGAAAGAGAAAGGGAAAGAAAAAGAGAATAAGAGAGAGAAAGAGAATGACAAAGAGAAAGAGAAAGAGACAGAGAGAGAGAAAGAGAAAGAATGACAAAGAGAAAGAGAAAGAGAAAGAATGAGAAAGAGAAAGAAAAAGAGGAAGAATTCTAATTTCAGATTGAAAAACACTATTCTCCAAAAAAAGAATTCAGTGAGATAATGCATATAAATGCTTAATACGGTGCTGCCAATTAATTTTTAAAAATCTAATGGTTCACAAATATCTGCTACCATTTCTTGCCTAAATTTCTAAACTTCAACATGAATATTTTCTCCTAATTTTTGATCAATAGTATTCCCCACACTTATATGTTCTTTAATCATATAAACTGCCTTTCCATATTACAAGGTCAATGAGGGTAGCCACATTTTGTCTTTTAGCCAACAAGGAGCAAGAACTTGTGAGAAGTGAGTCCGCTCCTCCCCACACGCCATTTTTGCAATTATTGAAATCTCCCTAATAGAATTTTGGAAAAAGTAGGACCATAGAAGCAAACATTACCTGTTGCTTAATATGACCTTCTCATCTAATAAATATTCAATTAATTCTTGCTGAGTTTCTACAAATGCACAGAAGCCATGAACTATTTCTGTGTCTGCCTGTAACATAGCTCCCTGCGCCCTTTGAGCACTTCCTATGCACACAACACTGGGCCAGGCTCCAGGAGCCATAAAGTAATAAGACATGGTCCCTGGCTTTGAGGAACTTACAAGATAATTGTGTGGGAACTAAGCCAATTGAGGTGGATCAAATAGAAAATCATGTTTGCCCACCCAGGAAGGGCTACATGGTATGATTCTGACTACACATGCACAGAATTTGAAAGGTTTGAGAACACGTGGAGATAAGGAGGGGTCATCACTGAAGAAATTCATGCTCCAGGGTTTGGGCAGTTGAACAGCCAAGGAGACTGAAAATGTCAGACCCAGGAAGATTTATATTATCTGGATTTTATCAATATCTACTAATAAAAATCCAAATGGTGTGGAAAGCATGTATTACACAGCCAGATTTGCCGTGGGGTCATTTACCTAAAGTGCTGAGAACATGTGAACACACCACACCAGTATACAGTGTCTCTCCCCTTTGGCTGACTTCAGAACCATCGACAAATTCTTAATTTAATTGTTTGCAGACTACTCTTTCACGTGCATTTCCTCTTTCTCCGTGATCCACATTTGGATTCATATACTGTAAGAGGCAACTGTGCTGTGTGTTCTTCAGCCTTGGAAAATAGTGGCCATCTTCAGATCTGATAATAAACAGCTTCTTTACTTTTTAAAGTATCCTATCACTTGGGAATGATGTGCAATGTGTTTTCAACTGTCCTGTAAAAATATCGCAGGGTCCCCTAAAACTAATTAGTGGCATCAAAAGGCAATAAGACCAAACCCAGGAACTGGTATAGGAATGTCTCAAATCTGACAGACGTGGAAGTTGTTGTGTGCCATTCCTCAGCCTCAGCCCACTTCATGCAATTACAGGACCAGTTTCAGAGCTATAAGAGCCACCTAGTCCCGTCCTTCATAGACTAACTACCTCTCTCCCCTCTAACATTCCCTCTAACTGGAGACTGCTGGCAAGTGGCTCTTAGAAGAGGAAATGTGAAAATAGGGCCCACTCCTCATTGTTAAATACATTTCAAATGATCTCCCTTAGAAGTAACAGACCATAAATACACCATACGTCACTGACAGGCACTGATTTAGGAATTCACTGGATTTACAAGATTTAGGAAATGATTATTAAACAAATTAACTAAATAATGCTAATTGTGTATTTGTTTACTTAGAGTGACAGATACAATAATGCCTACGAGCATTGAAATGTCAAACTCATTAAGATACCTGAAAGAAACGGTCTTTTCTTTATTTTGCATGTTTTTCTTAAGATGATTCTTAAAATCTATATATTAATTTTAGGAATATCCAACAATTGGACAACTCATTGACAAACTGGTGCAAAATAACGTGTTACTGATCTTTGCCGTAACCCAAGAACAAGTACATTTATATGAGGTAAGCAAACAACGCAGGAGATTCTTTCAGAGGCACTATTCAACATGAAACTTTAACATTAACCCTGTGAATTGAACACAGGGGATGCCATTAGAAAATCATTAACATATGCCAACTAAACTGGACACTTTGCAAAGTGGACTCAGTTACTGTTTGCAATTTAAATTATAAATAGAACAGTGCAGAGAGGAGTGGGGGACAGAGCTATGGTGAAACAAGGAAGAAAGAGTTGTGGAAATGAAAAAGCTAAGTGAAAGAGAGGACCAATAAGCATGGGACCACCTACCTAATGAAAAATTAGTCTGTCTTTCTTTGAACTACTTCACCTGATAAGGAAGGAATCAACAGAAAGCAGAGAAAATTATGAGAATGGAAGGAGAATTTACTTTAAATTCTCTGAGATTTGCAAATTAGACACATAAAAATATATGTAAGTAGAGACACAATTCAAGCTTTTGAGGAGTGAAAGTTGAAAGAAAAAGCTGTTAAATTGGGCCAAAACGTTATTTCCCCCTTAAAGCAGCTGGTCGGCAGTTCAAGTTTTGGGATGGAAGCACCACCCACATACAGGCAGAGAATGGTTTCATTAGATGAAATAATGTTTGGAAACCAATGCATAAAATATAAAATGCTTGTGCAAAATCAAAAGATTTCTGTGGTGTCTTTTCAGCCTAAGGAAAACAATGTGCCAACATTTTATGAAATGGGAGACTAGCAAATGATCTATTCCTAATGAGCAATGCCACAGGGAATTAGTGAGTCTGCAGCCTGGGCCCTGCAAAATGCAGAGGAAATAGGTGTACATTAAATTGTTTCTGACTTCTATGCGGAAGCTTCAAACACGCCTAAATTCAGAGTCTGATCTCCCATTCTGTTTGAAAGGGCCTCTTAACAAGCTTGGTGACTTAACAGGGCTCAGGAAACTCTGAGATTATTTCACAGAGGCTTTGATTAAATGCCACTCACTGCTAAGGACCGCGCAGCCCATGAACTTGCATCAGGTTCTGTAGAAAGGGTTCAGGAGGAGATTCTATCTTGCATTTTTAATGAGAGGAGGGTATTGTACTCCAGGTGAGATTGCCTTCTGCTGAAAACCAAGGAAGTCCCCTGCAATCAAGCTGCATACCCAATGCCTTTGTTCTCAGAGACCACGTGGGTTCACCTGATCTGGGCATTTTCTTAGGGCTCTTCAGTATGTGATACTTGTTGCCAATGGTTTTAAGTAGTAGAGCTGCAATACACAAATACAATAGTGAGTCTATTCTGCCTTTGATCCTTAAGGCTAGCATGAGAGGACCCTGGGGGTCTCCACACCTCCTCCACACCAGTGCTCCTGTTTAGAAGTGAGAGGAGGGGTTGCAAAAAAAAAAAAAGAACTTTTCTTAAAAGGAGAATCGGGGAAACATGACTGATGATCATGAACATAAACACCCATAACTCATGTTGGTAATAGTCTTTAAAACTCAAAATTCATTTATACAGCTCCTCAAAACTGCTATTAAAAAGACAGAGGAAGGTGGAAAATAATTATATGGGAAAACAGAACCTGTCGGGTTTAAGCTAGTTGCATCCTCCATCCTCCCGTTGCAAAGAAAATGATCATTTCCATGGAAAACACCAGATTAGAGCCTGCCTCTAATGTAACAGCAGGACATTTATTTTGACTGCCTGCTAATGTCATTATGGGACGAATTTATGTTCTGTCAGGATCTGTGGTCTTTACCACCCAGGTTCCGCTAAATTCAAAGGGACATTTTCAGGGAGCCGTGCAGGGGACCAGGTCAGCAGCCCACTCTGTGACTCCAGTCCTTTCGTGATTTTATTTTAATTTTATTGGACTCGCCATTCCATTTGCATCAGTGGGGCAGGCGGCAGCCTGGTCTGAAGATAATGACAGCATCATTGCACTTCCCTGAAGGCTTCACACAGCATGAAAATGCTGATGTCTTGTTTTATTGATAATGAAAACTGAAAATAGACCAGTAATGGCCTGTGTTGCTTTTCTATTTAAATCTCTTAGATTTGAATGTGTACAGGAAACCCTGTGCAACCTTGATGTTTGGATAGCTGTAATAGAAGGAACATAACTACCAAAGAATAACTGAAAAATAAAACCAGCGCTAGGATTAATAAAGCCACTAAGTGGTTGAATCTAATGGAAATTCCAGAGGACAGATTGCTTGCCCCAGTGCTGTGTTAAGCATAATTATGTGATACACCCCTGGCAGGGGAAGGGCCAGGTTCAATGACATCCTGTCTTGCAGCAAATAAGACTTATGTTGCCCATTCATAGGATGCAGGGAAAAACGAGTATTTTTTCAGTAATTTTGGTAAGATGCTTTGGACTGCCCAGGTGTGTAGTGTTGCTGCACTTTGTGGTAACAGCGATGAACAAACAATGGAAAGGAGGGAGTAAGCAGTTTCACCTCAGTTCAATATGACTGCAATGTGCACCCCCAGACTCCAGCAAACAGATGATTTTGAACAAACTGATTATTATGAATAGTTTCCTCTTTGTCCAATTACAGGGTTCAAAAGATAATGATAGATAATAGACTAAGCAGTAGGTAGTATATTATATTCTAGTGCTAAATACCATTTTGATGCAGGGTTTAATTATCCAAGCTTAAAAAAAATGTCTTAACCTCCTCTGTTGTTTTCAAATGTTTACTATTAATTTGCATTAGGATAGTATCAGGCTACTAAACCCCAACTATCTAATTTTATCAGTCTTTCCTTTCTAGTGAGATACTGAGTTAAAAAGCAATTAAATCGGTGTTCTGTACTACATTGTAAAATCATATTATTAATCACCTGGCATTATTTGCAAGGTTTTAAAATAGCCTATATCTTTCAAAATGTCTACATCTGCCTGGAAAGTGTGAGTGTTGTGAAGTTAATAACAATAATTATTATATGACCTGGTATTTATGATGCAATGTTGAAACAAAGCACCTGGGAAGTAAACAAGATATATTGGCAATAGACACATCCAGTTTACTCAGTAACACCTATGATCACTAATTGACGTCCCCATGGTTATCAGGACAGAGTGATGTGTCTAAAGCATGGGGACAGGGGACCCAAGCAGGTTTTTATACCACCGCAGGACCCTTCTCTCTGGAGGAAAAAAGCCCTCGATCATTAGCACTTTAAGGAGAAAGCTGAGTCTTGCTCAACTCTCTGTTTAGGCCAATTCTCCGTATACAGTAGATTCTCAGTATTTGTTGAGTGAATTCTTTAAAAATTGCAATGCAAGCACCTTATCTTTTCTCAAATGGAGTGAAAGTTTCTAAATAAGGACTTGGAGTGTTGGGTGACAAATACCTGTCACGGTTGAGGGAGCCCACGTACAGGAGCAGCGGGGGTGCCTGACCCTTGCTACTGCCATCCCTGCAGCCTGGGTTACCCCATCGCCCTCCCCTTCCACTTTGACCCAGAGGCACCAGAGAGGAAAGAAGTACTTTGCCATCAGTCTTAGTACCAAACTGTTGGAAAAGCTCCAGAGCCTCCTTACGAGGCCATGAAAGGAAACCCCTGAGCAATTGCCCTCTTGACGGTCATCATATAAAAAAAAAAGCATGAAGAGTAGCCACAATATGCTCTGAGCCTGATGTTCTCTCGACCATATATGAGTCTCAATTTTTCAGGAATCAATAACCCAGTTTTTATATCACCCCTTCTTTCTTCTTTTTGTTTATCTTTTGAGCTTTTCACGGTAGCAAGAGAGTTAAAAAGTGAAAGAGAAATTAGGAAGGAAGATAAAACAAAAATTGGATCCCTTTGCTATTTGTTAGCTGTTTTGTTATTGTTTTGTTTTAGAATATTCACTGTTGGGAAAGATCAAAACAATTTTGATGGGATGAAAATCCCTTTATTTCTGGCCTCGGTTTTTACAAAACACACACACACACACACACACACACACAAACAACCTCCAGCTTTAATAGTCAGTGACTCAGCCTGGAGGGTGGGAATCATGAAAGATTCCAATGATCTTTGCTCAGATAAAATATATTTAGCTGTGAGATAGCTAATTTTCGAACATGATCTAGAAAGTTGTTCTTTATCCTATCAATCCCATCCTATAATTGGGGATTCCAAATTTATAGGCTTTTAGAAAAAATAAAATCATCTAAGAATATAGAGAAAATGTGTGGATTATGAGAAATATCCATGGAGTTAATATTTTTTTAATTCAGGTGTAATGAAAAGGATTCTGATTTCTCTCTCTAATTGAGGTTCTGGGAACAAAGGCTGAGGAGAGCCAGCTGCCTACACTTTCATCATTAATAAAACCTCTCTTGGAGAGGGAGGATTCAGAAATAAAACTCATCCTCAGATTATCAAGGCAAAGTTGTTAGAAATATTTTCTAGTCTGATTAATACATCGCAATCATGAAAGTCATCAGTTGCTATCTCATAGAGTCCATATAGTACTTTTCTTCTAAAGAACTCAAAGGCTTGTAATCCAGACGATAAACAAAACAAAAAAGATACAGATTTAAAGTAGGGTCTTCATGAGATGCCTATTAAGCTAACCCATGTAGAACTATTACATGGGATTGCATCAATACAAGCCCTAACATATTTCAAGATTTACACAACACCCAGGATGTCTAGCATATGATTGAAACCAAGACATTATTGATTGCATTCATTCATTTATTCATCCATTCATCAAACATTTCATGAGCTCCTCCAAAGAACCAGGGTGTCTGACTATAAAGGAGAATGAGACACAGTGCCTGCCTCAATAAGTCTCATAGAGCATGAGCAGACTTGTAGATCAATCATTTGTCTAAAGAATAAGATAAGGGCATTTCAGAAGTTGCGTTCTGGAAAGAGACCCCAAGGCAGAGCGTTTGCTGAGGAGCCAGAGCTTTCATATCTGTCAATATTTTTACTCTTTTCTATTTGTTAGAAGGGGTTGCAAATTAATTGGCAATCATAAGCTACCTTTGATGCTATCAGTAGCAAAGTGTTGGATTAAGCCCTTCACTCTATAGCGCCGGAGATAAAATGCAACTATGATTATGAGAATAATGGGGAAGGTCTGCTGAGGGCTCATTAGGTAGCAGCCTGGGGTTAAGTATTTCAACTCATTTTATCATCTAATCTCCATTTTATGACAAAAGAACTCAAAATAACAAAGCAGGTTGCATAGGAGAACCAGGATTTGAACCTAGGCAGTTGGAGGCCACAGCTTCAACCACTGAGATAAAGGGCAATTGAACATGGATTGATGTTGTGAAAGAACTTGCTAATTTATAGCCACTAGACTACCAGCCTTTTATAGTAACTGACTTCGAAAGTCACTGAGCAGTGAAAGCCCAGAGCCTAAGGGTAGAGCAGAGCTGCCTGACAGATGAACTGATAGGTGAGATTCTTATAAATGGCAGAATCCTTCAAGGCCAGTAAACACTAGGGTCCTTTGATGTTGCTGCTAATTTAGCCAGTTTTAAATGTGTGGATTTGAAAAAAGAGAGACATTTGGATTCCGCCTTATGGGTTCTTTAAGTTCTGAGTGGTATGAGCAGGCTAGGAAACATGATTTCATTGGTCAACCATCTACAACAGCTATTATCTATGGTAATCACTATCTATTGTTTCAACCTAAGGGGGTTTGGAGGGAGGGAAGGCCTGACAAAGGATATAGGTTTATTATGATACAGTTTAAGCACACAGAATAATAGAGTAATGTAATGAACATCCATATGCCTACTATGCAGATTTCTTAAATCTCAACATTTTGCCTCCATATTTGCTTCAGATTTTTTTAAATAAAACATTTCAGATGCAGTTGCCTGCTGTATAACTGCCCAGTTCTGTCCAACCCCACCCCCTCTTTCCTCCCATAGAAATAAGTTCAGTATCCTGAACTCAAGTGTTTAGAATTTTGTACTATTAAAACTATATGTACATCCATAAATAATTGCATAGTTTTGGCTTATGAGTTTAATTTCATATTATTTCTACAATTTGTTTTTTGACTCAATGCTATATTTCAGGGTTTTCTTTAATTATGGTAAAACTAGAGGCCCAGTGCATGAAAATTCATGCACTGGAGGGGGGGGTCCCTCAGCCCGGCTTGCCCCCTCTCACAGTCCGGGAGCCCTCAGGGGATGTCTTACTGATGGCTTAGGCCCACGGGGAGTGGGCCTAAGCTGCAGTCTGGCCTCCCTGCGGCAGGCGACCGGGCTGATCAAGGGAAGGCACCGCCCCCATCATCCCGCTGCTGCTGCCACTGCCAGCCATGGCAGCTGTGAGGCCTGAGCCCCGGGCCTTGCAGCCGCCAGGGCTCATGGCTGCCTGAACCCCAGGGCTTGCAGCCGCCAGGACTCACGACTGCTTGAGCCCCGGGCCTCATAGCCGCAGGGGCTCACAGCTGCAGGGGCTCACAGCTGCCTAAGCCCTGGGCCTCACAGCCGCTGGGGCTCTGGCTGCCTGAGCCCATGGCTACTGTGAGCTCACGGCTGCTGTGAGCCCCAGGCCTCACAGCTGCTGTGGCTTTGTCCGGAAGGACATCCGGATGGACGTCCAGAAGACGTCTGCCCTAATTAGCATATTACCCTTTTATTAGTATAGATATACATAACAAAATTTACCATTTTAATCATGTTTAAGAATACAGTTTTGTGGCATTAATTGCATTCACTTTGTTGTACTTCCTGTTATGTTTTTGAGGCTTATCATGGAGACATGCATAGCTTTCAGTTACTCTATTCCAGGGCCATGCATATTCCATTAAGTGTATTTACTGCAATGTGTTCATCCTACAACTGAGAGCATCGGATCTCTTCTACCTGTGCAGCATTACAAATGTTGCAGCCATGCACATCCTTGCATACATTTTCTCCATTGAGGAGCCATTGCTAGAAGTGAAGTCCCAGGTCACAGGGGAGTGGCATCCTCAGCTCACCTGGGTATGTCCAAGGGGCTTTCCAAAGGTTGTATCAGTTACTCTCCTATAGACAATGAGGGAGTGTGAACCCTCCCCCCCAAAAAACCCACCACACACTTTAAATTACTTCTTCAGATGGTAAAATTAACATATTATTTGAAAGGGGGAAAAGTGGGGATACAGAAAAGCACAAAGAAGAAAATAAAGATCACTCAAAACTCACCACGCAGACATAACTAACCATTCTTGACATTTTAGAATAAGTCCTCTCTTTTTCTTTGAATGCATTTACATATTTTAACATAATTGGCATCATACTGTACATATTAAGTATGTTCATATTTTTTAATGAGTTTATATATTTACAGTTTTATAAAGGCATAAAAATTGCATTTAGTTATATGTCAAACACTCACTTTTATTGACAAGAATAACATTAAATGAAATCAAGGTGATTGTACCAAATTTGGAATCTGTTTTGCTATCCTCACAGGGCGCCTGCTTTAAAATAAAAGCAAACTTGCCCTCCTCCCACCAGCAGCTCCAGAACATAACAGTTATTACATTTTTACTTACCAGGTGACTTTTTTACATATTCCCATGATGCTTGGTTACTGTTTTACATGTTCATGTGATAACTTTAATAGGACCAACAAATTATTTCTAGTATATGTTTTCGTATGCCTGAACATTCCCCATTGGTGAGGACTCCAACATCTGTGAACAAACTCAGTTTCTCCAAAGACTCTTCTCCATATTGCAAAGTGCTCAAAGCTGTGTGATTACCTCCTTTATGCCACCTCAGAGCCCACAGGATGCAGGCACTCCTGTTTAATGCAGTTACCCGTAGACCCCCTGAAGCCTGGCCTGTGGTTGCAGTTGGCCCCCTCTGGCTGGTCCAAATGACAGCTCTGCTTAAAGGAAGCTCACTCCGGCTGGGGTTTCCCTGCAGGAGTCTAACTGCAAGCAAGCATTCTCCACGTGGCAGAGCCCATTGAACATACGGCATCAAGGCACCAGGGACAAGTTAAAGTGATAAGAAGAGTTTGGGAGTACTATATATTTTACATAAGAGTTTGGGAGTATTATATATTTTACATAAGAGTTTGGGAGTATTATATATTTTAATTTTGTGCCTAATTGTTATTGGTGATACGGGGACTTGGTTCTTGTCTTCTTGAAGGAAATATTTTAAACAAGAGACAAAGTGTAGCAAAGTAAGTAAGAATTTATTGGCGGCAGCAAAAATATACTTAGGACAATGAAACAAGGAAAGGCATAGAAGTGACAGGAGAGCCTAGGCTGGGCTGCTTTTGCTCACTGAGAAGTCAGAGAGAGGGGGTCCTCGGAGACAGGTTTAGGGGGTTAACCTAAACCTGTCCATTTAGCTGCCCATTGCTCCCCTGGTTGCTGGTCTTGTGGGGTCCCTTAGAAGGAAGAAGGGGGGAAGGAATGGTACAGGCCTGCGCCCCGGGGGGAGAGTGAGCACTGAGTCCTTCATCCTGAGCTCATCTCTCCCTTGCAGGTGGAAATCTTAGGGGAGGTCACAGGGGAGGGTCTTAAAAGAATATTCATCAGCTTTCCAGGTGTGCACTTTCAGGGTCCTGGCCTCCACTGATTAGCTGTTACCAGGGCAGGGGGTCACTAGTTAATGTACCTGGTCCTGAGGCAGTTATGGTATTACTTGTCTGGTTCTGCTGTTTTTCCGGTCCTGGAGCTGAAACACAACTGAGACCTAGATGTTATATTTAGGAAGGAAAAGGTCAGGGGCTCTAAACCACATGACTAGTGATATGAAAGATCAGGGGTCCAAACGGTGATATGGTAGGTGCAGAAAGGTCACCCTGGGTGTGAGGTTCTTGTTTTCCCAGTTTGCCCCTTGCTAGGCCTCTGGGGCTTTCTGCCCTGGTGAATTTCTATACCTGGCCCATCGTCCTTGCATTAGTCATGTCTGTCTAATTGCCTATAATATGATTATCTGAAAGAGCCCAAAATCTGCTACAAAGGGGCTAGTATTAATTAATTAATAGTTCAATATTTTGTTGCCCCTATATATTGAATGTTCAAAAAGTAAACAGATAATTTTGGAAACAGAAAATATGGTTGAGTTTGAACAGTTTGGGGACACTTCATTCATTAATTCAAGGTTGGCATACTTTTTTTCTATAGGATTGCCAGATTTAGCACATAAAAATGCAGGGTTAAATTTTAATTTCAAATAAGCAACAAACAATTTCCTGAATAAGTATATCCCATGTAATATTTGAGACACATTCACACTAAAAATCTAAAAATTTGGGGGAAATTAACTAAAAACTGGGAAAGAATATTGTGCAGAGATGGTGAATAATGAAAGGAGAGAGCCTAGGGTCTTACTTCAATAGGATCTTTAGGGAAGACTTCTTACAGGAAGTGTTTATGTTACCACTTCAAGGTTTGTGTGCTTGACACTTCAAAGGCCAATATTCAACACATCAGAGTTTGGAGTAAGGAAAAGTTTATTGATTGAGGAGGCCCAACTCAAAAAGATGGGTGTGCCTTACAGTTTCCACAAATCCATCTTAAGAGGGCCCAGAATTTAGGCTTTTTTTATGTCCAGGGAAGGGAGGAGGCCAGGGACAAAAGGTGTGTAACATCTAAGCACCAACAGATCCAAGGAAGAGTGAAAACTCCCTAAATCTCTTTGTTCCCCAGTCAGTTGACCCCCCACTTATTTGAGTTTGGTCTGGAGGCACCTGTAAATCTTTGATAAATAGTCATTATTTTGTACATTTTCCCCTAATTCTTCGGGAAAGGCACCTTTTGGCAAGAGGCTGTTCTTGTGAAAACTTAAGCCTCAAGCAGAATTCCTCTAGTTAATTAGTATATCTACAGCAGGAGCTATTAGCCTAACAGCCCTGGAAGAAATGCAGGTTAGAATTAAGATAGAGTCAGAGAAAGCAAGCTTTTCACTGTTATAATTATGAAGCAGCAACCTGAAGTGAAAAGTTTTCAAGAGGAGAAGGCATGTACAAAGGCCCTGAACGGTAAAGGACTCAATGTTCAGTGTGTTTGAGAAACTGAAAAAAGGCTAGTTGGTTGATGTGAGCTGTCGTAGGAGAGGAAGTGGGAGAGATAGGGTAAAATCAGGCCTTCTGTCTTAAAGGCCAAGGGTAGTAGCATGGTGCCCTTCTGTGGGCAACAGACATCCAAAAACACGACTTTTGTCATTGAATGGAGAATAGATGTCTTAGGTGTCAACAAAATGTTGAACTATATTAAAACTGAGGATCCCTTCTGAATTAAGGGTATACAAGTTTCAGAACATGACACCTTTATTTTCCAAATTGCCACAGCAACATTTTTAACTTTTGGTGCTCTTTAGAATTGCCTAGGGAGCTTTCTTAAAAAACTCAATGCCCAGGCATCCCCCTGGTTCAATTAAATCAGCATCTCTGGGTCTGAGACCCCAGGCACCAGTGTTTTTCAAAATCTCCCCTGGTATATCCAGTCACCAGTGGAGCTTGGTAAAATGCAGACTGATTCAGAAGGTCTGGACCAAGGCCTGAGATTCTGCATTTCTCACAAGCCCCCACATGATGCTGCTGCTGCTGCCGCCACTGCCAGTCCACCCAGCACACTTCAAGTAGCGTGGGGCCACTCTCTCTTTAGCAGTCCTTGTACATACACCTGCTTTCTCTTTTCTGCTCCTCTTCATTGTGCTCCCAGCAGTCATCCTTCAAAGTTTTATTACCTGCCATTGGGTCTGCAAAGCAAAGGAGCATGCTAATGACCCCAATGTGGTTTCCCATTTTAAAAGCACTTTCTAAAGCTTTGGGATTTGCATTCCACAACAAGGTCTGCAGTTCCCCTCCAAAGGCAGGTTAATCTTATTAAGAGAGGATCTGCGGGATCCTCAGTAACAAGGACTCCATGTAGCCTCTTTGTTCTCTTAAGTCTCCATTCTCCATCGCCTCTCTGCACTTGTTTGTCTCACAACAGTCACGCCTGGCGGGTCCATTTGTCTTGCCTTATCACTCCAGTACTACTGCCGATCACTCGTTCAGCTGTGTGCTACAGCTCCTCGGCTGACAAGATAATTACATTCCGGGGCAGACTGGGAGAAAGACAGGTAGTGCTCCAAAATTCCGAAGCCGACTACTAGTCATTGCTGGTGCAGACTTCAACATCAAGCACCTGATCTAATTAGCACCCTCCCATCCTGCCTGCCTGCTGTGGAATGCTGACAATTGAAAGCCTGAAGGCAAAGCAAATATCAGGCAACCCAGAGACAGACATTCACACTTCCTCGTGCCAGAAACAATTACACATTCTTTTAGGAATCCTGGGTGTCCTAGTAACACAGTCCAACCTGGGGGTAAACTTTTGCATAATACTGGGAGCCCTGCATTTACCTATAATGAACGTGAGAACCAGCCGAATGAAACCTCACAGGGATGAAAGACCTCACGGGAAGAAAGCCCTCCGACTACCTTCAGAAGAAGGGCTTATTCCAGCGCGTGCAGCCTGCTCCTAGCTCTGGAACAAGCTCACTGCTTGACAAAAGCAAGGCGTCACCAGCAAAGAGCTATTTTCCTTTGACCAGATAAATAGCACAATACAGTCTCCGAGGAAAAAAAAATTTTGACCTCTATGGTTTCACTACTTCCTACATTTCTTTCAAGAGGTAGCCTTTCAGTTTGAAAGTGATTACAGCCACAACCCTTTTTCCTCCTTTCTTTTTGCTTTGGGCACACAAGTGTTCTTTAATCTCTAAGCCCCTGCATATAAATACAAGGCATCATTATTGTGTCTTTCTCAGGAGACTCACCCCTGATGGCTGTTGGCATTTGCACCAGTTCCTGGCAGGGCCTGCCGGAGCAGGGTGAGCACTGGCTTTGCAGTGGAGACCCGTTTGTACCACTTATTAGCTCTGTGAATGGGCAAGGTTCTCACTTCCCAGCTCAAGCTACAGGTTTAAAGGTTAAAAAAGTCAAAAAGAACTGGAGCAGAATGTCAGGGGTTGAATTGTGTTCCCCCTAAAGCTATGGGAAAGTTCTAATGCCTAGTTCCTCAGACTGTGACCTTATGGGGAAAGAGCCTTTTGGATGTAATTAGTTAAGATGAGGTCGCACTTGAGCATGGTGGACCCTTAGTCCAGCACGACTGGAGAGTACTTAGAAGAAGAGAAGAGACATGGGGACAGAGACACAGGAGGGAGAACACCATGCAGCTGTGGAGGCAGATGAGCGTGATGCACAGTCAAGCCAAGGATTGCCTGCGACCACCAGAAGGGAGGAAGAGGAAGGGCAGAGCCTCCCCTTCAGGCTTCAGAGGGAACAGGGCCCTGCCAACACTTACTCTCCGTCTTCTGGCCACAGAACTGTAAGACAGTAATTTCTGTTGTTTCAAGCCACCCCGTTTGTGGTACTTGGTTACAGCAGCCCTTGGAAATGAATACATCAGTTAACATAGGCTTCCTCACGAACCTCCATCAGGCTCACCTAGGACATCACCAGACCACAACAGCCATTGCCCATATCGGGCATGTCCCATCAGTGTCCTGGTTCAGAGACCTGGCTCTAGGCCAGTGATGACGAACCTATGACACGCGTGTCAGAGGTGATACGCGAACTCATTTTTTTGGTTGATTTTTCTTTGTTAAATGGCATTTAAATATATAAAATAAATATCAAAAATATAAGTCTTTGTTTTACTACGGTTGCAAATATAAAAAAATTTCTATATGTGACACGGCACCAGAGTTAAGTTAGGGTTTTTCAAAATGCTGACACGCCGAGCTCAAAAGGTTCGCCATCACTGAGTCTAGGGCATGGCAGGTGGGTCCAGCTCTGCTACTTCCTGGCTGGATGACCACTGGCAAGTTAACTAAAGTCCCTGGGCCTCAGTATTATGGCAGTAAAACAAGGATAAGAATGAAATCGAAATAGTAGAGCTTCTTTGAAGGATGAAAGAGATGACACTGCTAATTGCGAGTGTTAGCTCCAGTGATTCTTTCCCAGATGGTGGTAAGAGGATCGTTACAGGCACCTTTAGCCCTGTCTGCAGCGTGGGCTCATTGCACCAGAACAGCGAGCTACATGGAACCGAGGAGATAAAGAGCAATGTGGTCCTCTCCCCGGCATTCCCGCTACTTCCCCAAGCTGTGCGCGAGTCCCCATGACAACATACCCTCCAGGAGCTTGGGTTTCGGAAGATGTGTCCAAAGGCAGGAGGTGCTTGGGGATGTCAGGAGGCTTGTGAGGACCTCTGCATCCTGTTATAAGGCCCTCTAAGTTACTAACTGCAGCTCATGAGGGACCAGCTCCTGGACACAGCCAGGCTCTGAAACCTGAAGATGAGAGTTAACCCACCAGGTAGTGTCAGCAAAGCAGGAAGGAAGGTCACTGTCAGGATCTATGCCTTCTATGGGCCAGAGCCCCAAAACAGCACCAAAAGTAGCCAGGTTTGCCAAGGTCCTCAATCTGAGTCTTTTTAAAGAGAAAGCCAAGCAACAGCCTGCCCACGGCTAGCTGGGGCAGCAGGTGTGTCTGCTTGGTTCTCTGCCCTCAGCCAAGCAGGAGCACACACCTGACAGCTGGTTCTGGCACTGAACTTGGAGACAGCCTCTGAGAGTCTGCAGGTGTGAATTCAGTCGCTTTCTTCTGTATCCTTTCATGCCTGTCCGCTAAATGACCCCCTGTCTAATTCTTACCCTCTATCCTTGACAGGAGACTTTTGGACAAAAAAAGAAGGGTTTTTGGGGTTTTTTTTTAGATGGGGGCAGAGTGAATAAATAAAAAGGGCTTGATGAAAAAAGTCAAGAAAACTAAAGCAATCATCAGGAGACAAACTTGCAAACATGGATGAGAAAAGCAACCTCAGGAACTCCTGGGTGGCATGGTGGGAAGTGGGGGAGAAAGTCCATAATTAGGATAATCCAT
Source organism: Myotis lucifugus (assembly GCF_000147115.1). NCBI lineage: Eukaryota > Metazoa > Chordata > Mammalia > Chiroptera > Vespertilionidae > Myotis > Myotis lucifugus. Next base: position 19,191,056 of record NW_005871053.1, read on the forward strand.
GGACAGATAACAGGGAATTCAAGCCCAAGAAATTCAAGCCCAAGCATAGGAGTTTGCATTTCTCATCAGCTCATGTAACATCGTGTTTTCAGAGCTCACCATTTTTAATATCCAACAGTCATCTTTTATAGTTACAGTGCTATAATTTATCACATCCAGGCATGCAAAAGCACCCTTTTTCTAACATTAAACATGTTTAATCAGGACAATTTATAATAGCACTTTAGGGGTTTAATGAAAGAAAGGCATTTGACACATGATATTTACAGTAATCATAACACTACAAGATTTAAAGTATAATTTTTTACAGTGTTAGATCAGGACGCCAAATTGCCCATGCTTCTAGTTAGTTATTTGCAATGCTTTGGGGGGAAAATCAGCATCCAGGAATTAATTAATAGTTTCCCTCTACACAATTGTCAGTGTTGTCACTGGGCACCGCTGCTGGTGGCCAACTCCTTTCTCCCCCGGCTCCAGTGGCAATCAGCAAATATGATTCATGCTAAACCACTTGTCCTAATAGCCAAATGCCAAATGACATACCACATGTAGGACCATAATTATGCTCTAGGAAGTACATGGATTTGGCTTTGTTAACCAAGAATTAACCCCAAAATTGGAGGCCACTTGAATTAGTGCTTATGGAAAATACCCTTTAGACCTCAGCCTCGGGGATAGCTGGACATTTTTTCAAGGGAAGCAATTTTTATGCAACGCTAAGAGCCTGAAATTCTTTCTCAAAAGGATTTAAACCTTTTCTTGTCAAGCTCTAAAGATTCCCTCTGCCTTCTCTTCTGGGACTAGTCAAATTTACACACATTCCAGCTCCACTTGAGTGAAACTCAAGTTCCTACTTAGGTATTCCCCGTTAACCACAGGCCTCACGCTTCACGGCCCTTTTGACGTGTTTATTTGAAAAGGCAAGTTGATAAACCGGTGCCTTCCCTGTATTTGACAAGCTCTACCTGACTCAGGGAAACAGAGTGGGGCCCACCTTCACCGGGCAGGGATGTGGCCACAGAGAGATGGGAAGAGCGTTGCCTGGATTACTGCCCACGGCCCTTCAATAATAAAGCACAGCGTCCGGGCAGAGAGGGACAACGGACACTTTCAAGGGTTCAGATTTACATCAAATGCAAATTGAAACACAACCATGAACACTGAAATAAGAGGAACAAAACCCACAAATTAAAAACAGAGTCACCCCCGCCCTGCTGCCACCTTTTAATACAAGAGGCGTAGAAAGCTTGGACTTAACCCAAGTGCCCACCTCTGACAAGTGGGTGGGACCTCCTAGACCATGCCGCCCTGGCTTCATTTGTTCCTCTCCTTGGTCCTCCTTGTCCTGATTTAGTTACTTACTATCACAACGATGATAACGATTAGTTGTAAATTTGCTTTGTGTATTTCCTACGCCACTTAAATCTTCTGTGGGATAAGAATAGGATATTGTTTGAACTACGGGAGATGCCCTAAATCCTTCACTCAAAGCTTATTTCTCTTTTCTATGTACAATTTTAATAAATTCAGCCATCTGATTTCACAGCACACAGCAACTTAGAAGACTGCAGCTGACAGAAAGAGTGATTGTCTCTTCTTCACAGCATATTAAGCCGACCTAATAGATGTTGTCGATGCCACAGCAAATGAGTAAATTGGTAGGCAAGTGATACCTTACAGCTTAACAAGGAGAAGGAAACTATTTAAAAACAAATAAAAGAAGCAAAAGCATAGCAGTTGGGGCCCACCTGGTATGGGTGTGATCTATCATGGACTTTAGAAGCCTTTGATGACTATAGAGCTATAGGTATTATTGATAAGTATGACTCTCTTCAAGAAAAAGAACATCAAAGTATGCTTTGGAGTCTTTATTTGAGAAAACAGGAGCATGTGCAGTACACTTTAGACAACTTTCTGTTTGAAAATAGTTTTACACATAAAATTTAAGAGAAGGGTAGTTATCAAAGGTCTGGAAAATTCCCTTCTTTGCAATGCCTCATTCCCTGGCCATGCTCAGTACCTGGAGTGTTGAAGAAATGGGTGAGTCCTACTCAGGTGGGAACCACATCTCAGGAGAAGCAATGTAGGTGGGGATGCAGTGGTGTAGAGGGAGGCTCCGATGCACTCAATACCGCTGGGAAGGGAGGAGGTAACAAGCAGCCAATAATTCACACCTTTTCTCCACCAAGCGATTGACAAACACCTCTGGACTGAATGACTAAAAAAGTGAGCTGATGGCAGTCAAGGGCCCATGTATACCAAATCTTGGTTTCTGCACTGTTACAAAAAAAGAGAAGATAGTTCCTGATAGTATGTTCAGAATTTTTGGACAAAGACACCCCATGAAAGGAGGATGTTACCTAAGTGTTATTATTACTTAAGACTTGACTCCTGTCATGATATAGATCACAGCCCTAGACCGAGGCAGTCACTGACACTAGATTTCCCAGCAGCGACACTGGCCAGTCCATTTCCCCCTTGTGCGAAGGTTGCAGGGCTTCAGTCTCAGGAGCAACGTCTGTTTGTTTTCAGGAGCCTGTTGCCACAGCCGGTTAAATAAAGGTGATCTCAACCAGCAGGCGGAACCCCACACTTGACATTTCTCAATTAAAGTGAGCAAAGATTGACTTCTTCTTTTTGTTTACAGAATTATGCAAAACTCATTCCTGGAGCTACAGTAGGGCTACTTCAGAAAGACTCTGGGAACATTCTCCAGCTGATCATCTCCGCCTATGAAGTATGGTACTTTACAGTTGGCTTCTTTTTTTGCGGGGGGAGAGGGGTACTTGTTGGGTATTCAAAAACTGAGATGTGTTTTAGGCAGTTAACTACATTTCTATTTGTTGGTAGAGAGAATGCTTATCCAGAGAAAAATCTCCTTGCATGAATGTAGCCAAACTATACATTTTGTATATTCTATTTGCAGATATTCTTCCTGAGAGGTGAGGCTGAAAGTAGAAAAATCATACACCTGATTATAAAGCTGGGGTTGTTTTTATAATAATAAGCAACAACAAAATTTTAATTCTACTTAAAAGGATCCATGAGTCATACAATTAAGCTCCCCTCTTCTCTGCGTGGAAAAGAGAGAGAGAGAGAGAGAGAGAGAGAGAGAGAGAGAGAGAGAACAACTTTAAATTGCCAGCTCCACAGGCTTAGTGAGATTACATCATAACTCAAAAAACACAAAGCACACCAGGAACAATGCCTTTGTGGATTCTCTGCTTTGGGGAACCAGAGGAATCCTCCATTGGTTTTATAGTTTTGCATATACACACTTTTTTTTGCCTTGACTTTGTTAATTAGTACCTGAGAACAGAATTCCTCCCTTAAAGTAGGATATATTCCTTCAGAGTTGCTAAGTTCTCTTTCTTTGTTCCCATTTCATAACTCAGTTCATCAGTAGTAGATGGCCAATTGTCAATGGGCTTTTATTTTGGTTCCTAAATATTACCCCCCTTTCTTGCCTTTACTTACAAAGAAAACACACACACACACACACACACACACATGCACACACGCACACATGCACACATGCACACACACAATGATAAGGACAGGAATGAGACAAGAAAAAATTTTAGAAAGCACTAAAGCTCTAATATTTGCTCTGGACAGCAATTACATAATAATACCTAATGAATAAAATTCTAATTTTCATATTTTAATATTACATCTAAATTCCATATGCACTCTGTGCCAATACTTAGCAAATACTGAACCCGTGTTCCCCAACTAAGTGCCATTTTGGAATCATCTGGGAAACCTTTTAAGAAACAGGTGTGTCCAGATGTCTCTCACAGACATCTTAGAAGAATTTTAAGGGAAGAAGAACTTTATATTTTGAAAAAAACTCCCCAATTATTTTGAGATTGCCCCATCAATTTTGAAACTCACCTTGAGTGGGGAAAGCAAAATATTCCTTCTCAAATACATTTCCTCAGAGAATTAAATACAGATATGTCCATTAAAATTATAGGATGGGGGTTTTTTCCGCACTTATATTCTCAGAAACATCAGTTTTCTTAGCTCCCATCAAAAATTTATCACCACATTAGCTCATGCTTGAAATTCTTCCAAACAGGAAAGCTTGTCAACAAAATACTAAAAAACCTGCCTTGCCTTTATGCAGTAATAAGAGTTTTAATATGTCCAATCCAATAAAAATCACATAGCAATCCTTCACCGAATTAGAACACACATTTCTCTTTAACCCGGCATTCTCAAAAGTGCTGTCTACTAGCATCTTCAAAGGAACTAAGCAAAAACAGTGTCCAAAATATACCCCCCTCCTGCCTGACCAGCCTGGTCCATGTGCCTGCTCACTCTGTCAGAGGTTATGCCTCACTATGGTCCCAAATCACTCACATAGCTTACAGCGGCGTTGAAATCAAGGCATCACACATTTGAAGTCAATCTCCTGTCTTTATTTTACTGTCTCAAAACTACAAAGAAGTGTCTATTCTTCTTACCCAAACAATCTTGCTCTGGAGTTACAACTGAAACTTCGTGATTCCCTGGATGAAGTATGCAGCAGACCTTGGCACTAGTTTAAATTATTTTTCTGTTCCGGTATTTTTTAAACGTATTCTAAAAGGACTTTAAAATGTGGGGATCCTTAGACTAGATTTCTTTTCAGTCTCTAAGGAAAAGAGCAGGAATGAGAATATGTTGAGAGAAAACAGGAAATGCTTCTGCCTCACTTCTAGTGGGGCAGCGGCAGACAGATTGTGTGTATAACTAGTGATTACCAACTTCAGCTCGATATTTTACGGTGCCATGTTGACATAAAAAAACCCTTAAATGCCAGATGTGTGTTAATTTGACTATCATCTGCTAATTTCTTTCCTTCCCTAACCACATAGTACAGTGGTTCTCAACCTTCTGGCCCTTAAATACAGTTCCTCATGTTGTGACCCAACCATAAAATTATTTTCGTTGCTGCTTCATAACTGTAATGTTACTACTGTTATGAATCGTAATGTAAATATCTGATATGCAGGATGGTCTTAGGCGACCCCTGTGAAAGGGTCGTTCGACCGCTAAAGGGGTTGCGACCCACAGGTTGAGAACCGCTGACATAGTAAAAGCTTCTGAAATACTAATGCTCCCAAGGCAAGTTCCTCTCCTGGCATTTAAACTCCAGCAGGGAAGTGACTTGGTTTGTTTTCTTTCGCCTGGTTCATAGTAGACACTCAACAATTGAATGGAGAATATGATAAAATATATAAATAAACATGGATGTCCTTTTTTTGGGAAACTCACATTAAAATATTCCTGGTGAAATTTGCGACGTGATATTTCAATTATATAATGCTGCGAATTCCTTGGGGCAGATTATGTCACCCACTACTCCTAATTGCTGTCATCTACAGACTTTTAGGTCGCATCCCTCATTTCTCATTTAGTGCTTGACTCACTGGGCCACTCACTCTCTTTAGCACTACTCCTGTCTATTTTTTAAATTTTATTCATTGATTTTAGAGAGAGAGGGAAAGGAAGAGAGAAACATCAACATGTTGTTCCACCCATTTATGTAGTCATTGGCTGACCTCTGTATGTGTCCCAACTGGGGATCGAACCCACAACCCTGGTGCATTGGGACAATGCTCCAACCACCTGAGCTACCCAGCCAGGGCACCCCTGTCTTAATTCTTGATGATTTCTGTGTGTGTGTGTGTGTGTGTGTGTGTGTGTGTGTGTGTGAAATCTTTCCCATATCTGGCCTCTCAGTTTCTTAAACTCTGTTCCAACAATTACCTTGTCCCCTTGCCACTTAATTACTTTCTCATGCCTTTACTTTTTGTCCTACCTTAAACCTTGTCATTGCCAATTAAATCTCAACTGCATGCAACCCATCCCTGATTACCACTTCTTATTTTTTCAACTCACACCTGCTAGTTCCCTTAATATGTCTTTCAACCCATCAGAATCTTTAATTAATTGACCCCTACCCTCTCTTTACAGTTCCTCATCCCCTTGATGTTCTCTCTTGCCAGGAACCCCAGCTTAAATTCAATCATTATGTTCACTCTTTAGACACACCTTCAACCCCTGTGCTCATTATTGCTTCTTTGAGGTTGCTTGGCCAAACATGGTCCTGATTAAATACAACTCGTGACTCTCAGCTGTCACTCACGGCTGATTGGGAATGCAAAAAACATACCATCCTAACCAGTCTCACTTTAAACTCAGGTTTATGGGTGGACCTCAAGCAGGTCCCAGCAACCAGGCTGTATTTCTGTAGTATACATGCAAGTAGAGATGTCTAAGAAGTCAAGTTGATATGTTAGTTGACAATTCAGGAGACTGAACTCTCCCAAACATACTTCAGTGATAGTTTTCTCCTTCTAAACCAGCCATAGGCAAACTACGGCCCGCGGGCCGGATCCGCCCGTTTGAAATGAATAAAACTAAAAAAAAAAAAAAGACTGTACCCTTTTATGTAATGATGTTTACTTTGAATTTATATTAGTTCACACAAACACTCCATCCATGCTTTTGTTCCGGCCCTCTGGTCCAGTTTAAGAACCCACTGTGGCCCTCGAGTCAAAAAGTTTGCCCACCCCTGTTAAATCTAAACTGATGGTAATTCCATCCTTCCACTTGCTAGAGCCAAAAAGTTTGAAATGATCCTTGACCCCCTCTTTCTCTGACACGCCAATTTCATCCATCAGGAAATCTTGTTGGCTCTATCCTCAAAATGATTTAGAACTTGATTCAGTCACTGCCTCCTCTACCCTTATCCTGGTCAGAGCCACCATCTTCTTTCACCTGAATTATTGCAAAACCTCCTAATTGCTACCTCTCATTTTCACCTTTTGTTTCCTACATTCTGTTTTCAACAAAACAGCTAGAATATTCTTTTCAAATTATAAAGTCAGATCATATCACTCTTCTGTACATAGCCCTGTTTTCTCATTTTACGTAGAAAGAAAAACTAAATTCTTTCTAACAGTCTACCAGGACCCTATCAGATCTGTTCCTCTCCACCCCATTACCTCTCTGACTTCACCTCCTGTTACTGTCCTCCAACCCTCTCCAAACCCAATTCTCCTTGCTGTTCTGTTCCCAAGCAAATCAGACATACTCATGTCTTAGGGTCTTTGCATGGACTGTACCCTCTTCCTGGAATACTCTTTTTACAGTATCTGAGTGGCTAATTTCTCCTCCCTTCCTTGAAATTCTTAGCAAATCCTGACCACTTTTTAAACATTGCAGCCTACAACCCTACACACACTCTCTTAATCTTCATTATCCCATTCTAACTTTTTTGCATAGCATCTATCAGCTTCTAGAATGCTATATAATTTTCTTATTTACTATGTTGTGTGTGTGTGTGTGTGTGTGTGTGTGTGTGTTTTTCTGTTTTCCCATACTGGGATAAAAACTATTTCAGTGGGTTTTGTTTTCCAAGCACCTAAATCAGTGTTTGGTACATAGTGGACACTCCATAACTATTTTCTGAATGAATAAACATAAACTATAACTAGTTGAAATGAAACAGATTTAAAGAATATATTTAAATGCTAATTTGATAGAATTTAAAATCTTAAGACATGATGGAAATAATCTCTAGGACTGAGAAATGACACTTTAATATCTGTGCATATTTTGAAAAGTTAGCCTATGTCCACTGATAATATGAGGAAAATAAAAAGGCAGGGAAGAGGAGTGACTTAGAATTTATTTATAGTCAGCAACTTAGAATTTGGAGAAAGACAAGGTAATATTACTATGCAGGTGGCAAAATTGTACTTGAGGAAAATTTGAAGCTGAATATGCTTTTGAAATCTGAGCAATGAAGTGGGTATAAGAATTCAAATCCTTTTAGATGAACACAAGTATAACTTAATTCATAATATTTTATAATTTGTTTTATTTTTAATAATTGGGATTTGTCTCCCAAATGCAGACTTTTTAAAATTAAAAATGTTTTTTCAACTACATTTGACATTCAATATTATATTAATTCCAGGTGTACAGCATAGTGGTTAGACATTTATATAACTTGCTAGAGGCCCGGTGCACGAATTCATGCACGGGTGGGGTCTGGCCAGCCCACCCCCATGGGGAGGGGCCACGGGCAGTTGGCTGGCTGCCCCCGCCCCTGATCAGGGTGTTGGGGGCCGATTGTGGGCCGGGCCGGCTGGGGGAAGGGGGCCCGATTGGGGCCCAGATCTGGCTGGTTGGCTGCTGCAGTGTGTGTCATAACCACTGTTTGTTCCGGTTGTTCTGGTCGTTCCACTGTTCCAGTCGTTGGGCTTTTATATATATAGATGAGTGATTCCCCCGATAAGTCTACTACCCACCTGACACCATACTTATTGCAATATTATTGATTATATTCCCAATGGTGCACTTTACATTACCATGATTATTTTGTAACTGCCAATTTGTACTTCTTGATCCCTTCACCTTTTTCATAAACCCCACACCCTCCTTCCATCTGGACCATCAGTGAGTTCTCTGTATTTATGAGTCTCCTTCTGTTTTGTTTGTTCATTTATTTTGTCCTTTTAGATTCCACATGTAAGTGAAATCATATGGTATTTGTCTTTATTCATCTGACTTATTTCAGTGAGCATAATACTCTCTAGGTCCATCCATGTAGTTGCAAATGGTAAGATTTCATTCTTTCAAGTAATAGTTCATTGTATATATGCACCACTTCTTTATCCATTCATGTATTGACAGACGCTTAGTGCTTCCATATCTTGGCTATTGTAAATAATGCTGCAATGAATTAGTGCTTTGAATTTCTTCAGATAAATACTCAGAAGTGGACTTTCTGGATTATAGGTAGTTCTATTTTTAATTATTTGAGGAACCTCTATACTGATTTCCATAGTGGCTGTACCAATTTGCAATCCCATCAACAATGCACAAGGGTTCCCTTTTTTTCACATCCTTTTCCACAACACTTGTTTGTTGACTTACAGGTGATAACCATTCTGACAGGTGTGAGGGGATATCACATAGGTGTTTTAATTTGCATTTCTATAAATATTAGTGATGTTGAGGATCTTTTTATATGTCTATTGGCCCTCTGTGTGTCCTTTTTAGAGAAGTATCTATTCAGGTCCTCTGCCCATTTTTTAATGGAATTGTTTGGAGGTATTTTTTTGGGGGGGGGGGTATTAAATTGTATAAGTTCTTTATATACTTTGGATATTAACCCTTTATCAGTTGTATCATTGGCAAATATCTTCTTTCATTTGGAAGGCTGTCTTTTGTTTTGTTGATGGTTACTTTTGCCGTGCAAACACTTTTTAGTTTGATGCATTTAGCTTATTTTTTCTTTTGTTTCCCTTGCCCAAGGAGATATATCCAAAAAATATTACTAAGAGCAATGTCAACAAACTTTTATTTTGTAAGAGAAAGAGGAACAGATAAAGTCTGAATAGTAACACCAACTTTCCCCAAACCAACAGGTCTCCCTCTGCCTTTTTTGACATTTTTCCTCCTGAAGAACCTTGCCTTTGTCTCCCCCTCTGGTATAACCTATATGCTTCATATCTAATCTTCCTCTCTTAAATCTATGTCATCACAATACCAACCAGCCCAGTTCCTAACCCTCGTGCCTCAGGCCAGGATGAAGGCATCAACATTCCAGCTTTCTAAACTCAAGGGTTCCAATCCCCTCCACTGGTCTGGTCTGCACAAGCCTTCCAGGCAATTCCCTTGCAGCTATCTTTTCTGTAGATTGAGCCCTTGCTTAACAGCTGCCAGTAATGCTTCCCAAGGGTCTAAACTCCTCTCTCCAAACTGCAGGGCTCTTTGTTGTCTGGTGTCTCTCAGAACAGTTGGAGTGTTGACTTGGCCTGAGCCCCTTTGTCTTCATTCTATCTCATTCCTGGCTTTGAGCTTTCTCTTTTCTTTGCTGTCCTTATTTTTAAATTCTCACCTGAGGATATATTTTTAATTGATTTTTTTTAAGAAGGAGAGAGATGCCCTGGCCAGTTTGGCTCAGTGGATAGAGCGTCAGCCTGTGGACTGAAGGGTCCCAGGTTCAATTCTGGCCAAGGGCACATCCCCTGGTTGCGGGCTCGATTCCCAGTAAGGGACATGCAGGAGGCAGCTGATCAATGATTCTCTCTCATCATTGATGTTTCTATCTCTCTCTCCCTCTTCCTTCCTCTCTGAAATCAATAAAGAATTTTTTTTTAAAAAAGGAGAGAGAGAGAGAGGCAGCGAGAGAAGCATTGATGTGAGAGAGAAACACTAATCTGTTGCCTCCCATACTCACCCCGAACCTGCAATCTCTTGGTGTATGGGACAAGGCTCCAACCAACTGAGCCAGCCAGCCAGGACTGAGCTTTCTCTTTTCTGTCCCCTAGCCTGAGATACCATTGTCAAGGATTAGTCTTCTAATACGTCAGCCTTCACTGATCACCCTCTTTTCTGAACTGTCCCAAACTCTCATTTGTATTATACTATTTTTTTAAGTTAATGCACAATGACTGACATTGTATGTTACCCGCTTCACTTGGTTTCATCTTGTTGTTTTCAGTAAGATGATAATCATCTTGAGGGCAGAAATCTGTACTTATACTCATTCCCCAACCCTGACTCTACACTAAATGTAAAATAGGACTCGATAAATTCCAATATTGCTTTCAAGACAGTTTCTCCCACATTTTAATATCTCTAAAATTGGGATGCATTTTATAATTTACTAAAGGCCCGGTGCACGAATTCATGCACAGGTGGGGTCCCTCTGGGTGGCCTGCAGGGATCAGGCAGAAACCTACAGTCCGATGCTGCCTGCAACTCCTACCTGCCACTCCCACTCATCCCGACCCCACTGTGCCTGCCGCGGGCTTGTGCCCAATCAGTCCCAGGAGAGGCTCACGCTGCTGAAGCAGTGCTCACCAGCCATGAGCCCTGCATCTGGCACCCTCCCAAGGAGAGTGGCCTGCACAATCTGGCTGAAACCAGCTCTCCGACATCCCCCGAGGGATCCCAGATTGCGAGAGGGTGCAGGCCAGGCTGAGGGACCCAACCAGTGCAAGATCAGGCCAGGGAGGGGCCATGGGAGGGCTCCAGGGTATATCCAGCCCATCTTGCTCAGCCCCTATCAGCTGGACCCCAGCAGCAAGCTAACCTACTGGTCAAAGCATCTGCTCCCTGGTGGTCAGTGCACATCATAGCAACTGGTTGACCAGTTGACTGTTTGTCCCCTGAGTGGTTGAGCAGCCTTAGCATATCATTAGCATAGTACGCTTTGATTGATTGTTTGGTTGTTCTGCTGTTCAGTCTATTTGCATATTACCCTTTATTATATAGGAATATTACGCTTTGATTGGTTGTTCGGTTGTTCTTCCATTTGGTCTATTTGTGTATTACCCTTCTATTATATAGGATTGTGTCTTGCAAATGCTGTCAGCTGGGCAGAAGTCACACCTTTGTTTTCATTTCCTGCACATGTGTGCATTTGGCCATAACTGTATATATTGTTATTCAATTTGTGAAGTGCACTCTTTGTACTATAAATGTTGAGAAAAATTGCCATTTAAAAACATCTTTAAAATTATACACTATGATTTGAAATTAAAATTAAAAGTTATTATATATGCAGAAATGTACCAAAACAGAGCTTCAGGGTATAAAATTGATATTAAGGAAGCAAATATTCATTGTTGGAGGAATGATTGCAATTCTGTATTCTTTGCAAAGCAACAATCCACTTCTTTATGGGACCTGAAAAATGATGATACTCACAAGAAAAGGAAGCTGTTGTTACATTTTGTTGCTGAGTACAAGTGAAAGAATTGCCTCTTATATGTCAAACAATGCAACTCAGGGCTGGAGAATTTGCCAGATCCCTCAGAATGTATAAAATAATGTTCAAAGCAATGATAGACTGATGGCATTGATTCATATATTGTGCAGAATGATTCTGAGGTATTTTATCATAGTTTGTTATAAAATAATGTGTTTCATAATTAATAGCATCTTAGATTTGATAAAATATGATTGTGTATGTATCTTGCTCACTTGATTAATGATAGTGTGAATTTCTTTTATACACAGTTTAATTTTATTCATTAGTAGTTTAGTAAATACAATTCTCAGATTCTCTTTTTGGCTGTGTTTTCTGGTTGTGACTTCATCTAACTCTTTATGTCTTAATGAAAGGAACTGCGGTCTGAGGTGGAACTGGAAGTATTAGGAGACACAGAAGGACTCAACCTGTCATTCACGGCTATCTGTAACAACAGGTCCTTCTTCCCACAGCAGAAGAAATGCTCCCACATGAAGGTGGGAGACACGGTAGGTACATGACCAATAGACGGTCTGAAAAAAATATTCAGACAAGTCAGAAGTTACCTTCATGCACTGAAGCTGCACTTCCCCTTTCAAGAATTTTCAAAGCAATTGTCAAAGATTTCCTAATAAATGCTTTTTGGCAAAGATGATCCCCATGTGGCTTTGTTCCCCGCCCCCCCATACATTTTGGTGGCTAGAAGAAGATAATTATTATTTTCTTTTCCAGGCTTCATTCAACGTGTCTGTGAGTATACCAAACTGCGACAGAAAAAGCAGGCACATTATCATAAAGCCTGTGGGGCTGGGGGACACCCTAGAAATACTTGTCACTCCAGAATGCAACTGTGACTGCCAGAAAGAAGTGGAAGTGAACAGCTCCAAATGCCACAACGGGAACGGCTCCTTCCAGTGTGGGGTGTGTGCCTGCAACCCTGGCCACATGGGTCCTCACTGCGAGTGCGGGGAGGACGAGATGAGCACAGATTCCTGCAAGGAGGCCCCGGATCACCCCTCGTGCAGTGGAAGAGGCGATTGCTACTGTGGTCAGTGCATCTGCCACTTGTCTCCCTATGGAAACATTTATGGGCCTTACTGCCAGTGTGACAATTTCTCCTGCGTGAGACACAAAGGGCTGCTGTGTGGAGGTAGGCTATGTCTAAATCCACCTTACTCTGCGGCTGAGCAAGTATGAAGGAGGGGCTCTTTCTCCTTTGAACCTTCCACAGTTGCCTGGGCATAGTAGGTGCTCAATAAATATTTGCTAATCAACTGAATGGGTTCATCTTTAGACCCAAGGTAATGATTTTTTTTTCTGACATTTGGAGTGAGATCTCTGCCAACTCAATTTGCATGTCTATTATTATTTCCCTAAGAGTAAGTAGGTAAAAGATGGAAATGCCTTCTCTTTGGTTATTACACAGATTCCACAAAACTGCATGTGATTTGAACTCCATTATCATCCAGACTTTTCTGGATCAGACTGCTGGGTATCTGACCCAACTCTTAAATATTACTTTGGAAAAATTAAAAGCAAGGCTGCTTAAGGAGCATAATGCCAAGGACAAAGGACACACAAAAACTAAATGGACTTTCAGGGCCTTCATTCACTTTCACAAATATTTATTGAACATCTATTATGTGGTAGATACTAAATTAGGAATGGGGTATAATAAAGATGAATAAGTACAATAAGGTTATGATAGGGTAAAAATGAAAATTACAGATTTTTTTGAAATTGAGAAAATTTTAAAATAGCAGAAATACTTGTTTCATATCCTTTGTAGATGTAAAATCACTTTAAGAATATATTATACCATATATAACATGACTACTACATAATCATCCTGATGTATATACATATATTTAAGTATAATCTATTAAGACAAGAATGACAAATGTGTTTATATATTTTTAAATGGTATAAATTTGTGTTACAGTTGAAATAGTAACTGCTGAACTTAAGCTTTCATGGCTTCCTTTTTCACATTGTCTGAGCAGGCAGCTTTTCAAAACAGAAAGCCATTATCTTCAGAGAAAACTAAGCAAGTTATGTTTTCAAAACCACAGGGTCAGGAACATATCAAAGAGACTGATTTTCAGGGAAAAAGCCCTGAGAAAAGAAGCCTCAAAGAAGCCTAAGTTCTTTGAAAACCATGTGATACCCTTAGAAGTGTACCTATGTTTCCTTTCTTTGCTGCTGCTGTTACTAGCAATAGATGCCTCTGCGGCTGCCTTCTTTCTTCCCCTTAGAGAGTGAAAAATGTAGGGTCTGTCTAGATTGGGACACATTTCTCTTTCTTTTCATTGAAAGGTGTATTTCCTTAGTTAATGGATGTGGTTCCAAACCCACAACAGTTGGTTTCTTTTCACAAGATGCACACAGGACACAGTCTAAAGCCAAAGACCATCACCATGTCTTGGAAGGAGTATTTTCAGCAGAACCCAGATTGCATTCCTACTAGACATCTTTTGATAAAATATGTGCTCAAAACATTTGAAATTACCTTTCAAAAATCATCAAGTGTAAGCTAATACAATGTAATAGCAACACTAACCTCACCTATATTTCACCTTAAATCTTAGATCGAAGAGATCTAGGACAGTAATAATTGCTTCACTGTGTTCAGCAACAGTTCTTCCAGTGTCTTGATGGGTTTTTATTTTGTTTTGTATCATGCCTGCAAACAAAAAGAAACTAAAAAAATTTGACTTGATCTATGCATTATAGTTCACAAGGTCAGTCTAACAACAGTACCTCCCTCTGTATCAGATACAGTGATTGCTAAAGAAATTCTATTTAGAAAATACAATTATTTCTTCAGTTGGACTCGCAGAACTTCACCAATGCCAATTGCCTTCATATTTTGGGGTACTTTACGATTCTCAACCATTACTGTTTCTCAAAAGCTATTTTGTTTTTTAGTCACATCATAAAGGATGTTTGTTACTCTATTATTAGTAATTTCCCTTATAAAAAAGGATACTAAAATTAAGTACAATTATTCAAATTCAATAAACAATTATGGAGTACCTACTAAGTGCCTGGCCTTGTGAATGGATGCTCTGTTGTTTGTAACAGAGCCCTGAATATGCTATAGCTTCACTTGTGTAGACCTCCCTTATTTTACAGCTGCTATACTCTGCAATGGGCTGCTTCTCTGAAGGCTACTGTCACAACGTTCTTTTTCAAGCCCCTTTTCTCATCCATCTGTAAGCACTCACAGATACAGAACGCCACTGATTTTTTTTTCTTGCCCAAATTCCACTAGTCTTTTGTATTTTGATTCTAGGAGATTGGAAACTCTAATGATATTATAGTTAAAAAAAAAACAAAAACAACTTCCTGCCATTATGCACTTTTAGTTATCAGCCAACAGCATTCCAGAAAGATCCATTCCTCCAAAAAGAGCCTGATAAATTTTTCTTGATTTTTGGTTATCATCTTTCTTCTACATGAAGCCATTATAAAGTTTTTGTTGTGGTCATGGTATGAACAGGTATTTAAGATAATCAGTTGTAGTGAATATCAATTAGCAACTTTTGTGAGTAGGGAATGGTTCTGGAAGGCCCCCGAAAGGAGGGTTTCTTAACTCTGAACAGAGCTCTTGAAAGGCTTTCTAAATCTCTGCCAGCCGATTCTCACATGTGATGATACACTTGGGCATTCCCAAAGCCTTTGGAGATGCACATTTCACTTGACAGCATTTATAAGTCATATTAATTTTTCAGGATAAACTTCACTTTAAAAATCTTTCCCTATCATGAAAGTAAATTTCTTCTTTTGCTGAGGAAGAAACAAAAAGCAATTGCAGTTTAGAGGATAACTTACATATAAAAGTTAAACTAATGGTTTGGCCTAAATCACCTAACTATTCTTAGCTTTGAATTAATTAGTTCAATTATGAATTAAATAGGTTATGAAATGCAGTTGGAGTATGTCTTAATGTCATGGATCCAGCTAAATTTCATCTCTTAATCTTTCACTAGAGAAAGATATGTATTTTAGTGTGTATATAGATCTATAAATATGCTAATATATTATATATATTTCAACTCTTATCTTTCATTGGAGACATATATCTCTTTTGTGTGTGTATATATGTTTATGCATATATCAGAATCCAACTTCCAAATTTTTGTGTCTGTCTCCTTTGTTCTATAATTTCCTACTTCATATCTCTTACGCTTAACGCCAGGTCAGCATGGGAGGCACCAAAAAACACACAAGCCCATTATAATAAATACTTTATTTGTCACTTCATAGTATTTCATACGGTATTATGTGGCCAGATCCAAAAGGAGCTTTTCAGGACTGGATGAGCTGCTTGCCTGTAGCAAGTCTCCAGCCTCATTCTTCAATCTGTCTCTGTCCTGCGCTTCTGCAACATCCTCTCATTCCCCTCTTACCTCTGAAAGCATCCTTTTCTCTGATTGCATTTTAAATTCTGATGCTCTCCAGGGATTGTCTCACTCCATCTGCATCCCCTAGATGATCTCCCCGATTCACAACAACTTCAACTGCCATGTAGCTTTAATGGATCCCAAATCACAAGCTTCAGGTCCATATACATACATACATACAGTTGACTCTTAAACAACACATGCATAGGTCCATAAATACTGAAAATGTAATTTCTCTTCTTTATGATTTTCTTAATAACATTTTATTTTCTCTTTATGTATGAATACACTATATCATACATATAACATACACAGCAATTGTTGATCGACTGCTTATGCTATCAGTAAGGTTTCTGTCTAGTCAACAGTCGGCTATTAGTTGTTAAGTTTTGGGGGGGGTCAAAAGTTATAAGCAGATTTTGACTGTGTGTATATGGGGGGGGTTAGCACTACCCCTAACCCCCGTTTTGTTCAAGGGTCAACTGTATTCAGCTGCCTACTAGGATGTCACACAGGTTGCTCATACTCAACAGAATGAAAAATGAACTCATTTTGTCCCCACTCAAAACTTCTCCTCCTCCCCAGTTTCCGAGCAAACTGTTCATTCAATAATGAAGCATTACTCTATGCCAGGCACTGGGGATAAGACAGAGCATAAGCTAGTTTCCATTCCAGGTCAGTGAAAAGCCCCACCATCCAGCTAGCAGCCCTGTCTGGTCACCTGGGGAGGATTCTATCCCTCTATCTCTTCCCCTCCTCTTCCACCCAGCACTGATTGCACCCACACCCTAAACAATTCCCTGGTTGCACACCCTTTCCTCTCCATTCCCAAAGATGCAGGGTCTCATATCTTCCCAACTGGTGTTCCCGTCTCTAGTTTGACCCTCTCTACTGATGCCAGGACATTTCTAGACACATATCTATCTGTTCAGGTCTCTCCCCTACTTAAAATTCCATAACTTTTGGGACAAAAGTTCTTTCTTTAGTCCATAAAGCTTTCCATGATGTGATTTCTGACTTTTTGCAGACCTTTCCCCCCTCCCCTCCTGCCACACCTTGGGCTCTGTCTATATGAAACTACCTTGGGTATTAAGCAGGTCACAGGATTACACACTTCTGGTGTTAACCTGTTTTCTCTGCTTAAAATGTGTGTCATTGTCTTCTATCTTCCTTCTACCTTTATCTTTCAAAGTCAGCTCAAACATCACTTCCTCTAAAAAACTTCCCAGATCTCTAGTCTAATTTGGAAACTCTTCCCCATGAGTATAACAATGATCATACTGTATTGTATTTATTAGTAGTCATATTTATTTGCCTGTCTCCTAACACTAGACCTGTGGTCGGCAAACCATGGCTCGCGAGCCACATGCAGCTCCTTGGTCCCTTGAGTGTGGCTCTTCCACAAAATACCACGTGCGGGCGCGCACGTACAGTGCAAAGTTGACTTAAAACTTTAAAGTTTATTAAGTTAATTTTAGGGAATGTTGTGGAGTGAAAGAAGATGTAGTGTCGAGGATTGAGAAAGGTATGTTGAGATGGTTTGGACATATAGAGAGGATGAACAAAAGGAGATAGACGAAACAAGTATACAAGACGAATGTGGATGGGAGAGTTGGAAGGGGTCGACCTCAGCGAACGTATCTCAATCAGATTGAGGATGTTTTTAGCAAAGGCCAGCTTAGGAGTACCCTAATTAAATTAATAACAATGTACCTACCTATATAGTTTAAGTTTAAAAAATTTGGCTCTCAAAAGAAATTTCAATCGTTGTAGTGTTGATATTTGGCTCTGTTGACTAATGAGTTTGCCGACCACTGAGACTATAAGTTCAGTGGCCTTGTCTTACATAATTTTGTATCTTCGTTCCTTATACAATATTGGGCACATGATATATGCTCAATTAAAGTTTGTTAAATAAATGAATTTGTTGAGCACTCACTATATGTCAGTAGGACATCCAATGAGTGAATGCAGAGCCAGGAGATTGACACATTGTCTCACGGAGCACAACCATTAGAAGTAGATCTTATTCTTTCTATTTTACAGATGAGGTTTTCATGATCATCGAGATTGAGGGTTGTAAAGATGGGGTATTATCCAGGTCTGTCTTGTATCTTTATCTTATGGCACCCAAATTTAAAGGAAAATATTGTAAAAGCAATTATCTCCTTCCACCTGGCTATGAATTCTCTTTGACATAACATCAGGTAAGCAAGCTGGTCTTCAGTTGAGAGACCAGATCAATAAATAAATACAGTTAGCAAAATATATTTCATAAAATATATTTATACTCACTCCCTTCCCTCCCCCTGGACACACTCACTTTTTTCTCATTTTTCCCCCTCATCATTTTGACGGTGTTTAAAGGTAAACAGAAAAGATGGTGCCCCAAATCAGAAAGTGGTTTTGACCCTAAAAAACAGCGTTTTGCTTTACAGATAACGGCGACTGTGACTGTGGCGAGTGCGTGTGCAGGAGTGGCTGGACCGGCGAGTATTGCAACTGCACGACCAGTACAGACTCATGCATCTCTGAAGACGGGGTGCCCTGCAGCGGGCGAGGCGACTGCGTCTGTGGCAAGTGTGTTTGCACACACCCCGGAGCCTCAGGACCGGCCTGTGAACGCTGTCCTACCTGTGGTGATCCCTGCAACTCTAAACGGTAATGTCTCTACCTTCTTCAGTCCCCTTTGTCCATATATTTCCTGATGATCAAAGTCATAGTGACATTTTATAAACTCAGACCTCAGATTGTTTTGTTGGATTTGGTCTCCACCAAGTATCCACCTGCAAGTATCACACAAGCCTGCCAGGCCCCTGTGATCCTCAGCCTGGAACGCCAGTCCTTCGCTGGTCTCTTTCTAGGTCCTGATTACCCACAAGGTCACATTTCTGCTAGAAAGCAGCAGGGGAAGCTGAGCTGATGTCCCACACTGATAACATCAGATCACCTCTCAGTTACAAAGCCAGCCACACATAAGGAATGCCCTGGGGGTAGACTGACGACACCTACATTCAGTATTTTTTCAGGGGAAACAGATAAACTTCTTTCTTATCTAGAAGTTCAGAGCCTGACCTTACTGATTCATTCCTATCTATAGACTCATGAAAGCAAAGAGGCAGAAACACAATCTTGGCTTTCAATTTTCTTCCTTCGTTACCACTCATGCTCTTTGGCTCCTTCCTTTGGTTATCATTCTGCATGACTATTGGGTATTGTGTTATCTTTTATACCATATGAACAACAACAACAAAAAAACAAAACACATTTTCTTATTTTCCAGTAAAGAAACTTTCTTTGGTTGACAGCTAGGTTTTGTTTTGTTTTGTTTTGTTTTGTTTTGTTTTGTTTTTTAGGGAGAGAGGGAGCAAGAGAGAAACATAGATGTAAGAGTGAAACATTGATGGCTGCCTCCTGCACACCCATTACCAGGGATCAAGCTGAAACCTGTGGATGTGCCCTGACTGGGAATTGAACTGGCAACCTTTCAGTACACGAGACCATGCCCAAACCAACTGAAGGCTGACAGCTAACTTCTTAATGGAAGTGGGACATTTGTAGGTTAAGTGAAACAAGTCTCCAAATTGGCTGTGTTATGACATTGCTGTGCATGATGTATTTTGCAGCAAACATGCTTAAACAGCTCATATTTTCATTAACTTTGGTACCCCAAATGATGGCATTTGCACTTCTAATGTAAATGAAGTAAAAAAATCAACATTCACTCAGTGGTATTCACCATTGAGGGGTTAGAACTTCTCTGTTACTGTGCCTGGACATATGCCAAGAGAAGGATGGGGACATAGACTTATTTGAATAGAATTTAAGGTAAAATGTCCTTTTAAGATGTTTCTTCTATTATTTTTCTATTTTGTCTTCTCTGTAAACATGATTCAATCTTAAATCTGATTTATAAGATAAGAAATTAATAGTGAAGTAGATTAAATTTGAGGAATCAAAGTGATCTTTGTGGTATTTGCATTAGTTTTAAGATAAGTCCATTCTTCCATTTATTCACTCATGCATTTATTTATTAAGTAGGTATTAAGTACCTCCTCTATGCCAGAAATCATGACAGAATCAAATGGGTTGTATTCAAATGGGCATGCAGTGATGACAGAACCTGTTATAGTTTATACCATTACAGGTGCTGAGAATCTAGAGGGAAAGACAGATATTTTTAAAAGTAATGATGATGAGTGTACTACAAATATCAGGGGAAATACTTTGTAAAAGTATATGATTGTCTAACCACTATTCTGTATATCTGAAACTAACAGAAAATATTATTGTAGGTAAACTATAATTGAAAAATAAAATTTAAAAAGAGCAAAAATAGTTATGATGATATCTGGGCTGACAGTTACAAAAGGAGCTATAAAGGGTGCTATATGGCAGGAACTGTATGTATGACAGGAGATAGGGCCCCCAGACTAGCTTGGGCAGCCATCAGTGAGATGCCCAAAGGTTCTAAGGGCTTCCATAATCTCCAGCAGACCCCTGCAAAGCCACTGCAAATAAATATATAACATAGATAAATGCAATATGCATGCAATGCAAGGAAACTCTCAGATAAGACTTCTATCCCCACTTCAACATAGATTACCTCTAAGCCCTTCCTTCAGAGGAACTCGGAGGCTTCTACTACAAGGGAACTACCTGGGCAGGGTCATGGAAGACTTGTCTGAGGAAGGAGGTTTCAGCTGAGATGTGACAAGGCATGGGTGGGGGTGGGGAATGTTTCCAGCACTTAGAAGAGTGTACATGTCCATGGCCAGAGGAAGAGAGAGGCACCATGATGTTAATCCCACTGTAAGACAACATTTGCTGTTTTGGGTTACTCCAAACACAATCTGTTTGTAGTGATTTTCAGCACAAGATAAATTCAGGGTCAAAGTTTTACTTTGCTATATAGACATCATTACAATGGCTTAATTCCTGGGATATGCTTTGGGAAATACACTTTTCTATAAGTATCCATCTTTTATTCAAAAGCCTGCATTAATGCGCATCCAGTCTACAATCCTTACCTTTTGAAAATACCCCTATCGAGGCTTGGATGCACTCAAAAGAGTTACAGAAAAGTGAATCTTTAAAATAGTCATTCATGACATAGATGACTTCTTGTTAAGATACAGACCATTTTTGTTAAGAAATTCAGCCTTTGTCTACCCTTTAATTATATTTTAGCAGCCTAAACCCTTCCCAGGAAAAATATAAAATGAAAACATAGCGAAATCAAATACCAAAATAATTGGGGGTTGGGGGGGTTGTTGACTTTTATTTTTCTAATTTAAACAATCATTAAAGATAATGGGATAGTAGCTATGATCAGGGCTGGCTCAGGGAACATTGATTACTGAGTGGAATTCAGCATAAAGCAGTTTCCTCTTGGACATCACCCAACTACCTTCTGAAAGTAACCAAAGGCACCGTCCTCTCTGAGACACACCTTTAGCATGTACCACAGTAACAGCATTGAGCACTATCCCAGCTGCCAATATGAACTGATAAACTGTTGACTAATGTTTCCAGGAGCTGCATTGAATGCCACCTGTCGGCAGATGACCAGACCCGAGAAGAGTGTGTTGACAAATGCAAACTAGCTGGTGTGACCATCAATGAAGAAGAAGGTTCTGCTTGTCTTAAATTGCTTTCCTTTTCTTTGCATAGTTCTTGAGAGGCACAAATCTGTGGTGGGCTTTCCAATAGCTGGACTTCATTTGTACCAGGGCATTCGTTGCCTCATATTAGTTATTAAGGGGAAATGTATTCCAAACCTGGTGGTTGGGGATACAAGACATTTAAAGTCACGGCTATTATAGCTATTATATTTGACGTCACTGTGGGCAAGTTCACCTCTCCTTAACACAGCGGTTCTCAACCTGTGGGTCACGACCCCTTTGGCGGTTGAATGACCCTTTCACAGGGGTCGCCAAAGACCATCCTGCATATCAGATATTTACATTACGATTCATAACAGTAGCAACATTACAGTTATGGAGTAGCAACGAAAATAATTTTATGGTTGGGTCACAACATGAGGAACTGTATTTAAAGGGCCAGAAGGTTGAGAACCACTGGTTTAACAGATACAACTGTAGAGAATTCCAGAATGCTATATTGTTTGAATTAGAAGATAATTGAAGAAATATCTAAATGTTAACCCCAAGCCTGAAATTGTCCCCTATTATCCAATTGCTGTATTTCAAAATAGGACAAAGCAAGGTGTACGATGGGCTTCCTGATAGAACCCTCAGACACTGGGCAGTTTCTGATTAGTGGACTGATTTTCTTCCTCTCCCCTCTGTATGCTCTTACTCCCAATTTCCAAATATGGGCTCTACATGATCATCTTTAATTCCCTGTTGTCTCACTCTCAAAATATGAGAAGGGCCTGTTACCTTTAACTGCTTAGCAAGCCCTGCTCTTGTTTTCACCTGTCATTTTAAAACATAATTACTTAAAATTATATCTTTCCTCATGGCAAATTGACATCTCAAATATTCAAATGGGTTGTATTTTAGCTGGGAAAAATAATTTGTGAACATTAAGACAAAGAAGATGACTGACTCCTCCCAAAAGGACAGTCTGGGGGGATTGGTGTTTCCCCCACCACACACTCTGCATTATCATGCTGCTCAGCTAGAACGGCTGCTCTGCACGCTCTGCAGACGCCAACAAGATGCATCCCGGGCGAAGTGGCATAATCAAGACAATAATTCATGACATGCTAGGATGTGTGTCTTGAATAGATGGAATTAAAATACCAAAATTAATCCATTTCCAAGGAGGAATAAGTTAGTGAAATTTACTTTTTTTTTTTTAAATTACCTACATTGTTTCAAACTTGAGATCTCTGACTGTGCACCGTTGAATAACCCTAGGTGGAGGGCCATGATTGGTGCTCATAAAACCCCTCGTCTGTGTTTTTTCTGGTAACTAAAAAAATATGCCAAATAGCCGTAAATTGGACAAAATGGTGTATACCTTACGCCAATCCCGAAGGTGAGATGCTGTGAAAGCACTGAGGAAAGCGGCATTTGTGGACTGCCCGGATTAGTAACTAGTACAAATCTCAGCATATCCTCCTGGCTTCATTTCACACCAACCATCTGGGATATTTACCAGATATTTCCAAGAAATGACTAAAAATTGCAGAAAATGCCCTGCAAATGACTAGAACCCTATGCAGGAGCAGCCGGAGAAATCTAATGTGCTGAGGGGGAAAGGAGAGCGAGCCTTGGAAACATGGAAATCGGGAACAGGGGAGTTACCATATTTACATACACAGTTTTCTAAGTACATTTTCATATGTGCTTAGATTTGAGGGGAAGACTACATCTCAAGTGGCATTTAAAATATTTGCATTATTATTTTTTGTGTACTTGACTACATTATCTTCAAAAGAGGGGAATGCAACTATTTCTAACTCAGAAATTAAAAACAATAATTGCATTTCTAATACCATTTAAAAGCACTAATCTCAATGAATTTGAGAAAAATATGTATTTGTTAACCTGTGAATTAAAAAGTCATTTTTCTAATGAGCCTGTTATAAGTCCTATTTCAAGGTACTCACCCAGTTATGTTATTGATCATATCACCTTGAAATTATCACAACATATTTGTTCTTCCATGGGGTCTTTATCAGCCCTTCCTTCGCCAGCTAGGACAGGGAGGGTAACGTAAGTATAACTTTATCATCCAAATAAATTGTTCCCCAGCTGTGCTGTCGTGACTTGTGCGAGCATTTCCAAGGACATGCAGTTCAATTTCATTCGACCCATTTTGCTGAAAGAGACATTCTTAATCTACCCCAACATTCATGTACTCAGAGCTTTGTTGCTCAAACCGTGTTCCATGGGACTCTGATTCCCAACGTGTTAAATGGGAAACTACGCACCCATGGTCACATGCATTTTGGAAATGGGAAGCTACACCTTTTGTTTCCTTAAAGAACTCCTGAGAGTTCCTATGCACATGACAATGCACATGACATTAAATTGTCAGGAGAGGCAAAGGGAGGTTGCTGTATTTAAATACACTGTATTTTAAGTACGCACAGTTAGCGACCACAGAAGCCTTTTTTTCTTCTTGGGAAACTGCTTTCTCTGAGAACTACTGACGTGGCCCTGGAGCAGAGGTCTTAAACACACAGTTATCTTGATTCAGTGGTGCCGGCGGTTTAGTTTTCCACATTTTTCCTAGACCCCCCCTAGACCCCAGGCTCCTTACCCCATTCTCACATTTCTTCCTTTTCTAAGTATGATTTCATGGACTGCCTGAGATCTTATTTTCCTTGTATTATTCTAGCACAGCACTGCTGACACTCATAAAGGTGGGGGGGGAAGAAAGGTGCATTTCTTATGAACAACAAAAGAGAACCTTAGCAGCTAATTATGCAAATCTCCAGCCCAAGCTGGACCCTTTCATTGCACATTCAATAATACCATTTTAATACCCAAACACTGTGAAGCGGGCCAAGTCTAAAGTCATAACCGTCATGAAAAGGAGTGGTGAAGTAATTAAAGCAAGAAGGGAGTCATGACTCAAAGGTCATATTAGCAGTTCCATTAAAACTTAAATAATCCTGGCCAAGTAAATTAAGCCTCCCTGCGCTTCCATGTAGCTATTTAAAAGAAAATAAAAAAGCAGGATTAATATTACTGAAAGGAGTATTATAAGCTATCCACATATTTTCTACCTGAGAATAAAATGTTCCATTAAGTAAACTCAAGAGGAACAGAGTGGGTTTGCGCTGTGGTGGTGGAGAGAGGGAGGGAAGGAGAAAAACAGTCCGACAGGAAATGGCATACTCCCCAAGGCTGGATGAATCCTAGTTCACCGAATGGTGTGGCAGAAGGATGTGTGTTGAAGGCCATCGAAAAATAACCAAAGTATGAATGATATACAGACAGTTCTGTTGGTATCAAACATAGGAAATAACACAAATTTCAATATCAAGTGTTGCCCAGAGGTTCCCAAACCTCTTAGTTAGAACCACCTTATTAAAAATGCTATTAGGCAACTCACTCAAATACAAATGCCTGTGTATACCAATGACCTCCCAAATCAGAATGCCCAGGGGCGGGGCCCTGAAATCCATATTTCCAGAACTCACAGGTGATTTAAACAATCACAAACATTTAGGAATGACCAAATTTGAATGATTTGTAATTAGATTTCTTAATATTTCTGTGTGCATAGATGCTTCTAATAGATTCAAAAACACCTAAACCTATCATTGAAATCTTAGTAATAATGCTAAAAGTTTTACTAGTCTCTGTTTTAATAGGTATACAGGCATACTTCTCACAGACCCTAATGTGAGATTTTTATCTTAGAGATTGAATGCAAAACAGCTTATATATTTCTGTCTTTCTATGAGTATGGCAATGCTGAACAACAACAAAAAGATCCTATTACTTTTTTTTGTTAGTGTCAGAGCAACACATATAGATTCTGTTTCATTAAAACCTTCTTTTATATTTAAGCCACTGAGAAAAGTTATAGGTCTAGCAAGAGTACGTCCAAGATTATCTGGGACAGTCCCATTTTAATATTCTGACCCACTGAGTCTTAGTACACTAAGACTGGATTTGTTTTTAAATTTTAGGTTAATAACAATCATTCTATTTACAGGTTTCTGTAAAAGTGTTTGTAACTATATCAGTAAAAAGTCTCCAACTTGTAAGATAGGACAACTGGAAGCAAGTTGTGTTTTAGTTGGGAAAATGCTACATAATTTTGGCATAGATGCAGGACTAGAATCTCTGAGAAATAGTATTAACATCTCAGATGGACCATTTTACTGTATTTCCAATTTCTGATGACATTCATTTTCTGCTTCTTGAATAAGTTCAGCAAGAAAATAATTTCTATTTGGAAAAGATTTAAGGAAAAATTGATTTTTTTTTAATTAAGAAAGGGGCTATGCTGAAGGGTCAGTCAAACTGTTATCCTTGGTTCTTTTTATCTGAGCTTTACCTTTATCTTGCTGGTCCCTGAGCTACATAACACTTCAGTCTCTGTTTCCTGATATTAATATATATTTATTGTTGTGACGCGGAGTGGCCAGCAATCTTGACTAGGGCATTGTGAGAAAGCCCCTCCCCTACCCCCTTAGAAGTATCAGTATCAGTTTGGACTGTGCAGTCTCTTTCTGAAATGTAATATACGCTTTCTCCCAGATGCTCGCAGCCAAGGAGAACATATAGCCCCCTCATTTCCATAATCAGGGCCGTTCTATTCCCAAGACAGTTAGGCATATCTGCCTTGAAGTACTTTTACTCTATTGCAGTGGTTCTCAGCCTTGGCTGCACATTAGAATCACCTGGGAATCTTTTTAAAATCCTGATTTCTGGGCCTCATCCTCCGGAAATTCTGTTTCTTTGTTACTAATGTTGTGGCCTCACCCCATAACAAAGAAACAGAATTTCCGGAGGATGAGGCCCAGAAATCAGGATTTTAAAAAGATTCCCAGGTGATTCTAATGTGCAGCCAAGACTGAGAACCACTGCTCTATTGAAATCCTGCCCCCATCAGTTTGATAGGTGCATTTGATGGTCAGTCTTGATTGACCACACCTGGAACTGTTCTTCTGGAATGTGAGTAGAAACTAAAACCTCAGCCGGTGGGGAAAATATTATGTCTTTTCTATTCTTATCCTGCAATGTTGAAATTTCCTATTTGCATATTAAAACTCAATACTACTTTGCTTTCAAAATAATCTCTTTTGGAAACTCATTTAACCTAATGAATGATTCCTTTATCTGCAGATTTCTCAAAGGATAGTTCTGTTTCCTGTTCTCTACAAGGAGAAAATGAATGTCTTATTACATTCCTAATAACTACAGACAGTGAAGGGAAAACCATCATTCACAGCATCAACGAGAAAGGTGAGTGGCGTGCCTTTCCTTGTCAGTGGTAAGTGATACTCCATGGGAGAGGAAAAAACAAGCAGGAAGACACTTTGCGCAGCTTGCCAGGAAAGACATTTCCAAATTTTTGATGACATGCCTCTATTTTCCCAATGACTAAAAGGTTTGATAGGTTCCAATATCTCTGAATAAGACTAGACGACAGGATGAGTGTATTTGTACCAATCGTCCTCTCCCAGAAAGGTTGAATGCAATGTCAGCACAAAGTGTACCTTTAGGAAAGACTAACGGGAAGGAGCAGGCCAGCCTATGAGACTGAGTTTTGAATCGTGTGAACCTGGGTTCAAATCCTGCTCCGCCACTTACTAGCTGCTTCACATTTTGGAAGATACTTGCCTCTCTTTCCCCATCTGTAAAATAGGAAAAATAATACTTTCTTTTAAGGAATTACTCAGGGATTAAATGGAATGATGCATATAAAACATGCACCAATTCATAACCTAGAGCCATGGGTCATTCGATGATAACGCCGAACCAAGAAGACACAAAGCAGGAAGTGAGGAAGTGATCTGAGTCCATTGCTTCTGTGGCTTTGCTTCCACACCAGCTTCTGGAGCCGTCTTGGGACTCAGGAAGCCCTCAGATAAAAAGCGCATCTTCAGTGAAGAGGAGACAGAAGTTCATGTTAGAAGTTGATATAGAAAAGATGGAAGAGTGGGAAAGGTGCTTTTGTTGAGAAGTTGTTAAACTTTAGTGAGCATCATGCTCACCTGAACCTGCAGGCCTGCATGTGGCCCAGGCAGCTCTGATACAGGCGGCTTCAGGATCTCCTTTGAGCGACTCTGCCTTAACAGCCTTGGCCACATTCTTAGATACTCACAGGTGCCCCACCTTTTCTGTCTTCAGTTAAGAATGTGTCCCTCTCCTGGCCAGCGTGGTTCAGTGGTTGTGTCGACCTATGAACCAGGAGGTCACGGTTCGATTCCCAGTCAGGGCACATGCCTGGATTTTGGGCTCAATCCCCGGTGTGGGGCATGCTGGAGGGAGCTGATCAATGATTCTCTCTCATCATTGATGTTTCTATTTCTCTCTCCCTCTCCCTCCATCTCTGAAAGCTAGATAGGCCAGAGCTCTCAGCGCCCTGAGGGCAGAGCCCATCCCCAGGAGTCTGTAGTCCCCTCTCCCTGTAAGACCAGAGATGCTCTGGACAGCTGGTGGGAGGCCTGGATAGAAAAGAAGCAAAGTGGGAAAAGAGGAGATGGAGCTTAAGAATTCCAAACAGCCCTGGCCGGTAGCTCAGTTGGTTAGAGCATCGTCCTGATAAGCCAAGGTTGCAGGTTCGATCCCCGCTCAGGGCACATACAAGACCCACCAATGATGCACAACTGATGTTTCTGTTTCTCTCTGTGTCTCTCCCTTCTCTCTCTCTCTCTCTCTCTCTCTCTCTCTCAAATCAATAAAATAAAAAAGAATTGATACTTAAAAAAAAAAAAGAATTCCAAACAAATTGAAAAAGAAACCAAGTGAAGGGTCATCATCAGGGGTGTGTGGATGTAGGGAGAGCTTTGCTCATCTTTTTTTCTTACATCTGGAAAAACTTCTAAGGGTAAGAGCCACAATCATAAGGGGCCAGGCAAGAATGACAGTTGGGGCGTCTTCCTGGCAGGGATGTAGGTATGGCTTCCAATTTGGAGGTTCCAGGCCCTCGAGGTCTTGAGGATAGAAAAGGTGGAAGAGTGAATTTGTTATAGTAATAATAGCAACTCTCAGCATTGAGCCCTTACTAGTACCATATGCCAGGTATTATTCTAGATGCTTTACATGTATTAATTCATTTAATACCCTCAACAGCCGTATAAATCAGGTATTGTTATTATTTCCATTTTATAGGTAATGAAATTGAGGCATAGAGAATTTAAGTAATTGGTAGGTTTTGCAGTAATTATGTACCAGCGCTGGTCCTGGAATTGGAAGTCCATGTTCCTAACTATTGTGCTATACTGCCTCCCACTGGCTGTATGATCATAGTAAATATTTGAATCCCCAAAATATATCAGCACTGTCCAATATAAATGTTAAAATGCAAACTACATATATAATTTTAAATTTCCTAGTAACCATATTAAAAAGTAAAAAAAAGGTTTAAATGAATTTTAATGTTTTATTTAATCCACTATATCCAAAATATTGTCATTTCACAGTGTAATCAATACAAAAACTTAATGAGATTGTTTACATTTTTTTCATATCAAGTCTTCAAAATTAGTGTGCATTTTGCATTTATCACACAACCTAATTTGGAAAGTCACTTTTCTAGTGTTCAGTAGCCATATGTGGCGGACCTACCAGACTGGCAGCATTAGAAACTCAGGTCCTTAGAATTAGGTGCTACACTGACCTGGATTTTCTATTGTGTAATACTTGCTTTGGTACTTGGGCCAAGATCTTGTCTCAAGAAATGAATAATTCCCAATGATTCTAAATTCTTAAAATAATCATCTCTGCTAGGTCAAGCTTATTCCTCCTCTTTTTATTCCCTAGTGGAGAGCCCTCCTAAATCACATTCTGGCTGCAGGGTCTTAGTAAGGTTCATTTTGCTTTAAGCAAGAATATGCTATGCCCCACCCCAGACATTTTATAGTCAAAGATGTAGCCAATATATATTCTCATTGACAGGCACCTGCTGCTTTCTTTGCCGGAGTGTTGCTAAGCTATTAGTAACAGCATGGTTCATTTGCTATGCTAGAAACAGTCTTTAGATCTTCACACTTTAGTTGCTATTTCATTAGCTTCTTTACTTATTTCTGCATAATCTCCTTACATGGTTTTTTGGCCAATGAACAAAGATGTGTGAGGCCAGGCATCACACTGTCAGGGGGTCATTAGTCCCGCTTAAATTCAGACCAGCTATAGATTCTTACCTTGAAAGTAGCATGAGTAGTCTGGGTGTATAACTCTCCTTATTAAATACCGAAAAGCACTAAGAGTTAAAATAAACTAAGCATGATTCATTTCCTCTTCAGATGCCATGGATTTGCCTCACTTCTTACAGCGGGAGGCAGATATTTAATGATAATTTTTATATGGGATTTTTTCTCCCCATGAAAGCCAGGGGAGAGCTTATTTATGTTTCATTAAGACTGTATCATCTCCCAGGCATATTGCAAAGATTATTAGTCATTCTGCTGTCAATAAGGGAAGGTACTGTATAATTGCAAGATTACATTAATACCATCAATAGTCAAAATAACACTTCATAGAATGTTCAAGTTAAAAGGACTATGCAAAACTTCTAATTCTCCAAACTTCCCTGAAGATAACAATCACTCAGGATACTTTTAATAATAAAAAAATCTTTGGCTGCATCCGAGACCAACTAAATCAGAATCTCAGGGGAGAGGTTGAGGAAGCTGTGGGTTTAATCAGCATGAGCACCTGCCTTAACCTTATTTCAGGGAAGGAAGGGACACTGAAGTCCCACACCTTTGTTTTACAGATGAGGGTTCAGGGGCTCAGAAAGATCAAAGGACTTGATGGGTTTAGATGGCGACTGTACTTCAGTTCTGATAGGAATTGAACCCACCTCTCCTGACCCCAGTCCAAGAACTTTTCAGGACATCAGGCATTAGAGTTAAAATAAAACTGAAAGTCGTGATTCTCTTCTGTCTATTAAAAAATTTTTAAATAAGAAATCAGCAGCAGTAAGTAGGAAACTTTTCAGGGGGCAGGTTTCATATAATTTTTAATATAATCTCTTTGTTTCAAAAAATAAAGAAAAGTAATTATGTGTGTATGTATACACACACACTCATCCCATTTCTACTTTATCATATACCCAGAAGAGACTATGTTTAGTGATTAAACTATATCTTATTTATGGTCCTTTAAATATTCCATGTGCATTAATTTTCACTCTTTTGGATTCTAACTGAGTCAGCCTTTCTAGTGTATATCCATTTGCTTTGAATAGCCAAGCTGCTACTTTATCTTCTGTTCCACTTTGAAGGAACAGGGCTATCCTTCCACAAGTAACTCATTTAAAAATATTTTTTCAGCAAAACAAAAGGTGTTACTATTTTCCCCTCTACTAGAGAAAAATATGGTTGGAAAACTTAATGACAAATGTTTATCAAAATGTTGATTGTACCATCTTCTTAATATAATTTTCTTTGTTCCCACAGACTGTCCAAAACCACCAAACATTCCCATGATCATGTTGGGGGTTTCACTGGCTATTCTTCTCATTGGGGTTGTCCTACTGTGCATTTGGAAGCTGTTTGTGTCATTTCATGATCGCAAAGAGGTTGCCAAATTCGAAGCAGAAAGGTCAAAGGCCAAGTGGCAAACGGTATGTAAACATGTAGGGGCTACCTCTTGTCTAGGGGAGAAAGTGTCTTATAGAAGAAATGGGAAGTGAGCTTTCTTCTGCTCTAAAAGAGAGTTAGAATATCATGCTCTTTCTTTGCTCCTCTTACCATGTCCTCAACAGCTTTGATTTCTGTTCTGCCTTGGAGACAAAGGAACCTCTGTCCACTAATTGGATCCCAGGTGGTCCTCATAGCATGCGTTTGTCTCTCAGTACAGTGGGGGAATTTCCCCACTCTGAAGAGTCTCCTTATTTAGCTACTTCTGGACACCAATGACATATATTTTATTTCTCACCACCAGGAGGACCCATCAGGCCCCATTTGATAAAGCTTAGGTGCTGTGTGTACACATTTCCATAAACGTTTATGTTATAACTAATGGAATAAGGTTCATGAGTACTAGACAGTTCATGCCAATTACCATGGAAATGCACATTACTCGAAATAGGTTACAAAGCAAAGTTGAGAAGAGTTTTTAAATACCATCCAGTTTTTCTGAATACCATAAATTTCAAACAGCTACCTGAGAAAAACAATCCCCAAAGTGTCAACCTTTAAATATACATACTCAATAGATATAATTTACGTGTCTCCTATTTACAGTAAGCAAACACAAAACAGGACTCCAATTTTGTGTGTTTCTTTCCCACAGGAGAGACAGTTACATTTCTAGAGGCCCATAGAAACAATTTCATGGTTTTAATTTCATCTCTCTATCTCTAATGGTGCGTCCAGCTATCTAATAGCAATTATCTTACATTGCTGATTCTAAAAACAGTAATATCACAGGAGAAAATACAAGCCAACACAATGCTCCTTAGGGTTCATCTGCCCAGATAAATTGGTGTTACAAACACTTTTTTCTCTAAGTTTTTAGTGATATCTTCAATTCCTAGAGCAAATGGAATCTTCTGTTTTGGATACATTTATCTTGATAAGGGATGTTTATATATTATGTAGTTATTTTAAAATAATCATATTATATGGTGCAGGACAAAGGACCAATAGAACATTTTATATACTTTATTGTCCCATTAAAAATGCCTTTATACACAATAACCAAATGAAATGTATGGATCTTATTTTGATCCTGATTTGAATAGTAAAAAAAAAATACAGTTTTTTGACAACAGGATAAAGGTTAATGTAGACTGGCTATTAAAATGATAGCAACATATTGTGATTAATTTAATTAGGTATGATAATGGCATGATGACTTTGCTAAAAAAATAATCAAGATTTTGGGATAAAGGAAAATGAAGGCTGGTTTGTCCTGAAATCATTCAGCCAAAAGAGAGAGAGATAGAGAGGGAGAGAGAAAGAGAGAGTTGAAGCAAGTGTGGCAAAATCTTGATAATTGTTGAAGCTGGGCAGTAGGTCTACAGAGGTTCATTAAACAGCTTTTATCTTCTTTTGTATATGTATGGATTTTTCATAATTTAAAAAAACCCTTTCAGAAAGTAAATTGTGGGTTTGCATTGAGTATATAGTTTATCCATCCATAACAAAGTCAAATGTAACCTACAGGTTAGTTTGATGACTTAGAGCTTGAGGCCAAAAGTGTTGGGGCAGTTAACATAACCTGATCCCCTGGCCATCGCTGTTTTAACTCTTACAAACTATCAAGCAAATGCCTGGCAATCGTTAGAAGGGCAACCAGGCAAAAGAATGTCATTAAGTTGGCATAAAAACAACAACAACACAACAGCAGCTGCAGTTAGTTGAATAACCACCAGCCCCATGAAATCATCTTCATATTCCCAATTTGAAGGTAAGGAAACTGAGGCTCTGAGATGTTAGGAGATTTCTCCAAGTGTTAATCCCAACTGCAGCCTCTTCCTCCAAGCACAGCCTTGACACTCGGGAAATAATAGGCAGGTGTTCCACGAATAAGCACTTGGGCAATTATGTGATGTCTATCTACCAAGCAGCACATTTTAATGTTCTCATACAAAAGCATGATTACTGACAAGTGATTAATATCTTTAAAATAACATTTTAATTAATAGTTAATTTCCTCAAAACATGAATTGTTTTCTCTTAGGATGTAGAACATGACTGAAATTTAAATGCTAAAATTTTGCCATTTCTATGTCTAATATGGAACAAAAATATGCATTATACAGATTAAAGCATGAATGAAAAATGTTATTCCCTTGTTAAACTGAGTTTCTTTGAATAACAAATGTTTGATGTTCTTGACTAGATAATGACTGGATAATAATTATTCACTTGGATGCAAAAGAGGTTTAACTCAAATAATTCAACTCAAATTTCACTAATATATCCTATTGGGGAAAAAATGTTGCTCAGTGTATCCATTTTGTGATCTTCAATTTTATTTTGTTTTTATTGGAAATATATTTCTTCTTGAAGAACTGAATTTGACTAGTCTTCAAAACTCAGGGGACCTCCATACACCACAGAGGTAGTTGGGTCTCCTGACTCCAAAGGTGACAGAGCTGAGGATGAAAAAGAGTTTCATTCTTGCCTCCTGGAGCATGTCATCATAGCCATAAAGAAAGGTTACCTTTTACTACTTTTAAAAATAACACCCACATCCACATTCCTTATGAAAACAGAAAGGGGAGATATTTAAATTCATCTTTGATTAGACATTTTTTCCCTAGGATGACAAGTCATTAACTAGAGGCAAAGAATGTTCAGTGTGACATTTCTAGCAGTCATGGATTGATTTCATACTGTACTAAACAAATCAGGTCTGCATTTGGCAGTTAGGCAATCATTAAGAGAGCTGTGGGTTATGACAGAGAGCTTTCTTATTACCACTTTTTCAAGCTCTAAAAATGTGCCGTTGCATTTGCAGAATCTACAGCCTAAATTATTACCCCCAGATGCCTGGGGGAATTAGCTTAGTCACCCCAGATGGTTGGGGGAAACACAACCTTGTCTAAGGGAAGGAGTGCAGACTCGCCTGAAATGGAACCAGACACAAGCCTGTGTCTCAGCTGAAACTCTTTTGTGGGAAGTTGCCACCTGCGTGGCACTAGAAGAGGCAGTGTCAGACATTGGCACACTTCCTGCTGTCAGCAAAACCCGAGCTGAGCTCATTCTGCTGAGCTCCGAGCATCAGTTGAGGGCAGGAAACACTCCCCCCTCCCCGATAAATACTTGCTCTTTCTCCACTTTTAAATTTCCACCTTACCCTCCTACTACAGTGGGGTCTGCTTTATCCACCATCACCTATTAGCGTGCCCAGGCCCTATAACTAGCTTTGCAAGAGACTCCCAAAATATTGTAGGCCTGAATAAATGAAGTTGCTTTAAAAATATAGAATGAAAACCACACAATTAAAATTACACATTCAACTGTCTACAAAATAACATGTGTAATCAATCAGTCAATCGCAACTCATCATCTCCTTTGTAGGGCATACAAATGACATTTAGCGTGAGATGGGGTGAATTTCAATTTGTTTGACATGATATGGGATGGGGCCCCCAAGAGAGTTCCTCGCCCTTCGCTGATCCAAGCTGGCCCTTCTCACAGCCATTTACTCTGAATTTCAGAGTACATTGTCTTCTCCCTAAGCCACCCTCTTCCTCCAGGCTGGTGGCCCTACTTATTATCCTCACTCTGCTCTTCTTATTTTTCCATCTTTCCTCTTCAATTCGTTTCTTATTCTTCTGTAACTAACTTAAACTGAATAGCATATAGTCTCTTAAACTTAATAGAATTCCATGTATTTTTGTTTGCAATAATATTCTACCTGCGTCTAAGAACACATTAGCATGCTCTTCACAGTCCAAATTTCAAATTCTTATGGAAGCAGGACTAAGTAAGAACTGGAGGGCCCTCAGATTTATCCGGGCTGACCTCAGGAGCAGAGACAATATGCTGACTTAGCCTTCACTCCTCATCCACCACCAAGGAGCCTCTTTTCTGTTTGCCCTCATTACTGAGATAGCATCTCACGCCAAAGGCCTGAGCAAAGGTGACATGTTACTCAGTCTGCGGTCAGGCCACTGGCTCTGGGCAACAGAGAAACAGGTGCAGGTGTTATTCCTCCTCAAAATGAAGACACTGTGGTGAATCCAAGGGCAACAGGTGGGAGAGACCAGGGAGTATTTTTCATTTTATTGAGGTCTTCTAAGAGCTGAGAGAAATGTACTTAGAAAGCCAATATAATCATGTTTTTTCAGATCTATGCCTGGAAATTGCTACCATTTCTACAGTTCATGAAATAAGGAGACCAAAGTATAAGATTTATCAATTTGGAGGGTCTGAGATGATATGTGGACTCCATGCATACTCAGAAATAGGCTTGGGAATGTTCAGAGTACCAAAACCCTGGGGGGAAATATCTTTATTACACTCTCCAGGACATAAAAGGAAAGGAAGTTCCAAATATAAAGAAGAGCTATAAGTTAGAGCTAGTAAGAGACAGCATTTATTGGGAACTGTGTGCCAGGCACTGTGCTAAAGTACATTACCTCGTAGATAAGGCAAGCATTTCGGCAATCTCTCTTATAGGTAAGGTCACCAAGGCTTGGAGTTGCTTAAGTAAGGTCACATAGTGCTGCTGGATTGAACCCAGGCTGTCTGACACCTGAGCCTGTGTGGTCAACCTTGGAAAGAAGGAGAAAATAGACTGTACCTTACCCAGACATCTTGTGCCTGCCAGGAGCAATTAAACCAAAGAAGAGAAATAGAAGGAACAAGCTTGGCATTTCTTTAAACACCTAGAGAGCGTTGGTCCTTCTGGTCCTGGTGTCAGCCCCTGGAAACACACCAACAGCCCAAACAGCACAGCTGAATTATCCAGGCATCAGTACCCCACCTCTCACTGCCCCAAGGGCATAAGCATCTTGCCCAACCTGCCTTGGGACCTGTGCTCCTTCACGAGTCCAGTGTCGCAAACACCCGACTTGTGACCCTGATTCAAACACTAGTTTACAAAAGCCACCTGGTTCTTTCTCGATCCTGAGCAGGCAGTCACTGTCCTGGGAATCTTTCTCTGCTTCTCCCAAGCAACTAGTCGCTCCTCTTTCCGAATTTTGATCTCATTTTAGCAAGATTATTTGTGCCTTTGTTTGATGCCTTTCACCAGAAACACATTTCCTTTTTTTTTTTTAATATATCTATTTTTATTGATTTCAGAGAGGAAGGGAGAGGGAGAGTGATAGAAACATCAATGATGAGAGAGAATCATTGACCGGTTACCTCCTGCATGCCCCACACTGGGGATCAAGCCCACAACCAGGGCATATGGCCTGACAGGGAATCAAACTGTGACCTCCTGGTTCATAGGTGGATGCTCAACCATTGAGCCACACCAGCCTACCCAGAAACAGATTTCATAAAAGCAGGTACTACTGTGTCATTCATCTTTGTATGCTCACTTTTTTCATTTTTTACTTTACATTTCACTGTGAGTCATCTATTGGTTCATTCTATTCATTCAATAAATAACCGAATGCTTACTCTGACATGGGCACTGTTTTTAGTGCTAATAAAATAGCAGTGAATAAAACAGCTAAAGTCTTGTTTTCCATCAATAAATTAGTGCATTTCCAAAAAGGGTAAGATTTTTAGAATACACACACGGGGCTAGTTCTGCATCATAAAAAATAAAATGAAGATGAATTAATTTTAAAACACTAAGAGTATAACATCAAAATTATTCAAATGGCTTTCAGGATTGAAACTGACTCTCTTTTCCCAATTGGTAATGTACAATGAAATTATTTAGATACGTTAAAACAGTGTAATAACAAAATGTACTTTCATTTGAACCTCCTTTTTTATTTTTTAGGGAACCAATCCACTGTACAGAGGCTCCACCAGCACCTTTAAAAATGTAACCTATAAACACAGGGAAAAACAAAAGGTGGACCTTTCCACGGATGGATAGAACTACTTCATGCACAAAATATGTCTGTTTCACTGATATGAAATGTTAATGCACTGCTTAATTTTTCTTTCTTTTTTGCTTCAAAATGAGCTTGGTTTAAGATAATAATAGGTCATTTGGAGATCAGTCATTCTCTGTATGAAGGTTAGAGACTATGTTGGCAGGTTCAAAATAATCAAGAAGAGAAATACCTTAGCAAAGGGGTGACTTTGGGGATCATTTGAGGAATATTCACTCTGTTGCATTAATGCCTCAAAAAATCATCAAAATGATTCATGGGAGCCTGATCTGCATTTGAAAAATGTTTGAAATTAGAATCTCATTTATATCCAGAATATAGCTACCTGAGGTCTTTGTCTCGGCCAAGTCACAAGGCCCATATGTTCCCATTACATACGCACATTTGCCAACTTATTCCAAACTTTTAGTAAATGTGCCTTTCCTAAAGGAGGATTTTTTTCTAAGAGATTCTGATTTTACTTCAGCTGAAACAATGCAATTCTCTAAAGAAATCCCAAATGTAAGAATGAAAATTAAGTGTTAATTACTGTGGATTTGTCTGAACCTAAAAGTCAGATACACAAATAAGTGTTTTATTTGTTTTGCAGATGAGGAAGAAGTAATTTATAATTTTAGGAAGTCACCAGTAAAAAACAAAAATAACAAGCCTATCATTTAGATTATTTTCAGTTACTTACCCCAAAATAATCTTCTGCACTCAGATCCCCTCCAGATTCTGAGTTTTCAAACTATTGCTTCTCCCAAATTTCTCAATCCATTTTACTCAGTTTCACAGTCTTCTAACCCCTGTAATTGCCATATGAAAGTTTTAATTTCTCGTTAAGGAATTACTTTAAATGGTTAGTTTATTCAACAAGAGCTCCAATATTACAAAAGGAACAACATTTTAAGTGGTTTTAAATCAAGCACATCGAGAGTACAAAAGTCCCTCGTTGAGTAATGGGTTTCTTTACCAATATTCTCTTCCCACTTGCATAACATAACTTGACATTTCAGCTGCATATGGTAAATATGCATGATATATTTACTTTAAAAAGTAAGATTTTACTTGTAAAATACATGGGGGTGATTAGGGATCCTTAGATTGACTGAAGAGATGGACACTGCAAAATAACATTTCTTAGAGTAAATACTACTTTACAAAGCACGTTCTTCTTCTCTGATCCTCGTAAGGAAGCTAGGGTTCAGAGAGTAAGTAGAACTGGTCCACAATCCAGATCTTCTAGCTCCAAACCATGTCTTCTTTCCACAGCATGAGGCTGACTCCTTAGTCAGTGAAATGATAGAAAGATCTTGTGTGTTAAACAGCAACTATCATTTGCTGGACAGAACATACAGCATTTAGACTACTGGATTGCAGGTGAAGTCTTGTACTTTTGTGCCCTGTTTATTACCTTTGAGTAAATTCCAATGTGAAGTCTTTTGCTACGTGAGGAGTTCACTCTGTAATGGAGGCTTCATGCTTCTCCACTGAATTGGAGCAGATTACTCTATGGTAAATTCCATCAGTCTTACAGGTAGATCTGTACACACTGATTACTTTGAGACTTTATTTCTGGTTTCTTAATAACTCAGGTAAATCTCACACTTGTGGAGTACGCAGCTATGGTAAAAAAAAATGACTAAGCAATCACGCTGGAAACCTGAAGGGCTGACGTGCCCCCTACTTCCCGACTGAAGCCCACAGTCTGGGGGAAATCTAGAGCAACAAGGAAGTTGCAATTCTGATGGCACAACCGTAGTATTCACCTCGACATGTGACATTTCTGTATTATTACTGGAATGGGATTTTAGAAAATGTAAGTTTTCCTCCTGTGTATATATAGAGAAGAATTTGCTATTTGTCTGAATACTGTTTTGACCCAGGGCTGGACCTTGAAAAGGCCAAAACATTAACAGTAGTACTTCTGTTCACTGAAGAGTTATGTTACATGAAGATAAAATGGGTTTTGTAAGTTGTTTTATTGTATTTTGTGTTGACATAAATAAACATGGTAATTTAAACAATGAGCCGTAGATGGTCGATAATTCCTTTTATTTACTTGCTACAAAACCCTCTTCTTGGATTTCTGGATCCCTGTGTGACCTGCTCTGACCGCCTTGCTGATCTGTCTGGGGCCAAGGAGAAGAGGAGAAAGAGGCAGCCACAGGACACAAGAGACAGCAGAAAACAGGCTGTAATTTGCTGCCTGGTTATAACACTCCCATTATGAGGCCTTTTAAAACAGGCCTGGACGTTACCCCGTATTTTGTGAAAACAGGGTTAATGTTATGGGTTGAATTGTGGTCCCCACCCTAAAACGCATATACTTCTGAGGCCCTAACCCCCAGTACCTCAGAATGTGACTGCGTTTGGACATACGGTATTTAAAGAGGTAGGTAATTAAGTTAAAATGAGATCATCAGGTTGGGCCCTGATCCGTGATGGTTGGTACCCTTATAAGAAAAAGAGATTAGGATACAGAAGTGCACAGAGGGAACACCACACAGAGGCACCGGGGAGGAGGACAGCCATCTACAAACCAACGAAAGAGGCCTCCACAGAAGCCAGTGCCTTGATATGGGTCTTCCAGCCTCCAGAACTGTGAGCAACTGCATTGCTGTTGTTTGAGCCATCCACACTGTGGTGCTTTGCGTGGCAGCCCTAGCGTGCTAATGCGGGCAGGTGGTGCCATTTTTCTGGACATCCATTTGGCAGATTCCATGGCGCCATGCTTGTTTTCCTAATCAAAACAAACAAACAAACAAAAAACAGAGAAAGGCCAAATACTAACAAAAAAGTCAGCCTAGAAAAAGTCATGTCTTAGAAAGGCCCATTCCTACAAAAGGAAAGAGAAAGTTAGGTCAAGGGTAATTTTGTGCTGAAACACACTAAGGCTGGAGGTCTGGAAATCCACAAACCGCCCCCATTTTGAGGAACACGAAGAAAGTCACTTTTCTCCTTTATTTTTCCACCTGTAAGATGGTGCCAATGCCTGTCTCTTTTAGGAACTCTAACAATACCTGACACCCAGCAGGGGCTCAATAAAGTCATTCACTCAGTATTTGTAAGTATCTAGTATATGCCAGACTCCATTCTTAGGCTTATGCACACAGCAATGAGCAAAATAAGCAGCTCCCATACTCCCAAATGGAAGAGAAGATAATAACAATTACATGCATATTACCAGAGTACTGGGTTCAGTTTATCCAGATCCACTTGGCCCTGCCTGTCTCCCAGGTCTAAGCTGGGAGTCACCCCAGCACTGACTCACCCAGTCCCCTTGGTAGGAAAGCCTCAGCTTCCACCTCACTCCCCTGGGGTTGGGGGCCACATCAAGTCCTGTGCCAAAGTCCAGAGTGGCAGCTGATCCAGGTTATAATGAAACATAAATTTGAAAAGAAGAATGCAAGGGTAAGTTGACCTGAACAGAAAAACACTGAGCCGGTTAGGGAAGGGGAAATAAAAGAGCTTACCTGGCTGGGCTGGGGGAGAGCCAGGAAAGATTGCAAAATGTGGGAAGGAAAAAGAAACAGTCTTTGGGGTAGCAACCATGTATGGGTGTTATTGAGAATGAGATAGATGGGGTGGGGGTGGTTGACTGTTCATGCAAATGTCCTCATCCTTTTGGGCCTGCAGCCTGAGGGCTTCGAGATAAGAGTGAGGCCCAGCCAGTGTTGCTCAGTGGTTGAGCATTGACTCACCCACCAAGAGATCACTGTTCGATTCCCGGTCAAGGCACATGCCAGGTTGCGGGCTCAATCCCCCCCGTAGGGAGGCATGCAGGAGGCAGCCAATCGATGATGTTTCTCTCTCATCAATGTTTCTATTTATCCCTCTCCCTTCCTCTCTTTCTAAAAGTCAATAAAAACATATTGGGGGTGAGAAGGCCAAGCTCCAGGAGGTTTCATCTGAGACTTCACGTGGTATATTTAATTTGGTCGTGATTCCCCTTGAAGATTCCTCAACACAAGAAACAATTGTGCCCTGAAATACTCCCATGAAATCCCCCAAATGGCAGACCCTAAATCTTCCCAAAGCAACCCAGAGTCCTCCAATTTGCTCTCTCCTTCATCTCTCCACATGCATCCTTCTAATACTTCTTGAAGGGACACGATACTAGAGAAGCAATCTCACCAATAATATTTTCACTACAGGTGAACACCAACCTCTCAAAAGAGCAGATTTATTTAAATGTTCATGATTCATAACACTTTTGTAGCATCCTCACCTTATGGGAATCTAAATGGGGAAAAAAATTCCTTATTTAGAGAGAATGTGAAACAGAGATTGAATGAAATGTGATAGAAATCTCCCTTCTGTTAAATTTCATTATACTGCAACAGACTCAAGTCAACACAACTAAAAAGTTAAAAAAAAAAACAAAAGACACACACAAAAAAAACTGAAGTAGCTCTTTTAAGAAGTTAGGATATTGGATTTTGGACTTTGGACTAGGATGTTCTAGAACAAGA
Organism: Myotis lucifugus; assembly: GCF_000147115.1. Taxonomy (NCBI): domain Eukaryota; kingdom Metazoa; phylum Chordata; class Mammalia; order Chiroptera; family Vespertilionidae; genus Myotis; species Myotis lucifugus. The sequence continues at coordinate 19,232,830 of NW_005871053.1, forward strand.
TGCTTGATATTCTGGATGAGGCTTTTTGCAAACAGTAGGTTGGGCACACACCATTAGGGCCAAGATATTCATTCTTTGGATTGGGAAACATTCATTCTTTGGATGGGGAAACCCGGGTGTTAAATGCTGTTTCTCTGTGTTTTGGAAACATCTAAAACGTGAATCACCCTAGGGTGAACAAAGGGTGGAAAACTTGACCCTCTGTTCTATCCCACTTGGCTGCACAACCAACAAAGAGAGAGGAGCAAGAGCACCCCAGAAGTTTTTCATCTCGTACGCTTGTCCTGGAGCCAGGTCCTAAGATAAACCAGAACCCGGAAGGCATAGATTTGGCCCACACATGTTATCGGGGGTGATTAACGACTTTAAGACTTTACGAGTGGTTCTAGTTCAGTTTGAAATTTCAATCTGACCTTTGTAATTTCTAGGTCATGGTTTATTAGGAAACTTACTGTTCAAATAGTATGTGTGTTTCAGCCAGAAATGTGTTTACTTTCATGTTCCTTGCATAGCAACCAATCCTGTTGCAGGTCAACATCTAAAGATAGTGCATCATGAAACTCCATTGTTCGTCAATTTCTGACTTGGTAAAAAGTCACTATGTTCATTTTTTTCATCCAATTGGCTTTGCTATACTTAATATAGATATGTGTGAGCACATACAAGCACACACACACATATTTCTTACTAGAGGCCCGGTGCACAACATTTTGCAGTCCGGGAGCCCTCGGGGGATGTCCAACTGCTGCTGAGGCAGGAGAGGCTCCCGCCACCACCTCTGTACTCACCAGCCGTCAGCCCGGCTTGTGGCTGAGCAGCACTCGGTCATTCTGCCGTTCAGTTGATTTGCATATTACTCTTTTATTATATAGGATTTTAACCTATGTATGTTATTAGACTTATTTATATCTATTACTTATTTATTTATTTATATCTATTAATATAAATAAGTGTATCTTACTATACACATGTATTCTTTCTCATTTTACTGGCATTAAATAGCTTTCATTGTTAGTAAAAATAGGTAACACCTATTTTTCCAGTGCTTTATAAAATCTAATTAATTTAGAGCTCATAACCATCCTATGGGGTGGCATTATTATCTCCTACTTTACAGATGAGAAAACTGAGGCACAGAGATGTTAAGTAACTTGCCCAGATCACACACCTAGCAAGCTTTGAAACCAGGATTTGAATCCAAGCAATGTGTATCTGAAATCCATGCTCTTAACCATTATGCTAAACTGACTTATAAACCCTGAAGACATAACAATGATAAAAGTCACCATGTATTGAGTATCAACTATGAGCATATCTCCCTCCAAAGCCCTCAGTCTTAACCACTATTCTATACTGAACGTCCCTGATTGGGTCCACCTTCTGCTCTGTCCCTTCCTCTGTATGCAAAGGAAGCTGCTACTACTCATCTGCCCCTGGTAGGACATGCCTTGGAGTTGCTTTTCTAGATGTAGTAATAGATTAACACTGAGCCATGAAGGCTTAACTTCAGGGTTACTGCAGGGTTATGATAAAATCTAGCTATAAAATAAAGGCCCTTTCAGGGCATTGGACTCTAACCAACAAAGTTAGTGAGCTGGAGAATCAGTGTGGGGCATGTCCGGCTCAGTTCTCATTCTATAGCTCTGCCTGCCACCCTTTAAGTCAGGTGTCTTATAGGACTACCTCTATGCACTCATGAGTGAAGTTTAAGACTCTGGGTTCTAGGTGGAAGTTTCTCATGTTTTGGAGGTAGGGGTCTTAGCATGTCAAGGAATATCCTCTTAGCAGCAAAGACTTTTATAACCATACCATTATTTTCTAGAAACTCTGCTGTTTTATGTTAAACTAGTGGCCCGGTGCACGAAATTTATACACATTAAAAGGGAATTAATTAGAGGAAATATTTTAACATTGTTATTTGGCCTTCTCTATAATAGAAGTGTCAGAGATGAAAGAAAATTAGTAAAATGTATATGAAAATCTTTCTCCTGTCAGAGTCTGGAGCACGCCGCGGGACCCAGAATCAAGTCCCCACCCATCCACGTGCACCTCGAAATCACACAAGACCCAGACCTGGCTGGCCCCACCCCCATTGGGCAAGATCCAGACCTGGCTGGCCCCACCTCCATCAAGCCTCAGGTCCCCTGCCCTGGCTCCAGGCGGGGGTGCAGCCTCAGGTCCACCGGTGTACATTCAGGTGCCCTGGCCCGGTGCTGGGGCGGGGGAGGTGGCCTAAGGTCCCCCGTCAAGCCCCACCAGGTGAGGGGCGTGGCCTGAGGTCCCCCTGGCCAGTGCCAGGGCTGGGGGTGTGGCCTCAAATCCCTCAGCCCAGGGCGAAGGGCACAGCCTGAGGTCTCCCAGCCCAGCACCAGGGCAGGGGGTGCCCTAGAGGTCCCCCATCAAACCCTGCCAGGCTGAGGGCATGGCCTGAGGTCCCCCAGGCCAGTGCCAGGGCAGGGGGCACAGCCTCAGGCCCCCAGGCCCAGGGTGAAGGGCATGGCCTGAGGTCCCCTGGCCCGGCACCGGGGCAGGAGGCAGGCCTTGAGGTCTCCCATCAAGCCCCATTGGGTGGGGGCTGTGGCCTGAGGTCCCCCGGCCTGGCGCCAGGGCAGGGGGTACAGCCTCAGGTCCCCCGCTCTGGCCCAGCTTCACGCAGCCTCAGGTCCCAGCTGGTCACTCGTTATGGGAACCTGCCTCCACTGTGGGCACAGCCATCTTGTGTTATGGGAACCCCACCTCCGCTGTGGGTGCAGCCATCTTGTGAAAGTGTGATGGTTAATTTGCATATTACCTCTTTATTATATAGGATGGGTGGAACTGGTTGTCTGACAAGAGATACTCCCTCTTCCTACAATGTCCTCACTGAGGGCACACACTGCTGTCCTCATGGCTGCCCTGCTTCCTTCGGTTTGGTTCAGTAGTTAGAGCATTGGCCCAAGAACTGAAAGGTCAAAGTTCAATTCTGGTCAAGGACACGTACCTTGGTTGCAGGCTCAATCCCTGCCCCAGTTGGGGTGTGTGTGAGAGGCAACCAATAGATGTGTGTCTCTCTCACAGCAATGTTTCTCTCTCTGTCTCTCTCGCTCCCTTCCACTCTCTCTAAAAATTAATGGGATCACTGGGTCTAACAGGAATTAAGCCCAAAATACTCATCAGAAAGAATATATGCACCCCTATGTTCATAGCAGTGCAATTTATAATAGCTAAGATTTGGAAACAGCCTAAGTGCCCATCAGCAGATGAGTGGGTAAAAAAAACTGTGGTACATCTACACAATGGAATACTATGTGGCAATAGAAAAGAAAGAACTCTTACTATTTGCAACAGCATGGATGGACCTGGAGAGTAGTATGTTAAGCGAAATAAGCCAGTCAGAGAAAGATAAGTATCATATGATCTCACTCATATGTGGAATCTAATGAACCAAATAAACTGATGAACATAAATAGACCCAGAGACATAGAAGCATGAACAGACTGTTGAATCTAAGAGGGAAGGCAGGGGAGGGTGGGTGGGAAGAGGTCAACCAATGAACTTGTATGCATATATGCATAACCCATGGACACAGACCAATGGGGTGGTGAGGGCCTGTGGGGTGGGGTGAGGAGGACAGGAGTGGTCTGAAAGAGGTTAATGGGGAGGAAGGGAGGATCTATGTAATACTTTCAATAATAAAGATTAAATAATAATAATAAAATAAAAATCCATGGGAAAAATATTCTTGTTTGAGGATTAACCAAAAAAAAAAAAAGTGTCAGACCTTGGAAACTTTTTTACTGAGAAGATTAAATTGGAGAAGAAAAATATAAATAAACTAGTAGCCCTGTGCACGAATCCATGCGCGAGTAGCTCACTGCCACTTGCCTCAGCTGGCCACCCGCCCGCTGCCGCTGGTACCTCTCCACCGCTCGTTGCCCCACCCTCCTGTAGCTCTCCTCCACTTGTATCGGTCGTGGTGTTACGGTATCCTGGCTAATTTGCATATTCCTCTATTATTATATTAGATGAAAATTGAAAACACTGGACATAATAAAAGATATGCATTTGTCATAGAGGCAAAAAAGAAAATATGCGAGGTTTTTCTCTGAGGCTTTCTTGGTCATGGTCAGTCATTGCTTGATCTGATCAAATTCACTACTCATTTTAAGTGATAACCAACTCATGCTTTAATAAAATTCTGTGATTCATTCAAAAACCCAAATATGGTTTCAGTTCCAGATGGACACAAGAAAGCACACACTATTATTTTCATACCATAGTTGCAGAGCAACTTTCTCAGCACTCAAAGTTACCATTTAATATCCCAGGGTTGTATTTCAGTAGTAACAGGATGTGAATCTTTAATTGGGCCTTAACTTCACATATAAGAATTTCACCAGGAAAAGAACAATCTGGTAGACACTTCTGTCCTCAGCCTGGTTCTGTGTTATATCACTATTGTATATCGTCCCCTTATTTCTTAGGGTTGGTGAGAATTAATGAAGTAATATATTAAAATATTTAACATATATGCTCAATAAATGTTCAGCAAATAGTAGCTATATTCATTAACTGAGTGCCTCCAATAACCTCCCCCTCTTGGAAAAAGAACAGAATCTCCAAGGTTGGGGTCTTGGTATGATTGGAGAAATGGGGAAGGAAGGAGGTAAGATGGAAGACAATTTTAAGGGGGGGAAAAACACACCATGAAGTGATAATAAAGAATAACATAGAAAGGTCTCTGATACCATGAGTTAGATAACTCAGAGCAAGGGTCAGATAGGAAAAGGAGAATGAGGATTCTGGGTAAAGGGGATGACAGCGTCTTAAACCAGCCCTTAAAAGAATTCTACATAAATTGAAGTCTGACCTAGTAAATTCTTGGAGCCCAAGCAATTCTATTGTGGGGCCCCTGTGAGAAGAGTGGAACACAGAAGAGAAAGATGGGCTCCGTGGGTTCAGAAGGCAGAGCATCATGCTGGGGAGTGGAGGTGAGTGGCAGCAGTAGAGAAGGTACCTGCCAGGGCTGCAGGTTGAACAGAAGCCTAGAGACAGGGAACACAGTGGGTGACAGGAACCTCAGATGGGACCTGAAGGCAGGTGCTCAGCTCAGGCAGTGGAGTGTGAAGCAGCCTTGTGAGCCTGGGCATGGTGCTGTGGGAGGCAGCTGTCTCAGGAGCACCAACAAGTTGCCAGGGGGCATGTGAGGTGCTCCATGAGGATTCCCAGTAGCTAGAGAGCTATGTGAAGCTCAGAAGGGGTCCCTCATTCTTCCAGGTACCATGGTAAGGAACACAGGCAACACAATTCAGGTCTGAATGTGAGAAAGACTATTCATGCCTCCTGAGTACTGATACTTAGAAAGCTTTGGGACTCCAAGGATAGATATATTTGATATGGATGTACAAAGGAGAAACAATGTAAAGCCACATTTCTCAAGTTAACACTTGTGGCCCCTTAGAGTTCATTGTTTAGTTCTAAGAATAATTCCACAATAATATATCTTACTCTGTCTTTTCCCCAGCTAGTCCTCCCAGGGGTACAGCCCATGGCACAAATCACAGCTTTTCTGAGACCCAGAAAGGAATTGGGAACATTGGGGACAAGGAGTGCAGGAATAATGTAGGTCATGAGGACTGACAGGCAAAATTAAGATTACTAATGGAAATAACAAGGCCACAACTGTTTATGAAAAAATAAACACAAGTGATTATTTTTCAGATTTCATTTTTTAAAGAAACTTGAGCCAATAAGCCAAAACCAGTTCAGCTTTGGGTTTAGCTTTTCTTGAAAATAATTGCTCTTACTAACAAACAGGAATTTGCCTGAATAAAAAGTGCAAGTCAAAACAGGAAGATGTAGTAAAGAGATGCACAGATTTTCTGTCATTTACAGAGGTGAGTCACACAACCCCCTCAGGGAATACAATTGAATGCAAAGGACCAGGGAGAAATCCCCAAGGCAGGATTTCATCACACTGAGGCAGTGGAATGGTACAGAATGTACTACTATGCTATGTGGGTGGTTTGGCTTAAGACAAGCATCTTTCCCCAGCTCACAGAGGGAAAGATGCCATCTCCAGAGCGGGAAACTAAATCAATCCAGAAATGAAACCAATAAAAACCAGCACGACTGGAGATGATCGACCCCTGTAGAAGTAACCCAAGAGACCATCTCTGAGTAATGGTTCAGGAAGATTTGGAGATTTAAAAGTAGAAGGATGGCAACTAGAGTGCAATTGGAATGTGACTTGGGTAAGAAAACCACAGATAAGTGATGGTATTTTCTACTGTGTGGCCTGAGGGAAAACAGGGCTAATGGAAGGTAAATAGTTTTTTATGGAGCCTGGAAAAAGAAAGGTGAAGGGAAGACCTGGTCAGTGTGCCCCCGCAAGCCCCCTTTGAGTGTCTCCCCCCCCGCCCCCCCCCACTACCTAAAATAAATAAGAAGCTTCGGACACAGGCCTGGCCTGGCCTGGAAAGGGGTGGCTGCTGGCTTGTGGGGACCACTTAGCAGGCTTCTCAGCGTGGGAGCCTAGTGCAGCCTCTTTCAATATCATTCCTCCCAATATCATTTTGGTGAAATTGGAGTAAAACCTGATATTCCATTCTTAGAATCCTTCACAATATAAGACCGGGGGCCTGAAGTATTCTCTTTAAATAAAACAGACATTTTAGTCCAGAGATTTCAATAACATGCTTCTAAGATTTTACATGAAGTTAAGCTGCTCAGATTTTGTTTGTTTTTTAAGTTTACTCATTGGTTCTGAACTATGTTATAGATAAGTATGGAATGCATTCGGACACTAACACTACACACACACACACACACACACACACACATACACACACAAAACACTCCTTGAGAAAAACCAAGCAGTCATGAGCCATTTAAAAAATGTTTCTGGTACAGATTTCTAGAGTTTCTATGCTAATATCAATTTTGTGCCTCCTCTTCTTCTTCATCCAAAGCAAGTTTAGAGGTCAAATGCAGATATGAGAGAAAAATATCTCTTAAAAATAAGGGTTCTGGCCCAGCCAGTGTGGCTCAGTGGTTGAGCATTGACCTATGAACCAGGAGGTCACAGTTCAAGTCCCGGTCAGGGCACATGACCAGGTTACGGGCTCCATCCCCAGTGCGCGGTGTGCAGGAGGCAGCCGATCAATGATTCCCTCTCATCATTGATGTTTCTATCTCTCTCTCCCTCTCGGAAATCAATAAAAATATATTATTAAAAAATAATAAGATTTATGCTTCCAAAAAAGGTGGAATAACTGTAACAACAAACAAAATACATGAAGCAATGGTTTTCAAGACACTGGACATCAGGCATTAAAGGATAGTGATCCCTGAGAGACAGGAAACAAGGTGAGTCCTACAATAGTCCCAGCTTACCTAATTAACTCTGTAGAACACTACCCAACAACAGTAGACATACTCTTAGTAAGCACACATGAAATATTCAGGAAAATAGACCACCCTCCAACCGCACACAAAAAATCTCAATAAATTTAAAAGAATTCAAGTCATATAAAGTATGTTCTTTAATCAGAATGGAATTTTATTAGAAATCAATAGAATGTATAAAGACCTCTCAAAACTCAGTAAATAAGAAAATAATCAGCCCGGCCAATGTGGCTCAGTGGTTGAGTGTTGACTGATGAATCAGGAGGTCATAGTTCTATTCCCAGTCAGGGCACATGACCGGGTTGCAAGCTCAATCCCAAGTAGGGGACTTGCAGGAGGCAGCCAATCAATGATTCTCTCTCATGATTGGTGTTTCTATCTCTTTCTCCCTCTCCCTTCCTCCCTCTAAAATAAATATAAATATTTTTTTAAAAAGGAAAAGAATCAAATTTTTAGAAATGAGAAAAACATTTAAACAGATATTCCACCAAAGGCAATATATGGATATAAATAAGCACATAAAAAGACTTTCAGCATTATTAGTCATTACAGTACTGCAAGTTTGTTTTTCTTTAAGTAAAATTGGTGAATAAAATTGTATTTATTTAAAATGTACAACATGATGGTTTGATATATATGTACATTGTAAAGTGATTTCCACAATTAAGTTAGTTAACATATCACTTCACATTGTTACTTTTTTGTTTTGTTTGGTAAGAACATTTAAAATCTATTCTCTTAGCAAAATTAAGTGGTCTCTATATGCTTATTAACTGTAGTCACCATGCTATATGAGAAACGCAAATTTAAAAAACAGTGAAATACTACCATACACTATTAGAATAGCTAAAATTTAAAAGAATAACCCCATACCAAGTATTGGCAGGTGTATTAGCTTCCTAGGGTTCCCACAACAAAGTACTACAAATTAGGTGGCTCAAACAACAGAAATTTATTGGTTCAGAGTTTTGGAAGTTAAAAGTCCAAAATCAGTGTCAGAAGGGTTGGCTCCTTCTTAGGGCTGTGAGGGAAAGCTCTGTTTATTCTATGCCTCTCTCTCAGCATCTGGTGGTTTGTGGACATCTCTGGAATTCCTTGACTTGTAGATTCATCACCTCAATCTCTGTCTTCATCTGCAATGGTGTGCACATCTGACCCTGTGTCCAAGTGTCCATGTTTCATAAAGACACCAGTCATGATGACCTTATCTTAACTTGATCATCCAGAAAGATCTTGTTTCCAAATGAGGTCACATTCACAAGCACTGGGGATTCAGACTTCAAGAACTTTTGGGAGAACACAATTCCACCTATAACAAGATATGGAGGACCTAAGACTCTCACATAAACCAGTGGGAATGTAAAATGACACAGACACGCCCTAACCGGTTTGGCTCAGTGGATAGAGCATCAGCCTGCGGACTGAAAGGTCCCAGGTTCCATTCCGGTCAAGGACATGTACCTTGGTTGCGGGCACAGCCCCAGTAGGGGGTGTGCAGGAGGCAGCTGATCGATGTTTCTCTCTCATCGATGTTTCTAGCTCTCTATTCCTCTCCCTTCCTCTCTGTAAAAAATCAATAAAATATATATTTTTTAAAAATGACACAGACACTTTGGAAAACACTTTGGTAGTTTCTTAAAAAGTTAAACATATAACTACAATATTATCCAGTTATTCTACTCATAGGTACTTACCCAAGAAAAATTAAAAGATATATTCAAATAGGACTTGTACATAAATCGTCATAGCAACTTTATTTGTAATAGTATAATACTGGTAATAACTCCAATATCCCTCAACAGCCATTCAATGGGATATTACTCAGCAATAGAAAAAAATGAACTATGAATGCATGCAACAACATGGCCATACTTCAAAATAATTATTCTGAGTGAAAGAAGCCAGATTTTAAAAAGAGTATATACTGTATGATTTCATTTATGTAAAATTCTGGGAATTGCTAACTAATCTGTAGTGACTGAAAGCAGATTCAAAGTTGATTGGGGTCTGGATGGGATGGATAGGACAGAGGGCTATCAAGGAACTCCTTGAAATTTATGGAGATGATGGATATGTTCATTATCTTGATTGTAATAATGGTTCCATGCATGTTTAGACATGTCAAATTTTTTCAAATTGTACATTTTAAATTTGTGTGATTACTTGTTTGTCATTTTATCTCAATAAAACTACAACAGAGGCCTTTGATAATTTTATGCTTCACTGCATTCACTAGAAATATATTAAAAATGTTATTTAACCCATTGATCTGAGTCTAAAAGGCTGAGGTTTCTGGCCTTATATTACTAAACTAGAGGCCCAGTGCATGAATTAGTGCACGGGTGGGGTCCAGCCAGCCCACCCTGATCGAGGCCCAATTGGGGCCCAATGGGGGCCCAATCAGGGCTGGGCCAGCAGAGTGGAGGGGCTGCAGGCAATTGATCATCGGGTCCCACCCCTGATTAGGGAGGGAGGGGCTGATTGGGGATGGGGCCAGCTGTGGGGAGGGGATGTGGGTGGGGGGCCAGCTGGCCATGCCCCAGAATGGGGTTTGGGGGCCGATTGGGGGTCAGCAGCTGGGGGAGGGGCCATGGGAGGTTGGCTGACCAGCCCTACCCCCAATTGGTGTGGGAGGGGGGCAATTGGGGCAGAGCTGGCTGGGGGGGAGAGGCCACGGGACAATCAGGGTGGTGGGGGCCCATCGGGGGTGGGGCCAGTGGGGGGATGGGCTGCAGGCGGTTGACCAGCAGCCCTGCCCCTGATTGGGGTGGGGTGTGGCCGGGTGGGGTGAGGGGCTGCAGGAGGTTGGCCGGCTGGCCCTATTGGGGTAGGGGGAGAGAACAGGGGCAGGGCCAGCCAGGAGGAGGGGCTGTACGAGGTTAGCCACTGGCCTCACCCCCAATCTGACCGGTTCACTGGTCACCATGGGCATAATAGTGACCGGTCATTCAGGTTGTTCTGGCATTCCAGTTGCTGGCTTTTTATATATATAGACTAGAGGTCCGGTGCACGAAATTTGTGCACTGGGGGAGGGGGTCCTTCAGCCTGGCCTGCCCCTTCTCACAGTCTAGGAGCCCTCAGGGGATATCCTACTGACGGCTTAGGTCCGCTCCCCCCGGGGCCAATCTGGCCTCCCTCTGCCAGAGGTGACCGGCTGATCAGGGAAAGGCACCGCCCCTATCACCCCCTTGCTGCTGCTGCCTCTGGCCTCCCTCTGCAGGAGGTGACCCAGCAATCAGGGGAAGGTGACACCCCCATCATGCCTCTGCTGCTGCCACTGCCAGCCACGAGACTGCCTGAGTCTTGGCCTTCGCAGCCACTGCGGCTTGCCTGAGCCTCACCCAGCCCTCATTGCCTGAGCCTCGGGCTCTCAAAGCAGCAGTGGTCATCGGCGGCTTGCCTGAGCCTGGGGCAGGCCCTGGGCAAGTGGCAGCCACCATCGCATCCCCAATGCTGCAAGTCCCCGTCCCTGTCCCTGACACTGCAAGTCCCCACCCACCTGCTGCGCACACAGCCTGCTGAGTTGTTGTTACTGTGACGGTGTCCCGACCAATTTGCATATTATCCTATTATTAGATAGATTGCCTTTTTCTAGTAACAAAATATAAATAAAGCCATTGTGGAGGAACAAAACTACTATCTATAATAATAAAAGCATAATATGCTAATTAGATCAGACATCCTTCCAGACAACCTTCCTGATGAAGCCGGGGCTGCAAGGGAAGCCCGGGTCCCGGGTGCCAGAGGGAAGCCAGTGCTAGGAGCTGGGGGAAGGAAGGCCTACTCCTGTACGAATTTCGTGCATCGGGCCTCTGGTTTATTTATAAATATAATGGAAGATAAATTAAGTTATATTCACAAATTCCTGGTCATTTAAGCATCCGTATCTTCTCCTTTTCCAAAATCTAGACATTTGGTAACACTGTGATTCCTGTTTTAAGTTGACTTAAAACTTTAAGTAAAGTTTATTAAGTTAATTTTAGGGAATGTTGTGGAGTGAAAGAAGATGTAGTGTTGAGGATTGAAAAAGGTATGTTGAGATGGTTTGGACATATAGAGAGGATGAACGGAAGGAGATAGATGAAACAAGTATACAAGATGAGTGTGGATGGGAGAGTTGGAAGGGGTCGACCTCAGCAAACGTACCTCAATCAGATTGAGGACGTTTTTAGCAAAGGCCAGCTTAGGAGTACCCTAATTAAGTTAATAACAATGTACCTACCTATATAGTTTAAGTTTAAAAAATTTGGCTCTCAAAAGAAATTTCAATCGTTGTAGTGTTGATATCTGGCTCTGTTGACTAATGAGTTTGCCGACCACTGGTATAGGTGAAACCTTTATCTACAAATTTCTTTTTAGAGCCCCATGACTAGCTCATGTCTAATCCCCATTATCTCTTCTACCCTGAGCTTTAGAATTTTGAATTGACTTAAAAATAAAACTTGCATGCCCTAGCCAGTTTGGCTCAGTGGACAGAGCATTGGCCTGCGGACTAAGGGTCCTGAGTTCAATTCCAGCCAGGGCACTTACCTCGGTTCCAGGGTCCTCCCAGGTCGGGCCTAGTGCAGGAAGCAACCAATCGTGTTTCTCTCACATCCATGTTTCTCTCTGTCTTTCCCCCTCTCTTCCACTTTCTCTGAAGAATCAATGGGAAAATATCCTCAGGTGAAGATTAAAATAAATACAATAAAAAGAGACCAACTTAAAAAAAAAAATAAAATAAAAAGTAAAACTTGCACAATAAGACAAGTCTGAACATGCCAGAGGCTCATTGTCCCTGATCCCTCAGGATCATGTCCCTCCCTGAGAATGGCTGTCTGTGTTTCTGGGGGCCCTGCTTGTGGCTGGCATTTGGCTTACATTATTGCTTATCTTACAATGATCCTGCAAGGTTGGATTTTATTGTCACACATGTAGAGAGGAAACTCAGCAAGATTATGTCATTTGACAAAAGTAAAATAGCTAAGAAATAACAGAAGAAAGATTTTAACCCATCTATTAATGAACTATTCATGCATGCAACGACCTGGCTGTACTTCAAAATAATTATTCTGAGTGAAGGAAGAAAGATTTTTAACCCATCTACCTTCCTCCTCCTTCTCCCTTTCATGCATATGTGAACACACCCACAGACTCCGCCTGGATTTATTGGGGTTGTCTCTGGATGAAAATCAAAAGGTGCAGTGATCACTCTACTTTGTTTTTATTTAAAAGGCACATTGGTGATTCCAAAAAATATCTTGTAGACTTTTCTGAATATTAAATGGAGTAAAAATTCTAAATTGCTAGAAAATGATTAATAGGTGCTAAATAAATATTGATCCCTCCCCAGCCTTTCTATGTAAGTTCTAAGTTACGGATCACTGGGTGACAACCAGAAAATCAAGCCTGAGAAGGCAATTCGCTGGTTCCCAATGGGGGCTCCTGGAGTCAGGCAGCACCTTTCCCACCTGACAGCCACGCCGTGTCCGCTGTGGCTTCCCACTGCGTGCTTCTCCCTCCCTTTACAGCCAATTGGACATTTTACCTTTAAAATTAGCCTGCTCTCCCCCAACTGGGGGTTTTATTGCAGATTTCACTTCCTTTTTGCAGTGAAATCCTTACTTTCCGTCCTCATCTATTCAGAACCTAACATGGGTTCAGAGCACAGACCCAGAAGTTCTCTACCTTAGCTGCACATTACAATAACCTTGGGAGTTTTAAAAAAAATACTAATGCTGGGGTTCCACCCCATACGGCTTGAATCAGAACCTCTGGGGACGGAACTCCGCGTGCTGGTTTTTAGAAAGCTCTCTAGGGGACTCTGACCACAGTGAGGGCTGAGCATCACTGGGCTAGCTACATTTCAGGGAGCATGTGCTGCTGGTAGATATCTCTGTCGAGGGTTCTCCTCTTTCTTTCAGGGCTGCCGGGCTCTTTGCCTGCTTCCTCTGCGCATCCTCAACAAGGTTTCACACGGGAAGCCGAAGGAGAGCATGAATGTGCAGAAATCAGCTACACACTGACAGGGCAGACTGAAGACACCTGACAGACCCAATCAAAACAGAGGATCAACCAAAAACTTCCAAGTGAGTGGAACTTTCTTTCCTGCTAAATACCACACAGGGAAAGCCGTGAATTAAATTAAATTGATGTAAATTGCTGTCTGGACTAAGGTGAAAAACTAGTTCATTAACTCACTACTGAACTTGGCCCTTGACCCAATTAATTTTCATTTGTTTTCACCCTTTAGTACTCCAGCCACTGTGGGTGTTATTAGTTAAAATACCATGGTAGAACATGACACAAAGTACTATTTTGAACACATCCAGAAATGTTTAATTAATGGCTGGGGAAAGCTGCTAAAAATACATATTAAAAAAGTTAAAAATTCATGTCATATAAAATATATTCTCTTTTATCTATGGTACAGTTACCTCTTAATGAGATAGATTATTACATAAAGTTAATGGGTAGCCCAGGGTAGGACTTTAACAATAAGTCACTTAAATTCGGTGTCCTCATCGGTATATAATGACTGAACCACCTACCTCGTGGAGTAGTTGTTGTGGGTATTATCTAATAATCATAGTTATATTTCATGAGCACTTAATATTTGTCAGGTTATGTGTGCTTTCCAATATATGTTATAGGGTGAACATTTTATTTTATTTTTCAATTATAATTTACATTCAATACTATTTTGTATTAATTTCAGATATACAACACAGTAGTTAGACAATCTAATCATATACTTTACAAAGTGTTCCATCTGATATTTCCAGTTCCCATCTGGCCCTAGCCTAGACATAGTTGTTAGAATATTATTGACCATATATCCCTGTGACTATTTTGTAAATAACAAATTTTACTTCTTAATCTCTTCACCTTTTTAACCCAGTCTTCCAACTCCCAACCCCTCTAGCAACCATCAATTTGTTCTCTATATCTATGAGTCTATTTCAATTTAGTTTGTTTGTTTGTTTTGTTCTTTAGATTCTGCATATAAGTACATATTCTGCATATGATTTGGTATTTGTCTTTCTCTGACTGACTTACTTCACTTAGCACAATACCCTCTAGGTCCATCCATGCTATCACAAATGGTAAGATCTTATTCTTTTAATGGCTAAGTAATATTCCATTGTATATATGCACCACAACCTTTTTATCCACTCGTCTATTGATGGGCACTTGGATTGCTTCCATATCTTGTTTATTGTACATAATGCTGCAAGGTCAGGTGGACACTCTTATTATTCCACTTTACAGAAAGAAAACTGACTGGTGGAGGTGTAGTGACTTGTCATAGTTACAGAACAGATTCCCACCCAGGCAGTCTAACCCTCTTAATCACTACACCGGGAGCAAAGCCTGGCACATAGCAAGCCTCTCTTAAATGGCAGTTACTAAAAAGAAATGAGACAAGAATATGGCTTTTCTCTCCACCCAGCAAGAAACAAAATCAATACCCATTCTTTGTTTGCCCCCAAAATATGTTTTATTTGTTTTAAGTAATAACAATTAATAAAAAAAACTACCTTTGCTGAGTATTTACTGTGTCAGTCACTGTTCTAAGCACTTTTCAGCTATTAATTCATTTTATCTCCAAAACAAGCCAATGAAATTGCACTATTCTTATGCCAATTGTGCAGATGAGGCAATGAAGGTACATGGAGGTCATGCAACTCACCGAAGTCACACACTAGTGAGGGACAAAGCCAGGATCTGAAACTGACAGTCTGGCCCCAGATTCCTCTTTGCAAACCCCCACTGTCCATCAGATTCTTTTCACACCTTCTCTCTCAGCTACAACAATCACATCTATTCCCATGGCTTTAATTATCAACCACATACTAGTATATGCTCCAAATCTCTACTCCCATCCTGTTTCTGCTGCTGATACCCATATATACAACAGCCCCCTGACATTTCCACCTGGATGTCCCATAAGCCTCTACACATCAAAAACTCAAATCCTACTCGTCCCCCAAACTTTTTCTCATTGGGTGGAGCCCAGTGAGACATCATTCTTGGGATTCCTCTCTTTCTCCCCAACATACTTGGTCAAGCACGGAGTCTTGATGATCCTTCCTCTTGAACATCTCACACTGTGTATTCACTTCTCCCAACCTTCCACTGTCTCCTTTGTAGTCCACATAAGGTCCATTTCTTTATCTGGACTCCTGTACCTGCCTCCTAATTCTTATGAATTGTTCCCCTGCAATCCATTCTCCCTACTACGGAAGGAACATTCTCTTCAAAACGTAACATATAAATCTAGTCACAATGACATCCCTTAGTGGCTTTCTGTTGGCTTTAGCATAAAGATTTTACACAGGATTTTGGACCTACCCCCAGGTTTTCATTAATTTCAATGTCCCCAGAATTTCTTACCTCAATACCTAATATCTCTGCTACAAGCGTTTCTCAAGTACCTTTCCTCCCACTATCCCCCATTCCCATCTCCTTTCAGGCAACCACTAATCTACATTTTGTCACCATAGATAAGCGTATATTTCCCAGAATTTTATACAAATGACTCATAAAATATATACCTTTTGGGGGGGGTCTAGCTTCCTTCACTCAGCATTATTTCAAGATGCAGCTGTGTTGTTGCATGCATTCCTAGTGCACTGCTTTTTATTACTGAGTAGAATTGCATTGTATGGATACCCCTAAATTTATCCATTCATCCCTTGACAGGCATCTGAGTTGTTTTCAGTTTTGGCTATTACAAATAAAGCTGTTATAAACATTCATGTACAAATCTTGTATGGACTATGCTTGCATTTTTCTTCCTTAAATACGTAGGAGTGGAATGGCTGGATCAGATGGTCATTGTACTGGATTAAATAGTGTCCCTCAAAATCCATGTCCACCTGGAACCTTAGAATGTGATTTATTTGGAAATAGGGTCTTTTGGGGTATAATTAGTTATAATGAAGTCATACTGGGTTAGGGTGGCCCTAAATCCAATGACTAATGTCCTTATAAGAAGGCCATGTGATATTAGCATAACAAATGGACACAGACACTAGGGTGGTGGGGGCTGCCGGGGTGGAATGGCTGTGGGAGGGGGGGGGGGCGGGTCAAGTGGAGAAAAAGGAGACATATGTAAAACTTTAGGCAATAAATAAATTTTTTTAAAAAAAGAAGGCCATGTGAGAACCCAGAGAGATATACCGGGGAGACGGCCATGTGACAATGGAGACAGAGATTGTAGTGATGTAGCTATGAGCCAAGTAGTGGGGGAGATGGGCAGCAACTATCAGAAATTAGGAGAGAGAGAGCATGGGACAGATTCTCCCTCAGAGTCTCAAGAAGGAATCAATTCTGCTGACACCTTGAACTTTAACTTATGGCCTACACAATTGTGAGAGAATAAATTTCTGTTTTAAGCCACCTAGTTGTGGTACTTTATTATGGCAGCTCTAGAAAACAAAGTAGTGATATGTTTTTTTAACTTTCTTAAAGACTGCCAAATTGTTTTCCAAAGTGGTTGCACCATTTTATATTCCTGTCAACAGTGTTTTAGTTTCTCCTCATTCTTCATCCTTGCTGACACTTAGTGTGGTCAGACTTTTTCATTTTAACCATTATAATAGTTGTAGGTGGATAGTAGTATACCATTGTCATTTAAATCTCCATTTCCTTAATGCTTAGTGGTCTTGAAAATCATTTCATGTGTTTATTTTCCATCTGTATATCTTTTTTGGTAAAGTGCCTGTGCAAATCTCCTATTTGTTATTTGGATTGTTTGTTTTCTTTCTATTGGGTCTGAGAGTTCTTTATATATTCTAGATATAAGTTCTTTATCAGATATATGATTTGCAGATGTTTAGTCCCAGCTGGTGGATTTTCTTCCCATTCTCTTAACTGTATCTTTTGAAGTCAGCTAAGTATTCAAGATATCAGTCTGGATGCCTCTTTTTCTTATTAGCCTTCTCTGAGCCCCAAGCCTTGATACATGGCCCCTCTAAGTACTTGTCATGTTCCAGATACATCCTCATATCATGACATGCATTTTACTCTATTACTAGTATCATTGTTTGACTGCCTGTTTGTTTCTCCCACTGGACTCTAAGCTCTGTGACCATAGGCAACGAATCATTATGTCCTGTTCTTTGTTGGATCCTCTGCACAAGTACAAAGATTGATAGAAGGCTGACTATTCTCTGCTTGTCTCTCCAGACTGACTGTCCATAGCTCTCCACCCTGTTCTGTGCTCTGCGAGCTGACTTCTGGCTGGGTTCAGCTAATGGGAAGAGGTCAAAGGGCAGGAGAAGACAGGACAGGCTATTTATTCTCTCAGTTTCTTCCCTGACAGCCTTCAGTTTGGTAGTAGTTACTGTTCTCCTGTCCTGTCAAGTGTTCCTTGTCCCATAGGTACAACTGTCATGAGGCTCCTGTAACTGTTCCCTGCCCTTGATCCTTCAGACCCAGTGTAGTAATGACAGTTTCCTGCACTTGGTTAGAAATTAGGTCTTCACCATCCTGCTTGGTACCCTTCACCCTGTTCATACCTTTGTAAACAGTTTTTTTCATTAAACCTTAACAATAAATCCTTTCTTGCTGAGACCCTGATTCCTATAGTGCACACACAAAAAATTGTTAATTTTGACCCTCACTATAACCCATACATTGAGTTTTAAATCTCTAAAGTGTCTTCAGTGATTTCATTCAACATGACTCGGGTTTCTAATATCTTTCTTCAGTTTCAAATGATTAGAAACACTATATTTCTTTCAAGCCCATTCTGTTCTTCATTTATTTATTCATTCAGCAGAGACTTTTTGAGAACTTACTAAGGCCAGGAACTTTGCTGCCCTGGGGATTCAAAGAGAAGGAAAATATATTTGGTTTCTTAAGGGACTCACATTCAAGTGAGAGGTATAATTAAATAACAAATTCCAATTTAAAATGACAAATTGAGTCATGGAAAGGCGTACGAAGGCCCGCAGGCGCAGAGCTCTGGTGGCCTGCTCATAGCTGGGTCAGGGGACATTCCAACAGAACAGTGCTCTGTAGCATGTGATTCTGAGCTCTCTGTTGCTCTTCCCTTTGCTGCCCTGCTCCCTTCCCACACACTCACAGCTCCCAGGAATGAATGCTGACAATACACCAGACTCCATGCCAAGCACCGCACAAACCTATCTCATTTAATACAGTGACTCTATGAAACAAACACCACCATTTACATTTTACACAGAAGGAAACTGAGGCTAAGGGAGGCTAAGCCACCTGCTGGTAGGTGGCGGAGAGGCTCTTTTAACCATTACATCCCCCTGCTTCATAAATCTGAAACACACACAGGACTGGGTTATGGGGGAGGATCATTTTCCTGAAGGCTGAAAGGCTCTCTGCCACAGATTTCCACCTCAGAGCTGCAATACTTCCGGAAGACATGGAAATGAGCGCTTTTTCTGAGTCTTCCCACTCTTGAATAGGAAATGTGATGTGAGTAGGCCAGGAAGCTGTCATCGCCTTTGTTCATTACACTAATTGCTCTGGAGATAAAATATGGCTTGGTTCCCCTCTTTATCCTGCTCATATTCCTAGCACTGCTACTTTAGAATATTATCTGCTGTGGATCAGGGAAGGTTTTTTCTTTTTTTCTTTTTTTAGAAGATAAAACTGAATCTCATAACAGATGACTATTTCAGCCAGATCCCACAGCCAGTGGGAGGTAGCCCAGTGTCCTGTAGCCACCCTCATTCATCAGAGTGCCCCAAAACCTGCCCTTTGCTCCAGCCAGGCCCGCCTACTCTCTGTCTCCCATATAAACATTTCTCATTCCGACCTTTGTATTTTTCCTCACAACTTCTTCCCATCCTGGAATAACCTCTTCTTCCCAACCCTATCTGAGCACATCTAACCCTGCGTGACCCCTTTAGATCCTCCTGCCTCTCTCCTTCTGACTCACTGCACTGCACCTCACCAAAGATGAACCTCAGTGTGGCACTGTACTACCTAATGATGCCACGTGGATTGCACCTGGTGCTGCAGTGGATGCCAGCCCACTCGGACAGAGCTGAATCATCTACTTCGGGGATATTCCCATAGCACACAATGTAGTGCTGAGGCCATAGGAGAGATTGCTAAACACTTTGTGCTTGAAGTCTATATAGTTTGGTATTGGAAAGCATCCCTTTTCAATGTGTATTCAGGCAGGGATGTTGCCTTCTGTATAAAATGATATGCTATTGGGGGTAAGAGATCAACCAAAGGACTTGCATGCATGCATATAAGCTTAATCAATGGATACAAGACACTGGGGAGTAGGGGAGGCTGGGGGAAGGTCAAAGGGGGGAAAAAGGAGACAAATGTACTACTCTTTGTAATATTTTAAGCAATAAAAAAAAAGTTAAAATAAAAAAAAATGATATGCTATTGACTAGGGACACACACTGGAGTCTCATACATCCTCTCAGCCACACCTCTTAGTCCAGCCACCTCTGTGGCAGCCAGCCCTGCACACACTTCCCTCAGTTCCCTCTGGAGCAACCTGACAGCACTTCACCTCTGCACCTGTTCCTGCACCTGTTGCTGTTCCCACTGTTCTGTTCCCACTGTTGCTGTCCCTGGAGCTTCATGAATGCCAAGACAGGGGAGCATGCTTGAAGTTTAGCTCTGCCATGGAAATGTGCAGAGTAGTGAATAACCCTCGGTTTCCCTTAACCAGCAGGGACAGTGAGCCTACAGGGCAGACAGTGTTGAGGCCTGCTGAGGTTACTGCAGGTCTGTGCACATGTTGCTACTGTAGTGGCCACAACAGAGACGTTCCCTTCTTCCCTATTTCACTCTGATCTTGAACTCCACACCTTCCCAGAGATCTCACCCCAAGTTCTGCTTTCTGGGGAACCAGGCTAAGGCAATGTGTTAGTCTGCTTGGCCTGCCATAACAAAATATGCTAGACTTGGTGGTTTATTTTTTATTTATTTATTTTTAAAATATTTTTATTGATGTCAGAGAGGAAAGGAGAGAGAGAGAGAGAGAGAGAAACATCATTGATGAGAAAGAATCACTGATTGGCTGCCTCCTGCGTGCCCTACACTGCGGATCGATGTGCAACCCAGGCATGTGCTCTCTGACCGGGAATTGAACCGTGACCTCCTGTTTCCTAGGTCAATGCTCAACCACTGAGCCATGCTGGCCAGGCCTAGACTGGGTGGTTTAAACAACGGAAATTTATTTCTCACAGTTCTGGCGGCTGGAAAGTCCAAGATCAAGAGTTTTGATAAGGGTCCTATTTCTGGGTTGCAGATGGCCACCTTCTCATTTTGTCCTAACGGGGCCTTTCCTTGGTGCCTGCAGGTGGAAAGATTGCTCTATCTCTTCTTATAAGGCCACCGGTCCTATCTAGCACCCCACCCTTGCAACCTCATTTAAACCTTAATTAAGTCCTAAAGGCCTGATCTGCAAATACAATCACACTGGGGGATTGGGGCTTCAACATGTGAATGGAGGGAGGGATGCAGAAATAAATCTAAGACAGTGTTGCTAAAAAACATCAGCTGAGAAACGCATGGTCCTCCACGATTGCACCATTTTATCTGCTTTTTAAAAGCTTCCTTTGCTTGCTTTCTTCTCATATTTTAATCACTAATGTCAAGATCCTGTTCGGAAAGGTCTCACGAATATCAAATGTTTCTTGTGTTCTGCTGGTTATTTGAAAGACTGCAGTTAGGAGGACTACAATCTAGTCAGGGTTTTCCTTCTTAGCAGTTTAAGGAGTAACTTCTAGATTAAGGAGTAACCTAGAGCAAATCACTTTGCCTTTCTGGATGAGTTTTCTCAGCTATAAAATGAGATAATGGGACAACAGCCCAAACGTGGTATAGATAACCCAGCTGTCTTGCTGGAATGGGAGATTCAAGGAGATGGAAGGGGAAAGTTGTTTTTAAAACGGAAAGGAGCTCAAGAATGGAAGAACCTTGGGGTACTCTGCAGTGAGGAGCATGCAGACCCCGTGCACTGAGCCTCAGAGATCTCCAGCTGTCCACGTTCCAGAGGAAGGGGGTCCAGAGCGCCCCTAATGAGCCCGGGTTCACGGAGCAGTTTGGTTTACACCAAGCTGCCTGCTGCCAAACCCGCAGTGTTTACCAGAATCCGGGCGTTTTGCAAACCCAGATGTCAGACTTCCTGTCCCAGAGATTCTCAACTAATTTATAGGCCCCTCCCGCCCTCCCCCGCTACCTCCCCCCCCCCCAACCCCGCCCCGCTGGAAGCTGGAGGAGGTGCACAGGGCAGCCTCCCTCCCTCCCAACCCCTCCGCCCACCCCACAGGCAGGAATTTGTGGGATGGGCAGATGGTCCACCCCCTCCTCCTCCTCCTCCTCCTTTTTAGGAGCCGGAGTGGGTAGGGCGGTGAAAGCCTCCCGCGGCTTTCCAGTCTCCCAGCCCGGAGCCCGGTGTGTCCGCACACAGTAGTAACAGGGGTGACTGAGTGACTCTCGGGGGCACAGGGGTGGTGAGATCCTCGGGAGGGGTGGAGCGCGAAGGTGCTGAGTTTCCGCCTCCCGCGCCGCAGGGCCAGGCGCTGGGGCCCGGGCGCTGCCCCCCGCCCCGCCCCCACCCCGCTCCGGGCAGAGGCACTGGGCGCCCGGCGAGCCTAGTGGTTAGCGATGCTGCTGCTGTGGTCGCTGCTGCTGCTGCTGTTGCTGGGAGCGCCGGCGGCTCCTTCTCCCGAGCCGGTTCCCGAGTGGCAGGGTGAGTGCACCCCGGGTGGAGGGACCAGATCGGCACGTCGGGGCTGGGGTAGGCAAAGGGGTGGAGAAAGGGCGAACCTGGGCGGCGAGCGAGGGCAGCCAGGGAGGCCGAGTTACCTGGTGGCCGCCTATCTGCAGTCTGAGCAAGCCCTGCACCCCTTCCTCAGAGTCCCGCACCCCCTTCCTCGCGCCGCATCCTCCAGCTTCAGCCCGGGGCGCAAGGAGGGGCGGGGCCTGGGCTTGCAGGCAATTCTGCTCAGCTCTGGCCGCGCGCGCGAGCGGGGCAAAGGAGGTTAGGAGGCGGTTCAGAACGTCAGCTTCCGAGAATTGTTTATTTGGGAGGAGCATCTCTAGGATAAATGATGGCAAAAAGATGTTCCATTTTGTCCCCTCCCAAAGCAAGTGCTCTGGGTGTGCGCCGCCACTTGTGGAGTGGCCCACAGAGGGGAAGAAAGCTTAATCTTCTCTGTTATCGCCTCTCAGACCTGATGGGGGAGAGGCGCCCCTGTGGCCCTGACCAGCTGTGGGAACTGGAGCAAGTTGCCGTTTTGTCCTCATTTTCCCTCGTTATGGACAATGGGGTCTGCGCTATCCATAGGCCGGCTGAGGATTAAGGGAGACCCTTCGTAAGGCCCGTGGCACCCCAGGGATGGAGAGTTCCTTCAAAGTAACCCGCCTCCCGCCCCACCTGCAACACATGTGCGCACACACGGGTCAGCTCACCAAACATTTGTTGGGCACCGACTATACGTAAGATTGGTAAAGGGATGTGTAAAGAGACATGCGAGGCTGTCCTGCAGGGGCCCCGTTAGTGAATAACTGCACGGGCTGCCTCAGCAGCAGAGAAGACAGCATCCGAAAGTGGAGGCTCCGTGTGAAGGGACGCAGGGGGAAGTTCAACCAACCAGTGGGAGCCTGGGGCGGCCTCCATCCGCTCTCCCTTTGGGGATAAGTTCGGAGAGGGGGTAAAACAAGGTGTCATCCATGGCTACGTTCATTGTTCTCCCTCTCAACATCTCGTGTGTGCATTTTTGAAGTGTCTTTTCTGAACTGTATTCTCTCGCACTCCCAGGAGGCGTTGTCAGGAGCAGGTTGAGCAGTTCTTATTCCAAAGTGGCCAAAGGAAGGAGGCCTCTTCCCTCCTGGGTCAGTTCAGTAAAAATGCTTCTGTGGATGCACATCTGACCTGCGGTGTGATCCGTGGCCACTAAGAGTTTACTGTGTGGTACTTACTCCGTTTTAAAGTGTGGGCTTTGCCTGAGCACTAGGTACCTAGGACGGGGCAGCAGCAGCCCCTGGGACAGGAGCTGGAACCGAGCCACACAGAGAGAATGCGCTGTGATCCTCTGAGCAGGGTTTAGCACGGATGGGCTAAGCCTTTCTATATGTAGCCGACCCAAATCCTGGCCCGAGAGGTTTCTAAGCAGTGCCTTCTCTTTAGTACTCAAGGACGTTCTGAAGCCAGACCATCTGCTACTTCCTATATGTTCCAGGTGACAGCATATGACACAGTTGGCACAGAGATTCTTCAGATATGAAAATGCTGCCTCTGGCGTTCTAAGGAGCACAGAGATTATGTGGCATTGAGTGTCCCAATCCTCAAAAAGGCTCCCCTCCTGGACTCCAAACACCCACATCAGTGAAATTTCAAGTATAATCTAGACAGGTTTGAAATCAAGTTTTTCCTGCCTATACACAAATGGAAAAACCAAAATCTTAGCACTGGAAGGGACCTGACACATTGTCTCCTCTAGCCATCCGTTTTTCAGGCATGGAAGCTGAGGTGTAGCTGTGTTTTGGGGTGTCTCGGTTTACCATTGTGTTCAATGCACCACACTGACTTGCTTTTAGACATGATTGGCTTCCACAGATTAACTAGGAAAAAAATATGCACCTATTTCAGTTCCATATCCACTAATACATGACATGTAATAATGCAAGGCAGATTACGCACGTAGTATTTTTTATCTGAATTGTTTGATATGTATTATCAAACAATTGATCATTCTGATGTGTGTTATAAGCACCCGGCCTTTCAGGGGAGGGGGAGGCAGATAATTGATGGTATTGTGCTCACTTTTCAATCATTTGTCAATGATTTTGCACTAAAAATAAGTAGATGCAGTGTCGTTTAGTAGTTAAATTCATGGGCTCTAGGAATCAGACTGCCTGGGTTCAAATCCTGGCACTACTGTTTACCATCTCTGTGACCTTGGGCAAGTTACTTAAAATTACTCAGCGTCATCACCTAGCCCAACTCTCTCATTTTATGGATGTGAACACAGGCCCCTCGAGGAAAATGTTGGCCATATTACACAACAGCAAGTGCTGGGCGTGACCCAAGGCTTCTGGGGAAACCAAGAACAAGCCACTGGAATGAACCAAATATTTTTTCTTTCTTTCTGTCAGGGGCTGCTTGATGGTCCCTGTTTGGTTCTCCTTCTGTGAACTAGTTTTTTCTGCTTCAACTTGCAGGACTTTTCATGTGTAGTTCCCACAGCATCCTGGGAAGAGTTCCTTAATTTCATAGGAGAGGAATCTGGCCACACTGGTCACAGCTGGCTGGCCAGTCCCTGTGCTCTGCCCTGGAATCAGAGGCCTTCTCATGGCTGGTAGGCCATGTAGGGGTGTGAGATGCACACAGGGATGCTGCCCCAATAGGTACTGTGGATGAGTAGACCCCCAGAATAGGGTCATGGCAGGACAGGAAGCTGTGACATGCCTATATTTGGAAGCATATACAGTATAGAGCAGGGGTGGGCAAACTTTTTGACTCGAGGGCCACAATGGGTTCTTAAACTGGACCGGAGGGCCGGAACAAAAGCATGGATGGAGTGTTTGTGTGAACTAATATAAATTCAAAGTAAACATCATTACATAAAAGGGTACGGTCTTTTTTTTTTTTTTAGTTTTATTCATTTCAAACGGGCTGAATCCGGCCCGCGGGCCGTAGCTTGCCCACGGCTGGTATAGAGAGATGAGGAATGAAGAGTTTGGTTGGAGAGACTATGCTTAAAAGGGGGAAAATCTGATTGGTGATTGGGTACTGCTGAGAAGGGTCTTGTGAGTTTGGACAAAGGGAAACCAGAGCACACTTTTAGGTTTAGGAATGGCATGGTCAGTTTGGGACATGAAAAGGGTAATTTGAAGAGCAGCAAAAAGACCATCTGGAAGGTTAACACAATTTCCCATGAAAAAAGACGCTGATGACCCAAGCTAAAAAGTCAGTCCCAGTAGAAATATTAAGGAGCAGATAGTTTGCATTAAGACTTTTATGGGGTAAAGAGGAAGAAAATAAAAAGTGATAGACTCACTGAAAGTTAGGAGATGGGAGAAATGGCAGAATCAGAGGGGTAGACTGTACAATGGAACTAAGGAGTTGTGGAGGTAGATTCGTTCTCAGCCGTGACCAGAGCCAAGGGTTGGTTGTAGGAGTGGTCACTGAAGTGGAGAGCAGGTCCTCGGAGCAGAGGTTGAGGAAACAAGCCTCCAGAGCAGTACAGACATCCATGTCTGAAAAAAGTTTCGTCAAAAAAATGTCCTTACATAATAGGATGTGCAGCTGCTTTGCTACTCTCTTCCCTTCTCTTTTGTTTTGTAATGCTCGTCATTAAATTGACCTCATGACCCATTCAATGGGCCACAACCTGCAATGGAGATAACACCAGGACAGAGTGTTGGGTCATCTGTGTGCAAGTTAAAGGCTTTGGAGTGGGGAGGACAACGGAGGATCTGCTGGTGTCACATAGTGAATGTGAGGAAGAGGTTCAGGGTGGTGCATCTCAGGGTCAAGGAAGGAAAGACAGGGTGCCACCCGGGAGAGGTTTCTGAAGGAGGGTGATGAGAATCACCGCCTGGAGTCAGCAGTGGGGAGAAGTCCTTACCCTGAGATTTCCCCCGTAGCTTCCATTCCTAATGCAAAGGTGAAAAGGCTCCTTCAACTGCCCCTAATAATACCTAACATTTGGGGATTGGTTACTATGTGCTCTTTTACATATATTAACACATTGAATCCTCACCAAACTCAAGTACTGTTAATACATACTCTTCTTTTACTGATCACGGAGGGTTAAGTAATGAGTAATCTACAGGAACTTGTAGAGTGGAGATTCGAACCAGCCACTTAAACACTAATGCAAAGAACTTTTGGATAGCCTTGTGACTCTATTAAATAGGTCATCCTGATGTTTGAAGGCAGCGTGTGATTTAATTTTGTGGCAAGAGGAACTGGAGGCAAGTCTCTCTCTGCAGCTCCTCCTTTTCCAAACCAGTACTTCCCACATGTGGGAGTGAATAGTTCATGAAGCAAAATGTGCAGAGCTTTTGATTGCTTTTTATTTTTCTAGGTGATTCCTAAACTCTGAGGATTTGGAGTTGAAGTGAAAGCATGTCAGATACTGGTTTAACTGCCCGTCCTGACCATAAATCACTCCAGCCATTTGACTTTGTTTCTCCCGTCTCTGTTGGTCATCTCTCAGAACCTCTTCCACTTCATGCAATTCTCATCTCAGTTTCTCTCACTGGCTCCTTTCCCCTGAGCTTCTGAGAGTCAGAATGGACTTCCAGTTTTCCTAGCTCTTTTTACAATTTCTCACTAAGCTCCTAACCTCTTTTCCTATTGTTGGCTGGCGCAGTAACTGATACCACACAATGGGGATTCCAAGCCTATGACTGGAAAGGTTGAGCCACACAGAGAGCTCAGTTGTCCCCTCAGCTCCCCTTCCTTGACCTAACAATTTGCTTATTTACATCAGGTTTTCTGAAGAAATAATTCCCCCCCTTTTTTTTGCCTCTTGTGAACTCATCCCTCTGTGATGAATCCTCTTATGATCTATTAATGTAACATACTTGAAACATGTATAGACCTTTGCGCCCATTTTCTTTTAGAAATTATCCTTAGAAGGCTTTGAAGAGATGTTTCAATTCAAACCTAGGAACATAAATTATATTTTTAATTGATCAAAGGAAATATTACAGTTTATAAAACAAACAAAACACCTTATAAACACTTGGAGAAGAATATTTTATAAAGCCACTCAATAAAAATGGAGGTATATTATTATAATTTCTATAAATTAGGTTCTAATGAAACAGAGCTAAACAAAACAGCAAGAGGTTCCTGTTCTGTGTGTGTCCACATGACTTTTTAATTTATGGCACTTTCCAGACTACCACAGTTCCAAAGAAATATGCTAATAAAAAATGTTCACTGTTTCTGGTGTTTGACATTCTGCTCTTGGGAACTTTCCTTTTCTTTTTTAAAATTTCTTTTGTATTGGTTTCAGGTGTATGCATAGTGGTTAGACAATCATATACTTTACAAAGTGTTTTTCCAATATTTCAAGTACCCACCTAGCACCGACAGTTATTACAATACAGTATTATTGACTATATTCTCTGTGAGGTACTTTACATCCCCATGACTATTCTGTGACTACCAATTTTTACTTCTTAATCTCTTCACCTTTTTCACCAAGGCTCCCAATCCCCCTCCCCTCTGGCAACCATCAGTCTGATCTCTGTATCTATGAGTCTGAGAACTTTCCTTTTCAATTATGAAAATATAAACAGGAAATTCTAAGTGATTATTTAACTATAATATTTGTCCTATTTCACTGCTATTTTGTGTTCAGAGTTAAGATTTGCTTTTTTCTTATTAATATTTATAAAGTGCCCATAGGGATTGAGGTAATCATTATCAGGATCCGGATGAGGCCAGCACTAATTTTAAACCCATTGTGCAAATGGGGAAAGCAAGGCAGATGCTCTCTACCTTCAAGCAGCTCTACCCTGAAAGAAATGTTCTGCAGTTTTCCACAGTCTTTTTCCTATCGTGTTAGCCTTGTACAAATAAGAACAGGGTGGGCTTTATGGGCATGTAACCTGGGCAGTCTCCTAGGGACTCATGCTCAGAAGGGCCTTGAACTTGGGGGTTAATGCTCTGTGGTTTGGGGTCTTGGAATTCTTAAACATTTTTACCTTTGAATTTGTGCTCTGGGCATGAAGTCTTATGGGGCAATGGAGCACGAGCCAGGGGCTTAAACATATCTCAAGCTCAGTCCCTACTTCCCTGGATGGGTTTTCAGCCTCCCCCTTCATATTCCTATCCTCCACCTACCTGCCAATCAGGTTGCATTGGGGTTGAGGACTGGAGGCCCAGGGTCTAGGAGTGGATGGCCATTGGCATCTAAGGGCAGAGCAAGGCAGCCGCTGTCCCCCTGCGCTGGCAGCACCTCTCTATGTTCAGTGGGGACTAAGCGCAAACCTATCACCCATTCCCAATCCAGGCGCTGAATGTGTTCCCAGCACTTTCTGGCATGGAAGTTGCAATCACTCACATGCTCATGGGAAATGTAGATGGACTCAACTTCCCTGCCCCAGCCAGGGCCCTGAATTTTCATTTTACACGGGGCCCTGCAAATTAGGCAGCCAGCCTGAATAGGAAGCATGGGGCCAGTTATGGGTTGAATTGTATCCCCCTCAAAATGTATATGTTGAAGTCCTAACTCCTGTTAACGTAAAAAAAAACACATTGAAACCTGTAAAGAATTTTTGTGAGTTTATTTGAGCCAAACTGTCGACATATGCCGGGAAGCAGAACCTCAACCGATTGAGATAATGCTCCGGAGAATGGTGGGGTTACATCTGCATTTATACATTGCAATCAAAGGAGGAAAATAGGTGGGTTACATGAAATTCATTGGTGATAGATTAAGGAGGAGGGATAAGCAAAGCAGGGAAACCCCTGGGATTGGATAAAAAGTAAAATGATGGACACATACTTAGGTGGGTGCAGGAACAATTAACATGATGATGAAGGAATTTATGGTATCTGTCCTGGGGCCCAGCACATTTGGTTGTGCCCCAGGAGCTCCAGATACAGGGAAGTCACAAGTTACCCAGACATTTCAAGGGTATGTTATCATAGATGCAAAAAGACAGATAGGCTCAGTTAAGGTAAAGGTTGACCTTGTCAGTGAAGATACTGGCCTAGGACGTAACTGCCCACCATACCTGCTTTTAGTTAAAGTTTAATTTCAGACCATCCTTTGTGGTTACTTTAGGTCTCTGAGTTTGCAAGACTGCCATGCAGGCCTCCCCTGAGCTTGTCAGGTCAGCATGTGGCCCCTTTCGTCCACACTCCTCAATACCTCATAATGAAACCTTATTTGGAGATAGGGTCTTTACAGAGATAATCAAGTTACAATAAAGTGATTAGGGTGGGCCCTAATTTAATAAGACAATGTCCTCCCAAAGAAGGGGAATTTAGATAGAAATATGCATAGAGGGCAGATGACATAAAGAAACACAGGGAAAAGAGAGCCATCTGTTGATAAGTCAGGGAGGCAGGCCTGGAACAGATCCCTCCCTCCTACGCTGAGAAGGAGTCAACGCTGCCAGCACCTTGATTTTTGACTTATAGCCTCCAGATCTATGAGACAGTCGTTCCTGTAGTCTAAGCCACTCAGTCTGTGGTACTTTGTCATGGCAGCCTGTGCAAATGACAGGGACGGAGGACATATTTACCATTAAAACACGGTTTTGTTTTCACTTCTGTCTCCCACTTAAGTAACTGTATACTTGTCTTCATTGGGTATATTCTCAAAGCAGTTACAATGGCTAGTCCTTATAAACATGCTGTCAATGTTTCCATCTTTCCCAGCATTGTTTTGTTGTTGGTGGAGTTCTTTTCTGTTTGTTTGTTCTGATGGCCAAGTCCTTAGATCATATTCCCCCAGGGCTTCCACATGCTGGTGTCTGTGAGGGAAGTGTAAGAAAATTCTGTCTTACTGTGTCTTGCCATAACTTGCTCTTTGTAATGAACGAGGCTCCCTGGTGACTGAGGTGGTATGTCATCAACACAGTCTGTAAGATAACATGGCTGCTGTCAGTAAGGATATTTACACTGGCAATGTCTGCTAGGTACTTCAGAGTTCAATATAAAGGCAAAATGGTGGAGAAATAAACGAAAAGCCAAAAAGAAGAAACATGTGTGCAACTCAGCTTAAAATTTCATTGGTAAGATACAGATACACCCAAGAACTTCTAAAGCCATAATAAGATTTTCTGCAAGGGGCACTACTGCTAAATGAGATGGACAGCGAAGGAGACACAGGGGCTCGAAGGAGAATGGCAGGGAGTGGCGAGTTCAGTCTGAAAGGGTTAATCCACTTCACACAGGGGTTGGTAACAGGCAATTTGAATACTCACAAAACCGGAGCCTGGTGGAGCTGATTAAGCAGGGTTTCATTTTCCCCCTCCTGTGAGAGGAGTATTGTATGCCTCACGGAACTTGAAACCACAATTTGGGGAGATTAGGGAGAAAGGGGAAAAGGACACATAAAGAGATTTAGCAAGAGGGGTCCACCGGCCTGTGGAGGTGGTGATTATCCAGGTTCAGAAGCTGCAGGAGAATAAAGAAGGCTCAAAGTCAAGGACAATGCTCGGGCAGGGAAACAGAAGGAAGTTCTGAGGTGGGACGGAGAGATATTTTAGAATGCACTGCACCTTTTAGTTGGTTAATGGAAGGCAATTGATTAGGAAGGCACAGGCTTTGTTAGAAGCTGTCAGGTTGTTAAGAGACAAACACCAAACCTCAGATGATCTGGGATAAAAGCAAATACTCACTCAGAGAGGACCACGAAGGGCAGGCGCACTTTTCACTTTGTTCTTTCGAGTGCAATGTACGTGCAGCAAGCATCAGACATTCCTTACTTATTGGTTTGGAAAGTCCTGTTAAGAATCCAGATTTTCTGCATCATTCAGCCATGAATGGGAATTGATTCGGCCAATTACAACACCCCTTCCTGCTACAGAGTAATGTCAGGAACACGATTGATCTGAAGCCATTGTTCCCGAGAGGGCACAGACCCACATTTGTGCAGCTGAAAAAGGTCAGTCCGTCTCCAGAGAGAAGCTGCTCACCTTTACATGGGTTACAGATTGGACCCCTTCCATTCCGAAACTGAAATACTGTCAGAACAGCAAGGAACTGGGCAGATTCGAGACATGATACCAGGCATGAGGTGTGTGAGCCCTGCACCAGCTGTGTGAGTGGATGGAGTGGAAGAGGTTTAAGCCCAGGGGAATGGCGGAGGAGATTGAAATTAGATTGCACTTGGCAAGCTATGGCTTCCGAATAGCTTGTCTTAAACATTGCACATGGTGTGAGCCGTGCACTTGAACGTTTCCTTCCAGTTTCCTTAACGTGAAGCAGCACAGAGGCCAACGTTATGTGTGTATTGGATCCGATGGCCACTGTCATCGCGTAATTTATTGAATGCCAGAAAGCCCTTTGCTTGCCTAAAAGAGAGTATGCCTTTAGGAATGGTTGTTTTGTTTGTTGAAAGTGTTTTTATGGTTAAATGTACAGACACCTCATCAAGGCTTAATCCTTCAAGCCATAGCTATTTACTTAACACTTCAAACTTTCAGCCAGTTCTAAGAGCTGGGTAAAGCAGAAGGGGCCACCACCAGCAGGTGGAGGTGACCAGAGGGATGCAGAGGGTGAAGTGGGAGGGCCTCAAGAGAAACCTCCCCGGGCCCCTGTTGACACTGCTTCAACACGTGGATCAAGCTGTAATAGTAGTCCCAGGCTCTAGACTCCAACCTCACGGTATCCTAGGGATTGGCAGGCATCTGGCAACCAATCAAATACCTGAAGCCAGAAAACAAGTCGTTCTGGATTTTTCCAGAATCCTTACATTCCACTGATCACCAAATCCTGTCATTTATTCCCCCTGTGAATTCTCTCTCTGGTGGCTGGACTCTAACCATTCCCTCCTTCCTTTCTCATCACCACCAGTTGAGTTGATACCTTCTGTCTCCCTTGCTAGATCATAGCAGTAGTCCCCAGACTGTTCTCCAGTTCCACTCATGGACTGTCCCATCTCACCTGAATGAGAACTCCTCTGGGGCCAGAACCTGGACATTTGCCTTTGCGCCTGTATTCTCAGCTCCTAAATCAATGTTGGGCACACAGTAGGTACTCAGTAAATGTTTTTGTTGAATGATTCACCACCCATATTTGTATTCCACACCACAGCCTCGGTCATGCCTTCTCTTGTTCCAAAATCTCCCTTTCATCTGAAGAGTAACATACACATTTCTGAATAAAATTATTTGTAAAATTACCCCAAATCATCTCTTTCTAACTTCGTATTCTACAACTATTAAAGTCTTGTATATAGCTAGGCTCTCGACATCCTACAGCTGATTATTTTTATCACCTCTGAGCTTTGGTGGTTGTTGTTCTGTCCAGAATGCCCCCTTACCTGACACGTCACCTCTCCATCCATAGACTTCTTCCACATCCTGAACTCTCTGTCTACAACAAGGACAGGCATCCATGCTAGTCTAGTTCAGCAATGTACTTCCATGTGTGAAAAATATTAGATCCCTAATAAATAATGTTTGTTGAATGAAAGTGTGTGTGTGTGTGTGTGTGTGTGTGTGTGTGTGTGTGAGAGAGAGAGAGAGAGAGAGAGAGAGAGAGAGAATTTTTTGATCTTCTTAGTCAAACTGATCCCTTCTGCCCCTGGATTCTACAACATTGTGTTTATACCTGTCATGTCAAAATATACTTTAAGTTATTTCTGTACATTTTATGAAATACTCCCAGGGAGAACATCAGTTCCTTGAAGGCAAACACTATGACATATATACTCTTTTATCTGCAGGGTTCCTAACACATGCCATATCAGGCACTCAATAAATGTTTGCTTGAAATTACAAATCTCTTACTTTAAATTGGAATGACCCATAGCAGTTCATTGTCTTCTTTCTGGGTTATTAATGAATGTGTGTA
Organism: Myotis lucifugus; assembly: GCF_000147115.1. Classification (NCBI taxonomy): domain Eukaryota; kingdom Metazoa; phylum Chordata; class Mammalia; order Chiroptera; family Vespertilionidae; genus Myotis; species Myotis lucifugus. Next base: position 19,265,714 of record NW_005871053.1, read on the forward strand.
AGGAAAGCTATGCATAGACCTATATGGTCCTCACTGAATATATGGGTATAAAACTTCTAAGGCAAAATTAATTTGGGGGGATGTAAAGAAATGATTCAATTAAATAAGCTTTACAGCTCCATCCAGTTCTGAAGTTCATGGGTCTGCATTTATGGGTAAAGTTAGTCTTCTCTGCCATGTCCATATTCCTTCAAGCACTGGCCAGTGTGGCTCAGGAGTTGAGTGTCGACCCAAGAATCAGGAGGTCACAGTTTGATTCTGAGTCAGGGCACATGCCCAGGTTGTGGGCTTAATCCCCAGTAAAGGGTGTGCAGGAGACAGTTGATGGATGATTCTCTCTCATCACTGATGTTTCTATCTCTCTCTCCCTCTCCCTTCATCTCTGAAATCAATTTATTTTTTAAAAAATTAAATTAAATTATCTCTTCCGAAAAAAGGTCTCAGAAGTAGACAGCAGAACCACTGACTTCCAAGGATTTTATTTAGGAAAAAAGGATGAAATTTAGTTTATAAATTTCTTCTAGTGATTCAGTCCACTTTCTCCCCCTAAACTTATAATTATGAAGGGAAGTAATAACATTTACTGCAAAGAGATTTAGTAATTCTGGCAGTACTTCATTAATCACTTAATCAGTATTCAAGCAGAACTGATGTCCTTGACATATATAATCAATCTTGATTCCGCCCGCATTTGATTTTCATTCTTTCTGAAATCTGGATACAGACACTAAGGATAGTGGCTTATTTTCACATTATGTTTTTGTTTCGGAAAACCCATATATGCATATAATGATAATCAGAATATTAATACCTAGGTTGGGTCTCCCCATAGCTCATTTGAAAACAATTGTTTTCTCTTCAGTGAATTTATGGAGAAGAATGCTGCTAGGACCAGATTCTCTTACAGTTGAATGGGAAAGTGGGCTTGGGTCATTTTTTAGCTCAGCATGACATAGTATTCTTTTAGAGATGACAGGGTTATTGTTATTGATAAGCCAGAGCTACTTGCTTTGATACATTCTGAAGAATTTTTCCAAAGCTACATTCTAAAGGCAGCTGGGCATAAAAAGGTAATAGCAGCCCAAAGCTGAGTGGCAACGTTGTTTGTCTAATACCTTCTACTTTGGAAAGGTATTTTTATGATCACTGGAGTAACTACAGACGTTCTAATTCTACCACTCCTTTTCTCTTAACACTTCATAATTTGCATGTTTAAAAACATTATTCACCCCAAATGTTATTGATATTTAATTTCCATATCCACTTACAAACCACACCCATCAACTGCTTGTTGACATCATATGTTTCTCTCTTCCCTACAAAAGTGCTGCAATATAGACTTTACAAATAGATAGTGTAAAAGATGAACGAAGATTTAAATCACAGTTGCACATATAGTAGAACAAACAAGACAACAATTTTGTTATCTGGTTGTTTGAAGAATATGTTTCCTCCATGAAAGTGATATCTTGGTATTTAAGGATTGTTTGAAACTAATACTTCTGCACCCACTGTATGCTACAGAAGCTAAAGTAAAAATGAGCTTTTGTTCTAATGATATAAGAAGAGAAGTCTTTGGGGGGTGCTCAGATTAGCACTCTATAGGTGTTCAACTAAATCTATAGCTGGATCTACAGATCAAGAATCAGGAAGCCAGAGGGATAATAATGACAACAACTCACATTTACTGAGGTCTTCCCATGACGAGGTAGTGTGTGGCGTGCTTTGCATGGATTAGAATGAAATCATATGAAATCTTTCTCTGCCTAACTTACTTCCCTTAGCATGATATTCTCAAGACCCATTCATGTTGTTGCAAATGGCAGTATTTTATCATTTCTTATGGCTGAGTAGTATTCCATTGTACCACATATTCTTTATCCAATCCTCGATTGAAGGACACCTTCATCATTTCCATGTCTTGGGCTCTATGAATAATGCTGCAGTGAAACAGGGGTGCATGCATCTTTGCGAATAAGTGTTTTCAAATTTTGGGGGTAGATGCCCAGAAGAGGGTTTTTTTAAGCTCACCCAACGATATATTTATTGATTTTTAGAGAGAGGGGAAAGGAGAGTGAGAGAGACATAGTTGTGAGGGAGAAACATTGCCGGGGTTCATGTTCCAGCATTAAGAAGGGTTAAGCAATCTGGAGAAGGGGCTGTGTATAACTTAAGTATGAGTCCAGAGACGAAATATAATTTTGAAAGACATATGGGGGTCAGAGGAGCCTAGCTCAAGAAAACTAAGATCTCTTCATCTCAGGACCCCATGCTTTTTATTAACATAAATTGTCCTGAGGCGAGGCAGAGATGTACACTTCAAAGGGTAGGGTTTCCATATACACAAGCATTGTCAGAATGGGGAGAATTAGCCTACAGCTGTTCAGGTGTTTGGCCAATAGGAGGCAATAACATATAGATTAAGATGCCCTGAACTGTCTGGCAGCAAGCAATCATCCCTTTTCAGGTTTGGGGAAATGCCTTCAGCCATTCCCAACAGGTGACAATATATGTGATTCAGCCCTTGTTGAGTCCTCAAGTTCCATCAACCTTTTGATGAAACTCTTGCAATTATGACATGCTGGAATTGGCTTCCGGCAAAACATCAATCGATTGTGTCCCCTACACATCCCCACCAGGGATCGAACCTCCAATGTTTTTGATGTACAGACAATGCTCCAACCAACTGAGGTTCCTTTATTTGTAATTTTTTGAGAAACCTCCATACTGTTTTCCATAGTGGCTATACCAGTTTACAGTGAATAAGGGTTCCTTTTTCTCCACAACCTCTCCAACACTTGTTATTATTGTCTTGTTAATAGCCATTCTAACAGGTGGTATCTCACTGCAGTTTTGATTTGTATTTCTCTAATATCTAGTGAAGTCGAGCATCTTTTCATATATCTGTTGGCCACTTGTATGTTTTCGTGGATGAAGTGTCTGTTCAGGTCCTCTGCCCTTTTTTTGGTTGTTGTTAATTCTCACTGATATGTTTCCCCCATTGATTTTTAGAGACAGTGGAAGGGAGAAGGGGAGAGAGAGAGAGAGAGAGAGAGAGAGAGAGAGAGAGAGAGAGAGAGAGAAGAGAGAGAGAGAGAGAGAGAGAGAGAGAGAGAGAGAGAGAGAGAGAAACATTGATGTGAAAGAGACACATCGATTGGTTGCCTCTGGCACACACCCTGGCGGGGGCAGGGATCAAACCTGCAACCCAGGTGCATGCCCTTGACTGGGAGTCAAACCTAAGACCCTGAGCCAAACCAGCCAGGGCTCTCTGCCCATTTTTTAATTTAATTGTTTGTCTGTTTGGTGATGAGTTGTATGAGTTCTTTATATATTTCGGATATTAACCTCTTGTCAGAGCTATTGTTTGCAAGTATCTTCTTCCATTCTGTTGGTTGTCTTTTTGTTTTGTTGGTAGTTTCTTTTGCTGTGCAGAAATTTTTCAGCTCAATACAATCCCATTCATTTATTTTTGCCTTTACTTCCCTTACCTTTGGGGTCAAATTAATAAGATCCTCTCTAAGACCAAGGTTCATAAGTTTAGTCCTTATGTTTTCTTCTGTGTAATTTATTGTTCCAGGCCTTATAATTAGGTCTTTGATCCATTTTAAGTTAATTTTTGTATATAGGGACAAACAGTAGTCTATTTTTATTCTTTTGCATGTAGCTTTTAATGGAATACTCTTAACATCCCTATGAGACATATTTCCAGTTCACAGAGGAAAGGTGAGGCTCACAGAAATCAAGACATTTGCCCAAAGTTACAAGGCTGGTCTGTGGCAAGTCTGCCTGATTCCATAGCTCTCATCCACTAGCGAGGTAGCCTAGCCACCTATCTTAGGAATATAAGCAAACCCAGAGGGCTGAAGTTCAGCCAGTAAGTTGCAGAGCTGGGTATATTCGAACATATATATTAGACAGAAGCCAAACTACAGAACAATTATAGTAAAATAATTATCCTTTAGAAAAAAAAATGAGTGGAACTCTGGGCTAGAAAGTAATTAGTAGATTACAATAAAAATGAAGGTGAACATTCTATCCAGGCATGAAAAGGTGAAAAGGAGAGTTGCAGACAAGGTTAATTATCAGAATCCATATCACATTGGCAAGAGGCAGATTTGATCTTGAATGACTATCACTAATAACCATACAGACATGGCCTTCATTAGGAAAACAAATTTCCGGATCTAAATGAAATCTCCCTAAAACCACTCATTCTCTCCCCCAGACTGCACTACACACTCCCTTCTCTTTTGCTCTGATGTCTGGTGATCAAAGCAATTTTCTGACAACAATTCAACTCCTTAAATGTATATTTATAAGTGGGATTATCAGATTATTAAATGAAGTTAACTTTCATGTATATATTGACAGCCGTTTTAACAATGTGTTAAGTGATTTTCGTTATTGTAAATCAGCTTCTCTCGGCCTCAGTAACTTTGAAAAAGAAAACAGAACTTTCACTAAAAAAAAAAAAAAAAAAAAAAACAACAAAAAACAACAACACAAAACACACGAAAAAAAGCATAATTCCCATGTGCTGATATGTGAGGAGGCTCATTCTACACTGTTCCAAGTTGCTAGAAGACCTCTGCCTGTCCCTGCTATCCCATGGCTACATGACATGACTTGCAGTAAACTGCAGCTATTTTAAGGGAACCTGATAATGTCCCTTCAGATATTAGAAGATTGGACAGGAAGTCACATATAAGAGAAGAACCTAGCTAATGAGAGAACAAAAGAGCCCTTGGACCTGACCAGACACTGGGCTGAGTGACCTCAGCAACCAGGGCCTAAGCAGCACCTGCCAGGACTGTCCATGCTTAGACTAAAAAAGTTAGATATGATTTCCACCTTCCGGAGGACAAGTCCATAATTGTTATCCTATATAATAAAAGCCTAATATGCTAAGTGTCCAGTTGTCTGGTCTGCCATTCAACCAATCAAAGCATAATATGCTAATGCTATGCTAAGGCTGCTCAACTGCTTGCTATGACATGCACTGACCACCAGGGGGCAGACGCTCTGACCAATAGATTAGCTTGATGCTGAGGTCTGGCCAATTGGGACTGAGCAAGATGGGCCAGACACGCCCTGGAGCCCTCCTGCGGTCTCTCCCCAGCCCCGATTGTGCACCAATGGGGTTCCTCAGCCTGGCCTGTGCCCTCTCGCAATCCAGGACCCCTCGGGGGATGTCAGAGAGCCAGTTTTGGTCCGATCTCACAGGCCAGGCCGAGGGACCCCAACTGTGCACAAATTCATGCACTGGGCCTCTGGTCTATATATATAAAAGCTTAAGTGACTGAACGACCAGTCGCTATGATGCACATTGACCACCAGGGGGCAGATGCTCAATGCAGGAAATGCCCCCTGGTGGTCAGTGCACTCCCACAGCGGGAGTGCTGCTCAGCTGACTCATGGGCGCCAGATGCAGGGCTCACGGCTGGCTGCCACAGCCTGGAGACTGCAGCAGAGCAGCAGCAAGCCTACCAAGTGGAGGTGGCAGCAGGCACAGCGGGGCAGGGATGAACAGGAGTGGCAGATGGCATTGGGCTGCTGGTTTTGGACCGATCCCTGCAGGCTCCACTGAGGAACCCCACCAGTGCACAAATCCATGCACTGGGCCTCTAGTTTATAATAGGTGTTTTCCAGGCCCTGTCAGCTTTTCTCAGAGAACTCACCCAGATCCCTCTTTCTGCTCCGGGGAGTTGGAAGTTCAAAGCTCTATCACAAAATGACTACTTTTGGCACATCTCTATGTGGCCTGTGTGCCTTTGCTGCCAACATGGTGCTCTTACACCTTTTGTGTAGCTAGGTGTGTGGCCTCAGCTAGTGTCCTGGCATCTATCTGTTCCCACCGGTCCCACCCAACAAGGCTGCTCCTACAAAGAGGCCATCCCCATAGCAAAGGTCCCCACTATTCCACTCCTGATAGATCCAGCACAGACAGCAAACATGGAGAAGCATTTTTTTCTCACCAGCATGGCATCTTGTATCAAGACACAAAGCAGCACTTTGTCTCTATCCTTTGGGTTTTCAGCAGGAATTTAATGGTAGAAATTTCTATTTCTGTGGCTCTTGATTCAGCTGCCATGTTCCTAACACTCAGGCAGTTGTCTGGAGAACACTGAAGTGTCACCATACTTCTGGGCACTCCACAGCCCTCCCCTTTAGCCCTGAGTGTTGTTCCCAATGCCTCCTCTCTATCCAGTTGTGGAGAGCTCCTTCTCTATCAGAACATTCTTGAGTGGACTAAGAGGTAGCCTTTGTTACTGTAGGGCTGTGGAGGTTTTAATGGTAGGTCAGAGGTCCCCATGAGCTCTAATGAACCCATTTATGCTTCCCAAGAAACTCCTCTGTTTTGAGCAAAGAAACCTTCCTGGTGGACCCCACCCATCGACTCCAGATCTGTTCAAAACGACTGCCAATTGTGACGTTTCACAACTTACACATCCTCATGATACTAGGTAATTATATATGAAAGACCCATACCATATCTTCTATTTTGCTCTTTCAGATAAAGGAATATTTGTTATCCAAAGTGAGAGCCTCAAGAAATGCATTCAAGCAGGCAAATCTGTACTGACCCTGGAGAACTGCAAACCACCAAACAAGTACATGATGTGGAAATGGGTTTCCAACCATGGCCTCTTTAACATAGGAGGCAGCGGTTGCCTGGGCCTGAATTTATCTGATCCAGAGCAGCCATTGAGCATCTATGAGTGTGATTCCACCCACGTTTCCTTGAGGTGGCGCTGTCACAGGAAGGTGATCACCGGCCCGCTGCAGTACATGGTGCAGGTGAAGGACAACACGCTGGTGGCCTCCTGGCAAAACCTTCATAAGTGGATTGCCTACATGCCAGGCGGTGGAGGCATTTGTGAATATCTGCACAAAGGTAAAAAAATATATCAACCAAAGTACTCATGAAATGATATATTTAGAAAGTTTGCATAAGTTAAGATTTGCAGAATAGTGTATTATATGAAAGAGGTATACAGCATCCAGACCTTCAAGGGACTTCTGCCAAATACTTTGTAGTTGCTTACTCACTTAATGTAAAAAATGACTGGAGTCTTGGGACTTGCTAAATTCTCCTAAAGAAGCAGAATTTCTCAGAAGTTAAAGTTATCAGGGGAGAAAACACTTCCCTTTGGGAATCAATGGAAAGGGGAGAAAGCAGAGGAGGACAAGAGAAAATTAAGGTGGAAGGAAAGGTCTTTGAAGTTGATGACTTGACGGGATGAGTATAAGAACCTCTCCTGCCACCATTTCTCTTGTTGCAGACACTCAGTCCCAGGGATGGAGTGTGTCTGCAGGCCACTCAGTGTCTCCATCGCCTTGCTGGCATCCATGTGATGTCACGTTAAGAGATGTTTAAAGACAGACTGTTGTTAGGTTATTTGGTGTGTGCTAGGAAATGGAAAATAATGGGTGTGTTTTTTTGGGGGGGGTGGTCATTGTTTACAGTTCTGTAATATTTGGCATTTTTAAACAAACAAATGAAAAAATAAATAAATAAAAGCAAGCAGCATATTAAATTTGGACCCCCTAAACCCGTTTCTCAGGTTTTGTTTGGTTGTGCTCTTCATTCTCTCATCCACCCATTCACCTTCTGTCACACATTTATTAAACACTGACTTTTTCTCAGGCCCAGGGCCAGGCATTTGCTTTAAAAGGCCAACGAGACAGATGTGGTCCCTTCCCTCATGGTGCTCAGAATTATGCTTTAATAAGGGTAAATCTTTCTAAGAACTCTCTACCAGTCCTAGGGAGCAGAGCAAGGAACTCCTAAAACCCATGTCAGGACTTTCTCAGGTATCTCCAAGAAATGAGTAACAAGACGGAGCTAAAAGCAAGCTATTTTCAGGGCTCACTACAATGAAGCAAGTGCTACAAACCAGCTCTCCCAACAATCTACAGATCTGAGGAAGAACATGACATTTGGCTTTATGTTAACATTTTAGCTATACACCCCACACTCACAGTGCATGCAGGGAAGAGCGAGTAGAAGGCAGGGACTGAAACAAGAGGATGTGTCCCAAATACCAGTAGTCTCCAAAGAGCCTTAACCTCTAGGGCTGAAGTTTCAGGGTGAGTTCAGTCCATCCCCTGCCAATGTGGGAAAGGGGTGGGTGTCTCCACAGCCAGCCTTTCCCTCCAGGACCTAGTGACTCAAGGGTGGCCCTGATCCCCCTCACCACAGAAAGCCCCAGGCGAGTCATGAAAAGCTGTCTTTCCTGCTTCAGGCCAAGGATGACAGGTTATTGAAAGGCTCTGGGAAAGCAGTCAGCAGGTACCTTGGCACTGCCATGTCTCCAAGATTGCTGTAGAGGCCTCCCAGCTAGTTTCCCCTTTTTGCCCCCTCCCTGCATGGGTTCTGTTTGTCATACGGCACCCAGATTTTCTTTAAAAATGGAAATCTGGTCATGAGACTTTCTCATCCAAAACCCAATAGTGACTTCCCACTACACTCAGAGTAAAGGGCAAAGTTCATAATGTGGCAGCGTGGGTCTCTGTGAGCTGACACTCTCCACTTCCCTGGCCCCACCTCCCACCCCTCCTTCGTGGCCCTCTGCATTCATCCCACACAAGTCTTGTTGCAAGTTCTTCATATTTGCTGTTCCTTCTGCCAGATAACCCTTTTCCAAATACTTGTACCCTTGCTTCACCCAGTTCTTATTCAGAGAGGCCTTCACTAACCACCTGATCCAAAATAGTGCCCCTTCTCTCTCTCTCTCTCTCTCTCTCTCTCTCTCTCTCTCTCTCTCTCTCACACACACACACACACACACAGTCATTCTGTCTTCCTACCCTATCTTGTTTTTCATCATGCTACTTATCACTACCTGAAATTATGTTTACTTGTGTATTTGTTTTCTTTTTGTCTCCCCCTTATGAGCAGAAACTCCTTATGAAAGGGAACTTTTGCCAGTTTGTTCACTGTTATATCCTCAGTGCTCAGCACATGAAGTGCTCAATAAATATTTGTTGGATGAATAAATTAATGAAGGCCTGTGAAGCTCTTGAGTTTCAGATGCTGATCGCTGAGATAGGTGATATTTTGAAGTAAAATCTCCATTAAGTTTTCCTTCTCATCCTTTCACAAATGTGTTTGCTTGCCATAGTAGTGCACCATAGTGAATACCCAAGGAGTTAAGTATGTACACACGCTCAGCCTTGCACATCTACACTCACTGGATAGTGGAGTCCTGAGGGTTCTCTGGTCTAGCAGGAGTTTTGCCCACTGTAGGTTGTCAGTTATGAGAAAAATGCGTTCACTCTAGGACAGTTTCCAAAGATGAAGCTGGCATAATACTTATTTGATTTTGTCCTTTTCTTCTCCTAGATTTGTATACACTCAAAGGGAATGCCCATGGGACGCCATGCATGTTTCCCTTCCAGTATAACCACCAGTGGCATCACGAATGCACCCGGGAAGGGCGGGAAGACAACTTACTGTGGTGTGCCACGACCAGCCGCTATGAAAGAGACCAAAAGTGGGGATTTTGCCCGGATCCCAGTAAGAGTGAATCTCCTCTTCCCCCTATGTCATGCATGAATCAAAGATGATTGGGAAGTTACTGTATCTAAAGAAAAGCACAGAGATTAATATACTGAAGTCTGAATAAGCACTCTGATTCCATTTATCCAGACTTGATTTTGTTTGTTTTTTTGCCTTGAAAGGACAATCCTGATGTCTATTCCTTTTTCCTTACGTTCAAAAGATGTTAATTAGCCATTCTTCATTAAGCTTAGTGTATAAGGACGCTTTAACCAGAATCAAATGATCATACTCTGTGATCTCATTAACCCCAGCTTCTGGCAAAATACTTAAAAACAAACCTGAGCGTGTATGAAGCTCAGTTATCCTTTCAGTCCACTCTCTTTCATGAGGTGTCTTCATTTCTCGAAGTCCAGACTGCTGGTCTTGCCATCATCAAGTCCAAGCATCAGCTGGCCCTTGACGATCTTTCTAAAATGGCAGTTGTTCTCATTATTTCTCCACTATGTGTTCTCATATTGATTCCCTTTTCTTATTACTCAATTTCCAGGTATAACCTCAAAATCTTTTCCTTTCATAACCTGACTTTCAAGGTCCAGTGACAGTGACAGTATTGCAATATTCTAACATTTTTTTTATCAGTTAGTACTTTACTAATTTATTTTATTTACATAAAATGTTTACAATGGTTCCTAAATATTGGGTAATATTTATATATGTCTTCTACTTTCTATATTCAATTTCCTTCACCTTGGGACCGGCAAGTCAGAGTATAGCTTTTATAATCTCCTCATCTTCTATGTCTACCTTCCCCTCCCCAAATGTAATAAAATATAGCAAATAAATTTGAAACAAAAGCAAATTGAAGAGATTAACTCCAAATAATCTGATAGATGAGTTATCTGTAGAATTGTTTTTGTGACCTAAGAGCCAGTATGGCTTAGGGCAGTGGTCGGCAAACCGTGGCTTCCGAGCCACATGTGGCTCTTTGGCCCCTTGAGTGTGGCTCTTCCACAAAATACCACGTGCAGGCGTGCATGTACAGTGCGAAGTTGACTTAAAACTTTAAGTAAAGTTTATTAAGTTAATTTTAGGGACCGTTGTGGAGTGAAAGACGTAGTGTTGAGGATTGAGAAAGGTATGTTGAGATGGTTTGGACATATAGAGAGGATGAATGAAAAGATAGATGAAACAAGTATACAAGACAAGTGTGGATGGGAGAGTTGGAAGGGGTCGACCTCAGCGAATGTACCTCAATCAGATTGAGGACGTTTTTAGCAAAGGCCAGCTTAGGAGTACCCTAATTAATTTAATCACAATGTACTTACCTATATAGTTTAAGTTTAAAAAATTTGGCTCTCAAAAGAAATTTCAATGGTTGTACTGTTGATATTTGGCTCTGTTGACTAATGAGTTTGCCGACTACTGGCTTAGGGAATAAGAAAGAGTTTAGGCTTTAAATCAGACAGACCAATATTGGAGTCCTTCCTCCCAATGATGAGATCTTAAGTCTCAGTTTCCTGCCACAAAATGGAGAGAATAGCAGTACTCTTAGGTGCATCTAAGGCACTTATCATAGGACCTGGCACATGATAAGCCGCCATCATCATCATCATCATCATCAAAGTTATTGTCATCATCAAACCTAACTTATTCTTTCAGCATGCACTTCTGAACCAATGACCCTTCCTCTTTATTGTCTGTCAACAGCACTAAACTAGGTAAGCACAGTGGTGAATACCAAGAGTATTAGGGCTTAAGACCCTCCCTTCAAAGAATTTGGCATCTAGATGTAAGACTGATTTGCTCTGTGCTAGAAAATGCAGACTATAGTTGATATGATAGTCTAGAACCACCTGGGGGAGACTCAAAAATGCATATCCTAGCCCCCTCCCAGAGACACAGTGGGTTCAGTGTGTGGTACCCAAGCATCTGCATTTTTGACAAGTGCCCAAGGTGATCCTGCTGCAGATAATTCTTCATCAGTCAAAAATAATATGGAGGTAATTCTATGCAACATACCTCAGTATACTAGGGTGGTCTTAAGACATTAAACAACCAATATGGTATGGGCTATTGACCAGTCCGAGTGGAGACCTTAAGGTGGGAGTTAGGAGTCCCAGACTCCTGCTGCTGGTATTAACCCCTTAGCTGCTGGATTGTGAGGAGGTGAGGGGGAGAGGGAAGTGCAAAGGAGACTAGGGCAGCAAAGGACACTCAAGCAGCTCAGGACAGCAGCTTAACAACCAGCATGAAAGTATTTTGTACTGAAAATACTGTCAGATCATCAGCCTTTTCTATCTGAATCTGAATGCTTGTATGCAGGTGTATGTGCATGTAATCCTACATTCCTTGGATTCTTGCATTAGATGTCATTGTTTGTATCAGCTTCTCTTTCCATTTCCATCCCTAATAAATTTCCTTATTAAAAATAAACCAATACGAAAAAATTTAACATGTATTTCACATGATCCTAATAGTAGGGACTTTGTGGGGGTGGGAGAGGAGGGTAATCCTCAACAGAGGATATTTTTCCATTGATTTTTTAGAGAGGGGAAGGGAAGAGATAGAGAGACAGAGAAGCATCAATGTGAGAGAGACACATCAATTGGTTACCTCCTGCATACAACCGAGGTATGTGCCTTTGACCGGAATCAAACCCGGAACCCTTTGGCCGATGCTCTATCTACTGAGCCAAACTGGATAGGGTGGGACTTTTTTTTTAAACTACAATATTCTCCTTGAGGTTCTGCAAAGAACACTGTCACCATCCTTTGTCACTTTTAGCCAATTATGATTTAGTGATGCTCCGGGCTTCTCACTCACAAGACTATTTGTTCAGCTTCCTACAGCTCAAAGCTTCCTCTGCTTTACAGCCTGCCAGATTCCAGCTCTCCTGACCTTTACCACGACCAGCAGAGAGCACGTTTATTTGTACAGTGCTGAATTACAGTACCAGTGTTCTTCCTTTCTTGTTCTTTTTGGTTCCTGTGCAGAGTTTGGGTTTTGACATAGTATTTCTGCCCAACATAACTCAAAGTGATGTGTTAGAGACTGAAATTTGAGTGAACTGATAGCTCTTTCAGTTGGGTCAACAAATGGGTAAGACAGAGAAGAGTGAGTGGAATAAAGATTTGTACTTCTGTATCTCAATATAAAATGATGCTGCCTTTTTAAAAAAGTAGATAGTAAGAGAGCAAAATTTAAGTGTAGCATTAATAAACACACAAACACACTAGCAGTGAAGGGTGTGATCAAACATCTGTCACTATAAATCTTCAGGAGCAATAATGGCAGGCAACAGTAGGTTTGCAGTTGTGAGTACACAAAACACAGCTTACTCTTGTATTATTATTTATTAATTATTGTATTATTTTCCATACAATCCTACTTTTGCACATCCCTGTATAGGAATCTCTGAGGGTTTCTTTCAGGGCAATTTGTGTCATACTAGTCCCTCTTGGTTGCATATCATACACAGCTGGAAAGTCATGCAGTTAGTTTGATATATTTTTAGGATATCAACCTCTGGAATTATTTGAGTGCCCTTGAACTTGTCTATGTATGAAGTCTGGTGTGGGGAGGACAGCTTTCCCCCATGAGGCCTGCCAGGTAAAGCCTTTGTAATTGCTTATGGTCAGGTTTAAAAATGTACTTGTAGGTTTTTAACAAGGAGTTGGACTCAAATTAGTAAGGACAGACTTGGAGGATAAAGGGGAAAGTGGGATGTTAATTAGGAATGAAGCTTTCTGATAGGCATAGATAAGTTCATTGCAGATACAGATTTGGAAGAGAAAACCAAGCATTCAGGTTGGGACATGTTATATGTGAATCAAGCCTGTGAAAATGTGGACTAGGCAGTTAGACATAAAGGTGTCTTATACATTTGAAAGTTATAGGGAAGGGGTTTATGGGAATGAGTGAAATAGTCTAGAGCATGTATAAAATAAAAAGGAAGGAGACTCAGGGCCAAGTCTTAAAACCTATTTAGTTTAAGTAGAACCAGTAAAGGAGACGGAGAAGAGGTGGCCAAAGAGGTAGAAGGGTCACCAGGCATGTAAAGTCAAGAAAATAGAGTATATTGGCAAGGAGAGGGAGGGTGCTCAAATGCTGCTGAAGGGCCTGGTTTGACAAGGTCTGAAAGGAAGTTTTTGCTGGATTTGGCAATATGGAAGTCATTGATGGCCTTGACAAAATATCTTCTAATTGCCAGATTGAGCAGATTAAAGGGTAAATGGGAAAATGGAAAAGGAGGGAACACTGTCCAATTCATTCTATGAGACCACTATTACCCTGATACCAAAACCAGACAAGGATATTACAAGAAAAGAAAGCTACAGACCAACATTTCTTATGAATATCAATGCAAAAATCCTCAGCAAAGTATAGCAAACAGAACTCAACAACATATATAAAGAATTTTGTACACTATGACCAAGAGGAATTTATCCCAAGAATGCAAGATTGGTTTAAAGTTGGAAATCAATTAATGTAATACCCATATCAATAGGATAAAGGTCAAAAACCACATGATTATCTACTGATACAGAAAAAATTTGATAAAATTTCCATACCTTCATTAACACACACACACACACACACACACACACACACACACACAAATCCCTAGGAACAGAAGGGAATGTCCTTAAGTGATAAGGAGAATCTATTTTAAAAAAAAATCAAAACCCTGCAAACAACATACTTAATGATAAAACACTGAATGTTTTCTCCCTAAGCTCAGGAACAAGATAATACACCAGGGACAATGGCAAAGCTGTGTCCTTAGGGGAGAAAAATAAGACACATTAATAGACAAGGAGGAATGGCTACATCTCAGTAATAATCTATGATAAAATCAGTGCTGACAGAAATACATATACCTCAGTTCATTACAAAAGAGGTGTGTTTTGAAAGGAGGAAAAGATTTTGGTGATTTTTCCCCAAATAGTAGGAGATTCAAAGATATATATACAACACAGTTGCTTCCCTCAAGGGATCATATAAAGACAACCAAAGGTGCAAAGAAATATAACATGATTCTAGCCCTTATATTTGAATGTTCCAAGATAAATATGGCTTAGACACCAGCCTTCAATCTTGCATTTTCAGTGACTTGGAAAGAGAGATTATATACAAAGAAGCAAAAGGCTAACAATAAATAGATGCAAGGACCCTAGGCCAAGATGGAGGTCTGTGCCAAGTGGATCCCCAGGGAGCAGTCTCTGAGGCAGAGAGTAACCTTCAGGAGGTTTGTTGGGGGGTTGTTCTCAGGATCAACACCTGTGGAAAGGAAGGGAAGAGAGTAAGATCAGAATGCAGGCCTGACTGACCCTCTGAGGTGTTCTCAAGGTGGATGTGCCCCCTGTTGGGAAGAGAGGGGACTTATTGCCTTGCGCTGCCCAATCATGGTTAGCCCCCTGCCTTTGGGAAGGGAGAGTGACATCAGGCAAAGAAACTCTTCAGCCAAGGCAGTCCTTGAAGAAGGCTTAACGTCAGGAGGTCTCTCCTGGCATCTGGGGAAATAAGGCCTTCAGTCCTGAAGGGAGAGCAGGGTAGCACATCACAGCACCCTGGTCCAGGGTGGCATTTCCATAACACTTGTTACAGTACAACCTCCCAGTAAGATTCATGGAGTGACTGGTACACAGCCCATGTAGAGAAGCGGAGAAAGGACCGTGTCTTCCTGTACAGAAGAACAAATTCTTAGAGTTTGGTTAAAACCAAATGAACTTGTTAGAATATGGGCACCTGTTGCAAACATTTGATTGGGGAAATTTTCTTTTGATTAACCTTAAGGATTTGCACAGATAATCCAAAACCAAGGGAAATCAAAGAAAACTGGGCGATGTCATTTGTGCACACACGGGATCATTAGCAAGCCTCTCACTTAACTGTTTAAGCCTTAAACTTTAAGATATAGAATTCAATCAGGTTACTACAAAAGGCTGCGTCCACATAGCTCCATCTCTATCTTGAGTTGAAAGGACAAAACTAGGATAAGATCAATTGAAGTGTCCTCTAGACTCTAGACCAGCCGTGGGCAAACTACGGCCCGCGGGCTGGATCCGGCCCGTTTGAAATGAATAAAACTAAAAAAAAAAAAGACCATACCCTTTTATGTAATGATGTTTACTTTGAATTTATATTAGTTCACACAAACACTCCATCCATGCTTTTGTTCCGGCCCTCCGGTCCAGTTTAAGAACCCATTGTGGCCCTCGAGTCAAAAAGTTTGCCCACCCCTGCTCTAGACCTTTTCTTATCATGATATGCCGCAGCCTGGAGGCTTATAATTAAGACTTGTTGGGGGAATCTTGCCTCCCTCCCCGCCCCCCCCCCCCCCCCCGCACCTCCCTGGGGCAGGGGATGTCTCTGTCCTACTCCCAGGACTTCTGAGATCCTCTCCCTACAACTCCCCTTCTCACATCTTACTAACCTTCTAGTACGGAAGGCTACTCATGTGTGCCCTCCTGGGAAGTGCTTTACATTTTTTCTTTTAAGCTGGTGTTTGCTTCATGCACCATCTGCCTGAAAATCAGGCATGTGTTTCATGCGAGTTCCTGACCTCCTGATTCAGAAAACAAAGAATCTGCAGTTTTTTGACAAGCTAGCTAAATGATTGCTACACACACTTTCATTGTAAACGTCCTCCTGCTCCTCCTTCATAGCCTCAGCTGTCACAGGGTGAACTCCTGTCTGATAATGCAGAGTGTGCTGTCCAGCTGGGGATGGCCTAGTATTTTAACTGAAAACAATCTCTAAGGACTCAGAAAATTCAGCCACCAGGGCAAGATGGTGCCTGAAAATGTCCTTCCTTTCTCTTCAGTTTTACTTGGTGATAGCCTTGTTTTCTTCCCTCCTACAACCTTGCATCTTTCTATAAATACATGTATCAGTCAAGAAACTCTTCAGACAACCTTGGATGTATAAGTGCTTTGATAACTTATGGTTAACCAACACAGTTCTGGGGGGTGCATGTGGCAAACAGACATGGAACAAACTTTCCACATTCGCGAGGATATCTATTACAGTGGGAAAAAGAAAACAAACAAGAAAGAATCCATTGTCAAATAAGTTTGAAGTACACTGAATTAAAGTTAAGCTCCTCCTTTACTTCTTGGGGCCTTTAAGATGCTAATGTACATTATGAATTTATTAGAGAAGGCTACACACACAGGCATGAGGTCCCGGTTTCCCTGGGGAACTAGCTCTTGAAGTTGTATTATTCTGTGAAGCACACTTACGGAAAGATTGTTCTAGGTTTTAGCAGATTGCCGTCCATCACTTACACTCATGCTGTAGCGTGGGTCACATTTTCTACCTTGTGAAATTCTTTGGCTGAGTTTGATTTCAAGTGATTATTATAGCTGCTTAGTTCACCTTGGGTTTTGATTTAAACCTTTAGCAAAAGCATCCAAATTAGGTCTTCATTTTCAATAAATTTCAGATTTCAGATCCACATTTCATACTTTATTAAATTTACTTTTAAACATACTATGCAATCATTGGTCAATGTTTTACAAGTAGATTTTGCTTCTCTTCCTTTTGGCTGAAAGAACTTTATAAAATTAAATATCAGTTTCCCTGTTCTCAGTGTTTGTGTGAAAACTGTGTTCTCTCTAAACTCATATTTCAACTGTATCCCTTTCATTTCCTCTAACATTTTGGTTTTGGCGGGGGAAGCCTTTTGAAATCACACTTGCATCTACCTCAAATAAGCCTTTACAGTCACACAGCTTTCAGTATAAAGTTCTAAATGACTACTTTTTAAAGAACTCAGATGTTATTTTCATAAATCCTTCACTTCTATCTCCTTCTCTTAAAAATGGCATCTCTTCTTTTCCCAGAAAGGATCAGAGCTTCTTTATTGATAATTTCTAGAAGTTCCTTTAAATCTTGAAAGAGTATAACCATAAAGTACCAATGGGATACAAAATGCAGATTTCATCCTAGAGACCTAATCAGGAATCAATAAGGTACAGAAGTTTTAGAGGCTGCAGTTTGGAATCACTCCATTTCAAATTCCTCTTAGAAGTATATTGCCCTATAGAGAAAAAAGATTGCAGCTAATGGTCTGATGGCTTTTGCTTCCAGCATCTGCAGGGATGGGTTGCGATGCCGTTTGGGAGAAGGATCTCAATTCGCACATTTGCTACCAATTCAACCTGTTTTCTTCTCTCTCCTGGAGCGAGGCACATGTGTCATGCCAGATGCAAGGTGGTGCTTTACTAAGTATTGCAGATGAAGCTGAAGAAAGTTTCATCAGGAGTAAGTATGACATTGATATTGACACAATTTAAATGATGGTTAACAATTACGTCCACCTATGCAAAAATATTCAGGGGGTGGGGGGGAAGTTCCATGAAAAATATTTTTCTTTTATTAATATGGCCCAAACTCACACCCAGGCCATTCCACTTGGCACCCAGTGTTCCTTATTTTCTCGCCCTTGTAGAAGAGAGCTGAGGCCCCAGCAAGGGACTCAGAGCTTGCAGCTAAAGCAAGTGGACTGGGAGACTTGGACACTTAGGTACAAATCCCTGCTCTGCTAGAGATCTTAGCCATTCAGTTCCCATTAGTCATTCATTAAGTAAAATCTTTCCTGTTACTCGCTGTGTGCAGGTATGTGGTAGGCCTGATGGATTCCAAAGAACTTAAAATTTTGTTGGAAAAGCAAAAGCACACACATGGTAACTAATAGTATAAGAGAATAATATAAGATGTCAAACGAGTTGTGATAATGAGCCGGGTCTTGTGTTTCACTTATCACCTAAACTCTCTCTCTCTTCTCCTTAAAGACTAAATGTGTTTGTGTATAGGTACAAACAGCTTTAAAAAAAATTGGAAACATCTGAAAGTGTCACAAAATTAATCACTTTCATTAAAAGTGACTGACACTTTTTTCAGATTTTATTGCATATGTAGTAGATGTTTTTCTATTCTGGAATAAATTTAAAATTTCATGTATACCGAAAGAAAAACAAGTCTCCCGTAATTCCACAATCTAGATAGAACCATGTATTTTAGCTAACACATAAATGCATGCATATATACATAGTATCTCTGAAAAATTGTATTAAATAAAAATAGGAAGCATCTCTATTAACTCTAAGGTTAGGAGCAGGGACCAGAGAGCCACCTACTTGGGTTTGAATCCTGCCTCTACCACTTACCAGCAAGGCTACCTAAGCAAGTGCCTCCACTTCCTTCTATCTATCAAATGGAATTAATAATAATGCTTACCTCTTGGCAATATGATTACATGTTATAATGCATGTGAAATCTTAGAAAAGTGTCTAGTACACACAACACAACAAACATTCGTGTGTTAACCATTTAAGTACTATGCACACCATTTGGTATTATACTTATTTTATTTATCTTAATATAATGAACATCTGTCCATCTCTATAAACATAGATATACATAGATAGGAATAGATAGATACAATTATTTATTTTGTTTTATTTATTTGTTGCTATTATAAACCACACCTGCACATACCTTTGTGTATAGATCTCTAATTATTTCTCTATGTTTGTAGAAGTAGATTCACTGGGTGGAAGTGGAAGCATGTTTTAAGGTTTGGGGAAGTCATTAATATCTTCCAGAAAGTTCGTAACAAATGCAAGAAAAATGCATGCCTGCTCCTTTCCCCACAGACATGCAAAAGTGAAAAATCATCATTGAAACTGATTTGAGTGAATCACATTCTAGAAAAAACACCATTTCCAAAGTCATTGTTAGACTGTAATGATTTTCATAGCAAATTTTGCATACCACGTATGAATTACAATTGTTACCTATCTTCACTGTCAGTATTTCTAATAAGAGGGTTTGGACTTGCTCATCAAACTTAAATAACAATTTAAAAATATGTCAGAGAGCCCTGACCGGTTTGGCTCAGTGGATAGAGCGTCGGCCTGAAGACTGAAGGGTCTTGGGTTCGATTCTGGCCAAGGGCATGTACCTTGGTTGCGGGCACATCCCCAGTTGGGGGTATGCAAGAGGCAGCTGATCGATGTTTCTCTCTCATCGATGTTTCTAGCTCTCTATCCCTCTCCCTTCCTCTCTGTAAAAAATCAATAAAATATATTAAAAAAATATGTCAGAGATTTTTATTTAAATACCACAATTCTATAAATAGACTGGGGATTGTTTAGGAAAACAGAAGTCTGTTCGTAAATGGGGAAGCCTATTCTGATCAAGGTGTTTTTTTAATGATGAAAATAGGCTACTATCGCTGATGAATACTAACTATGGTATATGGAATTACCTAGGCTTTCACAAGTGCCAAGAGATAGCCAAAGGAATTCAGGTTTGAGTTTGCTACTATAAAATTATGAATCAATTTAGTCTTAAAGTAAAATAGACTGTTCGGTTACTTTTAAACAAGATAATAAATTACACTATGATTTTTTAATGTATATTGTTAAAACAATTGCACAGAGGGTATTCAAAATGAACTCTAGTAAGAATAACTAATATTTAAGTATTTTAAGTAGATTATTTGAAAATATGACTTGGCACTTACACCATATAAAATGTGAAAATTTCTCCGTCTTGTCCATCCATCTTCCATTCTGCCCCCTGCCATCAGTATATGACTTAATCAAACAATGACATTGAAAGGACTGAACTAATCAGCATTAGGAAGAGACTCTGCGTTAATTTGGAAGGGCAGGGCCCATGAATGTTATGCTATTTCTGTTTAGTGATGTCTGGGCTCTCAAAATTATAAAGCACCTTTTTCTCTTTTCTAATTGTGTTAGATTCTTCCAGTTGCTCAATATTATATTGAAATGTCCAACCATGGAGGATGCTGCAGCCTTGTTAAGTGAATACACTGACTCCTATAACCTGGGTGACTGTACAATGGATCATCCAGACTGTGACTCTTTTGAGGGTAAAAGCAACTGTGATTCATCATTATTCTGGAGCTAACAACATAACATAGACCTTGAGTTTTCAAGGCAAATTGGGACATGTAGCTGCCCTATTTACAACTCTTATCTGTCTCAGTCTCGGGCAGGGCTCCTACATCTGGTGCAAAATAAATTGGGTTCCAAAGCAGATGAACCATGAGAGAACAAGGCTCACTTTCATAGATGAAAAGATTAAATGGGAAAAGAAGGTAAAATATGGATGATGGATGGAAACTAGACTTTTGGTGGTGAGCATGCAATAACAGACAGATATCAAATTATAATGTTGTACACCTAAAATTTATATACTATATAAACCAATGTCACATAAATAAATAAGATTAAGTGGCAATATTTGGAAGTGTCACAAAATTAGCCACTTGCACTAAATGTTTCTCACACTGTCTCCCCCCCCCCATATTTTATAGTACAAGTAGTACTGTTTATTCTAGAATAATTTTTTAAAATTCAAGTGCACAAAAAGAAAAAAACAAGAAAGATTTTCATTAATTCTTCAATTTCGATAACCATATTCTTCTGCACAAGCATGTCAATGCACATGTTTATACATAGCATTTATAACCAAAATGGCATCAAATTAAAACCTGAGGGGCTGTGCACGGTGGTTAGGAAGGAATAGGGGCCACAGAGCCAGCCTGACCGAAACACTTCTCACCCCAAGTTGAAGAATCACTTGCTTCATGCATGGCCCTTACGTTCCAACCTGCTACGGATCCTCTGGGTCCTCTGCTCACTTGGATCTAGACTCCTCGGCTGGAGTCCTGAGGCTGCAAGCTGAAGTCTCCAGTCACATGTGGAGCAAAGAAAGCCTTTCTGGGAGTGGCCCTGGCCACTTCCCCCTCACCCTCTGTAACCCTAAGTGCACACAAGTGAAATGGTCTTGAAGTCGTAACCATGCACTCGGATGGATTGACACCCACTGAGAGGCAGCATCTCTAGATGCCTACACACTTCTCAGTCGGTGAGCCTCCAGGAGACTGATTATTTCTCAAGACGACAAAAGGCTGGCTTCTTTTTTTTATGTTTTTCTTGATTTCAGAGAGGGAGAGAGAGAGAGAGAGAGAGAGAGAGAGAGAGAAACATGAATGATGAAAGAGAGAGTCATTGATTGGCTTCCTCCTGCATGCCCCCTACTGGGGACCTAGTCTGCAACCTGGGCATGTGCCCTGACTGGGGATCCAACCGTGACCTCCTGGTTCATAGGTCGATGCTCAATCACTGAGCCACGCCAGCTGGACAAGGCTGGCTTCTTTACTCTGAAGCACAGAGTGGGGTTAGTAGCTCTTAAACCCTTTCTGTCATTGACTGGAGTTAATTTATGACTGTGCTCCAGAAATGAAAAACAAGAAAGAAGTGTAACATTGATCTTTTTAAAATTAATTTCTCTTCATTTCAGAGCACTTAAGGGGTGAAGCAGTGGAGGTGTGGATGGGTCTGAACCAGCTGGATGAAAATGCTGGCTGGCAGTGGTCCGACAGAACCCCGCTCAGCCATCTGAACTGGAACCCAGGTACCTGCAGCGTTTTATTTATCTTCAACAGGTGGGGTCATCCTGCAGCCTGAAACAGCAGTATTTCCCACGTATATATGTGCTGTTAAAACAATTGCATAGAGAGTATTCAAAATTAACTCTCAGGTAAAAATAACTAATATTTAAATATGTTAAGTAGATTATTTGAAAATATCACTTAGCACTTACCCCCATATGACATGTGAAAATTCTTTTGAAAGTGGTTTACAAAAAATGTTAAGCCTGACTTAATTCCTGTAAGGCTTTTCCAGACAAGAAAATGGAGGCCAAAAAGGTAAGCTGTATGTTTAGCCAAGGTTGCAAGAGGATCTGGGTCAGAGCCAAGATTCTAGTCAGCTGTTTTAAAAATAGCCACAAAAAGCAAAACATTTCTCTGCTTTAAAGCAATAAAATCCACTATTGCCAACTTTGGGAAATCATTTCATTGTCATGTCTGGACTTCAACTGCAAAATCATAAATATAAGGTCTTAATGGATTTACCATATATGTGAAAGAGAAGGGTTGGCTCCTTGATGCTAACACTACATTTCAATATAGATTAAAGTAACTGCTTTTGCTTCTAACATGAAATACACAAACACTGTATTTTCAGAAATAAGTTTTGAGCCATTTGTTGAATATCACTGTGGGACATTTAATCCATTTTTGCCAAATGCCTGGAGAGTTCGGGACTGTGAGGCCACCTTACCTTACGTCTGTAAAAAATACCTAAACCACACTGATCACGAAGTAGTGGGTAAGTGTTTTCATTTTGAATTCTTCTTATGAATTGCTTACTTGTCCTTTCAATATAGTCAAAGTCCTCCATTTTTGCTAATAACTCCTAATTTAAACTTAGCTAAGGCTAGTTTTGTATTTGTAGGAATAAAAATGTATAACAAGATAATATTTGTTATTCTAAAGCAAGCACGTCAAACTCCCGGCCCACGGGCCGCATGCAGCCCACAACGAATATTTTTGTGGCCCAGCCAATATAACGGTATGTAAGAAACGTTTTAACAAACATTTCGTAACTTAATTTTTACAATATCCTGTTGTACATAATTATTAATAATGAACTACAACATTCGCTAATGACTGATTACTATAATCGTGTTGCATTCATTTCCCTTACTCGCCTTACCACAGGCACACCATTTCTCCCCACTAATACTAGCAGCGAGTATTTTAGCAGCCGAATGCCACGTCATTAGTCTTGGACTGACTTGGTTGGTGTGCACAGCAGGAAATATTTTGCTTTCGGAGAACAAGAAAAATAGGTTTATTTGCATTCACTTATTAATTTGTGTAGTTATTCAATGTCTGGTAAGTTAATATTCAAGAAAATATATTAATTTTTATTAAAATGTTCTATTGATTTATGTTAACGATTACTCATTTATTTCAGCCCTTTGTATTCAGCATGTCTTTATCGAAATAAATCTATGTTTTTATGAAAATTGAAGCTTTTGGGGGGTTTTTGTGGCCCACATACACTTAAACCTTGTTTATTTGGCCCATGTTAGCCTTTGACTTTGACATGCTTGTTCTAAAGGCACCATGAATTTAACACATGCATTTAGGTTTTTACTAAAAACTAAAGCAGATCCGTGGCCGGTTTGGCTCAGTGGATAGAGCGTCAGCCTGTGTACTCCAGGGTCCTGGGTTCGATTCTGGTCAGGGGTATATGCCCAGGTTGCGGGCTCGGTGGTCAGTGGGAGGCGTGCAGGAGGCAGCCGATCAATGATTCTCTCATCATTGATGTTTCTATCTCTCTCATCCTTTCCCTTCCTCTCTGAAATCAATAAAAATATATTAAAAGAAAAAAACTAAAGCAGAGTAACCTAAGCATTTGAAAACCTAAGCATTTTCTTCCTCTCTTTTTAAAAAATGTGCATTATTAATCATTCTGGATTTGAAAAAAAAATGCTTCCTTTTCTCTTCTAATTTTGAGTTTTATTGATAGTTGCCCTAGAAATTAAATATAAATTAGAAAACAGTTTTAGAAAATTCTTTGCTTCATTGATTTCTTATCACACTCTATATCTCTAAATAGTAAGACATCCTCCTTCTGAAATAATATACAAAACTTTTAGGTGTAACTTGAATACTACCTAATTACAATCTAGTACCTGGACATCCAATTATTTCTGTCTGTTTAAGGTCTATTACCTCTTTTTAGTTTCTGTAGGAATTAATGTCTTAACTTAAAAGCAGAGATAAAACCTAACCACTGTTAAAAGAATCATTACCAGAATAATCAGAAACAACTCTAGATTTAAAATAATAAGCTGAATTATCATTTAGGAATATTATTCCTTACAACTAGGCTTTAACTTTCTAATTTCCTGTACATAGCTAAGTCTCAGGGTATTGTAGAATACGGGGTTGGGATAGAAGAAGCATTGTGCCTTTGTTTTATGTAGAGATATTTTTCATTGTTTCAATAATGTGCTGAATTGCTCATACCTTCCTTCTCTTCCTATCATTTTCCTTCTCCATTTCTTCCTTCTTTATATGTTCATTCTTATGGCCTCTTGCACTCCCTCCTACTGCCCTTTTTTTCTTGTTTTATCTACTCCCCTGCTCTACTAACTGAGGCCAGAGACCAGAAATGAGGGCAGTTAAGCTAAATTTTTTTTGGATTCATAACTGTCACTTCAAGTTCAACAAGTCCTTGTGATGATCCGTTCCAGCATTTCAAACTGAGTTCCAGGATCCCCAGGTTCTTTGCTTGAGTCCACCTGTGCTTCAATCAGAGAAGCTTCTGTTTTTGTTTTGTTTGTTTATTTTAGTTTTTAAAAAATATTTATTGTTGAAAGTATTACATATATCCCCTTTTGTTTCCCGTTGACCCCTTCTGGCCCGCCCCTGCCCTCCTGCCCCAGGCCTTCCCCACACTGTTGTCTGTGTCCGTGGGTTGTGTATATATGATAAAAGTTCTTTGGAGAAGCTCCTGTTTTATCTTTTTATCGTACCTTTCGAGTGAAGCTCAAGGTCCCATTTTTAAAAGAGGGTCTGTGACATTATTTTTTTAGGTTGAAAACCACTTGGGTAGATGATACCTAAATGTTCTACATGCTTCAGCTGTGGTGCTAATTGCTGTCAGAGCCCTAAAAGCAATTTTTTTCTTTTCTGTTTTTTTCAATCCTCACCCAAGGATATTTTTTCCATTGATTTTTTAAGAGAGAGTGGAAGAGAGAGGGAAAGACAGAGAGAAATATCGATGTGAGAGAAACATTGATTGGTTGCCTCCCGTACGTGCCCCACCGAGGCCCGGCTGGGGAGGAGCCTGCAAATGAGGTATGTGTCCTTGACCTGAATCGAACCAAGAGGACCCTTCCGTCCACAGAGTTCTGGTTCAATTCAGGTGGACGCTCTATCCACTGAGCCAAATCAGCTAGGGCCCTAAAAGCAATTTTAAAAGAATGTCGTTTCCCATACTGCAGTGGAATTGCAACTAATTAAATTAGTGCGTAAGGAAGGCACTCAGTTGTGATTAATAAAATAAAATGAAGATGCTATCACCAGGTTGGGGGCAAGCTCCTGGAAGAAAAGAGTCCAAACTTGCCTTCCCCTCCAATCTCAAAGCAGCATGACACCATTTTCCTTAACTTCTAACTCAGAGTTCCTAAGAATCCAGAGGGATGCCATGGGCACTCAGACTGACCCTCGAGATGAAAGCTACTTGTCATCTCTGCTCTAGAGGAATTGGCCAGAACTTCTGACTCTCTTCAGCCCAGGATAAATATCTCCACCCACATACTGTACATAAAATGTAATTTAAATTATGGTTCATAACAGACCTTTTTCAGTGTGAAAATATTTTTTTAAAATGGAGAACTATAACTGGTCAGTTTCATACCTAGCCCTGACTCTCAGCTTTGGCTACATGACCTTTGCCAAGTCTCCTTACCTCTTTGTGCCTTAGAAATCACATCTGGAAAATGAAGCACTGAGATCCATTAGGTCTGGGTCATAGGTTGGATCCTTCTCAACTATGAAGACCTGGAATCCTATAATTTATGTTATTGTTTCGTTTTTCTGTTTCTCAAAATTTTAATCATATTTTGATGTCATCACTTATATTTATTCTTATATTAAAAATAATATTTATATCAAGAGCAATAAGTAATGTTTTTTAAATGTGGGAAATGAAATTGTTTTTGTTTATGTTGTTGTTTTAAAAAGAAAAAGATGCTTGGAAATATTATGCTACCGACTGTGAGCCTGGCTGGAGTCCCCACAGTCAGAACTGCTATAAACTTCAGAAAGAGGGAAAGACCTGGACCGAGGCTTTGCGTTCTTGCCAGTCTAATAGCAGTGCATTGATAGACATAGCTTCGTTAGCGGAGGTGGAGTTTCTTGTAAACCTCCTTGGAGATGGTGAGTGTCAAATGTCTTTGATTTAAGAGGTATGAAATATAATATAGTAGCTTCTAAATTAAGCTACTTAAAAGTGCTTAAAAGTGCACATACCTGGTATATCTGAAGTTTCTAAATAATACCCAGAAGTGCAAATTCATTGGATTTTAACAAAGTACATGCTCAGAAACTCTGTAACATCTCACATATGCCAGATATATTAGATATTCTTATATATTTTTTAAAGGAGAAAATGTTATTTCTTGAAACTTCTAATAAAAACCCCTAAACCTATAATTTAGCTCTATGGCCACTGGATAGCAGTAATGTGCTGTGGTCATATAATCTAAGCAATAAAAGGAATTGCTTGGAAAGATAATTGGATTTAATAACTTTAGCCAGTGAATATAGATAATTTATTTTGTGTGGTGGTTTTCAAGCTTTGTGACATGTTCAAGAGTTCCAAGTTGCTAGGCCTCCACCCAGCTTTAGTTCATCAAAGCAGATCTGCCTCTATCCATGTCATGTATTTAATATAGAATTCTGCCAGGAAATATTAAAATCACTGACTTAGAGTAAATGTTTTAAACGAAAAAAAACTCCAGACTCTATTCTGAGGAACTTTTCAAGTTAGATTTCAGTTTAGGATGAAAACAAAATCTGTCTCTGTCATTTCTCCTCACCCTTCCCACTGGGGTTTAAAGAATCCTGTGGCTGCCTCTATATCAATAGCGGCATATCTCTCAGCCACATGGGGTCTTTCCTCCTACCTGGGCTGTCTCATTTTATTTCTATTTCGGGAAACCCCATTGCTCCCATTTCCATGCTTTTAAGAGCTTCTGCTCCTTTTTCCCATGGCAAAAAAAAAAAAAAAAAGAAAAGAAAAGAAAGAAAGAAAAAGAAATGTATCAAAAAGCTCAACTACCATTAAAAGTCATTTTGTGTGTGCCCTTTTCCTAATCCAATAGACCTTCCTGTTTTTCCTTTCTCTAGGTAGAAACAAAAACAAACTTTCCAGATCTACTTTCCTTCCAGCAGCTGGACCTAGAGTCCCAGCAGGATCTAGAGTCCCAGCAGTCTGACTTGTTTGTCAAGGCGTTGGCTGTAGCTCCCACTCTGCCTCACGTCTAAGGCCTGTGTCAAGCAGATCAGCTAGCACAGTGTAGGGGGAAAGTTTAAGCAGGTATTTTCACCAAGACTTAAACAGGTTTCATCACATAAAGAAATCACTTGCATAGTAATATGTTTTGGTAATAGCCCCAGTGCAATATCTCCTTTGCATATAATAAGATTCCTGTAACTAATTTATATTTATCTCTTACAGAAAATGCATCCGAAACGTGGATTGGTTTGAGCAGCAATAAAACTCCAGTTTCCTTTGAATGGTCCAATGGCTCTTCAGTCACCTTTACTAATTGGCATACACTTGAGCCCCGAATTTTTCCAAATAGAAGCCAGTTATGTGTCTCAGCTGAGAGATCTGTAAGTTTGTTTGTTTGTTCAATGCTCCCTTTGCTGGACTTGTATTGAGGGCCGCCTGCACCAGGACTTGGGCTGTGGCAGAGACCCAGACGGGCACAGTCCCTGCTCCTCATGGAGCGTCCCTGCTGGCCAGTAACCACGTACCCACAGGGAAAACAGGGTGATGACAGTTGTCATGATGGCTCTGAGGAAATGGGTGACATGATGGTTGGTGCAGCTATTTCAGATGGAATTGACAGGGAAGGGACTCTGAAGACGTAACATGTAAGCTGGGACTTAAAGAACAACAGCAAAAACCCTCTTGAAGAGCAGGGAGAATAACATTCCAGGCAGGGTGGTTCATGCAAAAGCCCGGAGGCAGGCCAAGGCTTGCCACCTCTGATAATCCAAAAGGCCAGTGTGGTGAGAAGGTGTGAAGGGTGAGGGAGTGGCAGGAGTTGGAGCTAGAGGGATGCAAAAATGGGCAGCTGATGGATCCAGGATCGGAACCACTCTCAAGCTTCAAGGAAATGGAGGGCAAGATCTAGTTTACATTTTTAACAGTAACTGGCAGCTACATAGAGAACAGATTGGGGCCGGATAAAATGGAAGCAGAGAAAACAGTGTGGAGGCTACTCCGTGGTTGAATTCGTGTAGTGAATGTGGAGACAGCAGACAGATCCAAGGGTCCTGAAGACAGGAATGGCTGCTGAATGAGATGTGGGGGTGCGGGAGAGGGAAGCCTGTAGCCTGAACCACCAGCATCTTGGCGGAGGTGGTGCCGTTGTCTGGGGTGATGAAACTGGAGAGGACTGAGGTGTTGAGAGATTACTCTGGAGAGTCATGGCTTTTAAGCTCCATTATCTTCTTAACATAAAAGGCTTTCAACAGTGTGTGCCACCTCTGAACATTGTGCACCAATGGAAAATCTTGCTCTTTTCTTCAGACGAATGTAATGGCCCCGGTGACCTTAACATCACAGGTATCCCTATTCTCTAGCTTCTCTTTTATCTAAAACATCTGATTATGCAGAATTAGTTTAATCCCAAGCCATTTGAAGGGCTTCTTATGTGTTTAGAATAGAGTTACTCTCTTGATCAGCTAGCGGCTGAACTTACTGGCTGGGTTTAGGTTATTGGGATTTGGTGGGCATCCTCACTCTTTCAGATCACCCTGTATCCAGTTCCTCCAGAAAGCACTTTCATCCATGTTCCTTAAATAGCTCGACAAAGGAATTGTGCCAATCAGACACGGGCAGTTTCTCAGCACGTGTTTTACTGTTTTACCCTTAAAGGCTGCCCCGGATATATGCCGCTGCAATTACAGTGGCGAGGCAGCGTCTCCGAGTCACAGGGCTCTCTCAGTGTTTGTCCTGTCTCTGACTCCACTGAAAGCCACCACCATTTATTTTACAACATCCGGTGCTCTGTTGGTTCATTAGTTTTGATATAACAGAGATGACCTTCATTTCCTACTGACATTCTCCCGTTTTATTTGACAAACATGGGCATTTCACTTAGCATGTTCACAGAACGGGAGCCAACATTTGGACAGAGAAATTATTTTTCAGAGAATAAAGGTAGGGGCTAATATCACAGGGTAGGTCAGGATAGGGCTGTAAGTGTGCTTTTTGTGGCCCCCTTTGTTGTCAGCTCAGTAGCTCCTTAAACAGTAGATGTATAAACATTTATTCCCTTGAAGTAGAACTCAATATGAATATAATTATTATGATGAACGAGTTACCTGAGCATGGTGGAAGCCCAAATTTGAATATGAGAACCTAGGAAACCATTCATTCATCCATCCAATAGTCATTAAGCAACCACAGTGTGCCTTCCGCTATCCTGTAACTGAAGACACCATGGGGGAGGGCTCGGGCTGCTCTTACAGGTGACGGTGTCAGCCTCCTCCAGAGGATGTTTCTTAGGGTCATGGAAGGGCTCCATATTCCCCTAAAACTCAGCCTGCCCGAGGTACCACCTAAAGTTTGAATTGTATGGTTTTAACCTATTGGTCTGACTTGGGTTAAAATTAAAAATTCTTTGGAAAGAAGGATAAAATCGTAATCTGTTAGCAGTTGTACTCCCACTTAGAAGTGGTTAGAGGGGAAGCAGCATTCTCACGAGGGCAGGAGCTCAGCTCCATCCGCGTGGTTGGCCCCCACACCAACAGCGTCAGCATCACCTGAACATTTGTTAGAAATGTGAATTCGCAGGTCCCGCCTGACTTACTGAATGAGACACTGCTCATGGGGCCCAGTCATCTGTGTTTTAGTAACCCCTCCGGATAATTCTGGAACACACTAGAAGTTGAGAATTACTGCTCTCGCCCATCTTTTCCAAAGAAAAGTTGAAAGCAGCTTAATGTAAAGCCAGCTGAACGTGGTACTAATTCCTAGCTCCAGTTTTTCCTGCCTACAGGTCCTTCTGCAAAGTATTAAACCTAATCTTTTAAATGGAAGTGAAGTGTACCTCACAGGAACACTGAGATAATATATGAAAGTCACTCAACATGAAGCCTGGCACACGTCAAGGAATATTTGTGGCTGCTCCTCCGGCCCACCGATCAGGATTGCATGCCTTGCGGCTGTTTACACACTGCAGAGAGCAGGGCCTCTCACTCATATGCAGAGAGAGGCAGTCCTTTCTAATGACAGCATGAGATCCTAACACATTCCTCCATCCTGAAACACTTATTATTAGTCATATTTTTATTCAGAATATGGGTGTTGCCTATCAGCATCAGTAATGGGGTGCATTCATTCATCTTGTAATACTTTCCCCCTCAGGAAGGACACTGGAAAGTTAAACATTGTGAAGAGGCACTTTCTTACATTTGTGAGAAAGCAGGCCACGTGGTCTCCGACGCTGAATCAGGCTGTCAAGAGGTAAGTGCCATTGTGATGTAGGTGCAGGGCCTTCATAATAGAAAAATGTATTCCCATCGACTTATAGTGAACCCCTCTCCCTCTCTCTCCTGCCTCACTCCCTCCTCCCTCTCTTTCCCTTCCCTTCCTCCCTCCTTTGCTACCCTCCTTCCCTCCTATTTTTTGTTCTGAGTGTGGGCTACTTTTAACAAACCAGACAATTATCCGCTAGAGTCACGGGGAGGATTTATAGCTCTGCGAGGGTTTGCTTGCCATCTTCTTCAACCTAAGACTACTTTTCTTTTGAGATAAAATAAATGTAAATGATACTATTATACCATCTGTACACGCGATGTCCTGTCTCCTGGGGGTTTCATAGGCTTCCTATGGGATGTCAGAGTGAAAGAACATGTCTTCCTTTGATCCAGAAAGTGAACTTCTGCATCCAAACGCTTGCTTTCCTGCTCACTTTTCTTAAACTGAAGTATTTGACTAGATACAATAAGGGAGAGAAGTGCATGCTCACAATATACTTATTAGTTGGGAACGGGATAATAAAAATACTTTTGTATTTTAAGTAATAAAGCATTTTCAGTACTTTAATCAACAACACTTAATATTTAGTTTAAATTTACAAGGTATAAAAGTATGTTTTAAATTTTTAAAAATACATATAATATCCTGCAGAAAAGTTACCAAAAAAATATACCTATCAGTGTCCTCAATATACCTTCTCATGCCCCCCCCCACACACAATAATTTAGATTTAAATATTGGAGATTTTGAGATTGTATGAATATCAAAATTTTCCCAAACTGGGTTTTTATACAATCCTATTTGAATTATTTTCTTTTCTAATCCAATTATTTATGTACCAATTGAACAATAATCCATCTCTAGAAACTGCATTTGATTTATTAATCAGTGCATAAACATATGACTCTTCATACTCTAACTGAACATACACATGCCATAGCTGACAGGTTGCTGAACATTTTATCTAATGATTATAATTCCTGAATTAGTGATAATTGATCACTGATTTAATCTCCATAAACAGAAATATTGAAAAAATTTTATCTCACTGTGTCTTTCAAGGCAACTCAACATGTTTTGTGTTGAAAGGGCAACTAGCTTCTTACGCAGCAGGAACAGAAGTGATGTTCTATTCGAACTTTGTACCCTATCATCCTTTCTTGGCCAGCACCACCAGTATTTAAAGATTCGGAGTTCAGACCCAGTTCTCAACTTCAGGGCAAAATTCCCATTAAATACTTTATGCACCATCAGTCTATGGGTATAGTTTCAAAAGGCGCCTTTCTTTTTGACAATGGCTTCAATGTAATTCTCTAAGCAGTCTGCACATACAAAACTAATTTATAAAATAACTTGATAATTTCAAAGCAAAGAAAAAGGTTTATTTTTCCCTCTGAGTCACTTTTTTTGGGGAGATGGCACAGTATGAGCAATTATTTCAGTGTTGTCATCATTTCACTTAAAATTAAATGGCACCTCATGGACAAAGGATAGTCATGGATACAATCAGTTATTCTTCCCACTCCATTATGTGCACAAAGGCTTATAGTAAAGAGCCTTTGTTTTTCTGGTTATGACTATGCCACATTTTTTTAGCCTGTTCGGTTCTTGGATTTTTTTTGTTTTGCTAAGCAGCCTGTGATCTAAAAACTACCAATGAAGAAAGAATACTTTGTGAGAAAGGTCAAATTGTCAGGCTTCCGCTACCTGTCCTTCCCAAGTACCAGGCAGTCTAACCTGCCTGGCGTGACCCAGGAGTTGTGACCCCCGTAGATAAGGTTGGGGAGCAACGT
This sequence comes from Myotis lucifugus, assembly GCF_000147115.1. NCBI lineage: Eukaryota > Metazoa > Chordata > Mammalia > Chiroptera > Vespertilionidae > Myotis > Myotis lucifugus. Next base: position 19,298,200 of record NW_005871053.1, read on the forward strand.
TAAGGGAGTGACTTCAGCACGCATCCTGGCTGGTTGGATGTGGAACTCCTGTAACCCCCACCTCATTGAGCAATATGTTTTGAACTAAAATTGCTGATTTCTAAAATAAGTTTTATTTAATTCACTGCAAGACTGAGAATATAGCAGGCATCGTTGTATAGCTGATCACATTCTGGCAAGCATTGGTATGGCACAGAATGAAGTGTTTTAAAACTGGTGAAAATGGCTATAAATGATGTGATTTTATAATGTTGAAGGAAAAATAACTAAAATAATTCAGTTGAAATATGGAAGACTAATGAATGCACGTCCCCTGTATCATATGATTTTAAATAATAGAGCACCCTTCAGGGCTGAGTCATGAAACACATGTTTGTCAATTTTGTCTGAGTGCCAAAGCATGCTTGCTTTCTCTCTAGAAAGCTAACCAATTGATTTAGGAATAATCTTTACCAAAAATATATATATTCTGGCCAATCTCCATTTGGGTGCGTGATGATCCAGCCAAGGCCATCCTAGGTTGCCCCAGGATTGGGCTCCAGGTCAGCTTGTCCATGAGTCTGTGACTTTACCCGGGTCCCTAACCGCAGTGACTCTCAGTGGGATAACATGGAAAGCAGTATGAAATAAGGCTGGGAAATATACACTGTGATCCAGGTACATGTGTCCTCTTTGCTGAGTTCCTGTCTCTATCCCGAGGTCTCTGCCTACATTGCCTCCTTTGATTCTCACAAAAGCCCCATAGAAACTATGATTGCCCCATTTTACAGAGGAGAAAACTAAGACATGGAGAGATCAAATAATGTCGCTTGGGGCTAGAGCCTGGATTCAAAGCCACGCTTTCTGTCTTCAAAGGCAACACTCTTAATTTCTACTAGCCTGTAGGAACCATTTGTATTTGCATGAAATTCTATATTTTTTTTATCTCTCTTGCTCCCTCCCTCCCTTCCTCTCTCCGTGTGTGTGTGTGTGTGTGTGTGTGTGTGTGTAAGAGACAAGAATCTTGAGAAAGTGTCCCTTTATTTCCATTTGCTTTTAAGGTGTTATGTTTTAAGTCAATTAAAACATGTAGGGTTGAAGAATTAAATAAATCTAAAAGTGGCTGTAGCTAATAGCATTACCAGATAGAATGAATACAAATCTGTCAAGACGAAGTTCAAGTTTTGAGTTCTGAGTGGGTCAGAGAAGATAGTGGGGTATGTAGTAAATAAGAATATACAAAAACCAGCTGGGTGTGACTCAGTGGCGCACATAGGAGGCAGCAAATCAATGATTCCCTCTTATCATTGATGTTTCTATCTCTCTCTCCCGTCCTCTCTGAAATATATGTATATACATATATGTGAATATATAAAAAAGATCTTTTTCTCTTTAACTAAATCAGATTATTTTCCTTTTTCTCTTTTAAGGGATGGGAGAGACATGGTGGGTTCTGTTACAAAATTGACACAGTACTTCGAAACTTTGACCACGCCGCCAGTGGGTATTACTGTCCTCCTGCACTTGTGACCATTACAAACAGGTAACATAGAAACTTCCTGTCAGAAACATGACTGTGCTTTGACATGAGGGCCCTTGGAATGATAAAATCTAGCCATAATAAGTAACTGATCAAAATCTAAGTGTACTATACAATAGAGTATTAAATTATTGGTTGAGATGAATTTAAGTCATAGGATGTTACTCCTTAATTGATTTTTGAGTAAATTAAGGTGACTTTTTACTTTCCATAAAGATTTATCAAGTATCTAGCTTTGCTAATATATTCAGTTGCATTTAGATTTTATCTTCTCTTTGTAATAGAAAAATAAATATGCTAGTTAGCATTAATTTTTTAAAAATTTAATGTGTGTGAGTCACATGTGTTTTTTCTTAGAACAAAAGTAAGTATAACTAAACTGTGGGGGTTTCAAATATTCAAACGCTTGCCCATTAAGTCTTAGATCTGTTTGTTTAGAGTTAGACACCTCAGTGCACAGGTGTCTTCTCGATGCTAACAGAGAAACTGTGCTCTTTTGACACTCTGTACAATTCACAATGTGCTACGATGTGTCACAGAGAATAAATGCACCAAAGGCAGAAGTGGCCTCAATGTCACTATCGTATCAGAAGGACAGTGAGGGCTGCAAAACTGACTCCTCTCTGCTGAAGACAAAAGTAGTTCCATGAAAAAACTATAGCACCTGCAAAGCAAGTCATTTTCTTTTTTACCCAGGCAGGCATTGCCTTTAAAATACCCGTGAGCACTGGCTGGGTGACTTGGTTAGAGCATTGTCTGGTATACCAGAAAGGTTGAGAGTTCATTTCCTGGTCAGGGCACATACCTAGGTTGCAGGTTCGATCCTTGGTTGAGGTGTGAATGGGAGGCAACTGTTTCTCTCTCTCTCCCTCTCCCGCCTCTCCCTCCCTTTCCCCCTCCTTTCCTCTCTCTCTAAAATAAAAATGTATCCTTGGGTGAGGATTAAAAAAATTTTTAAATACCCATGAATATCAGAAAATAGGACAATGGTTTCATTGGCAAAATAAATTGCCTGGTGAAATATTTTATGCTCAGGAGACGCTTCCTGTGGAGGATAGCTCTGCCTTTGATGAGCTAGTGTTGTTCTTAGTTCTACCTTTCTCCTTCCCAGGCCGGGAAAAAGCCTTTATCCTCAATTTGTTAATTCCCTAAAAAGGTTTTAAGAGTACCTTGGATTGGAAGTCTTTCAGTCAGAGTCAACATAGGACTTTATTCAGGGGCCTGACCAAAAAACTATGCTCTTTTGTTAATTATTTTTTAATTAATGATGTTTTCACTGAAGAAAATAAGTATAATTGTCTGACCTTTTTTAAATGTCTTATTCTTTCTCTGTGTGTGTGTGTGTATGTGTGTGTAATGTTTATTGAGTGCCTGTCATATACTTGGTACTGTGTTAACTATTTTTCATGTTATCTGACTTTGTTAAAATCCAATAGTCAAGAGTTTGTTAGAAAATTACTTATTGAACTAGAGGCCTGTTGCAGGAAGATTCCTGCAAGAATAGGGCTTCGCTCCTGCCTCTGCTGCCTTGGCTCCCTCCTGCTTCCCGCCGCCTCCCGCTGCCGCCCCCCACCCTCTGCCCACCGCGACCCGGCTCCGCTCCCGCCTCCCACCTACACGACCGTGGCTCAGTTCCTGTCTCTGCCACCTCTACTTTGCTCCCTGTTGCAGTGCCGGGCTGCCTTCTACGATGTCTTCAGACTTCGCACCACTCGTGGAACCGCAAAGAAACTCCGAGCTTGCAGGGGTGAAGGTACATATAGCCACTGTGGCTCGCGTGCAGAGATACGAAAGGCGTTGCCCAACAAACATCAAAGACTTCATGAGAACACAAGTGTACCGGGGGCCCCGGGGACAAATAGGTAACGCCTCAGGATGATTGTCTTAATCTCGACACTAACCAGAAGCCTTTTTGTCAGCCCCTGTTAGCAGACAACGTAAAGGTCCGGCCTTGACTACCACGGAATTCACGAGGAAGGTCTCTCCCTCACTTTGAAGAAGACGGAGAAGTGGAGG